>NC_134455.1:205527833-205882833 GCF_047948215.1 Lycorma delicatula | reverse complement strand
ATAAACTATTTAAACGTTAATATATATATATATATATATATACATATAAAATAGTCTTTGAAATATTACCTATACATCTAAGTAGTATATAAAATACCATTTCTATACTAGGTACAGTGACACCGTAAGTTCAAATTAAAAAATTATATGTATATTAGAAAAAGAATATAAAGTCAGTGAAATAAATCAATTTAGATTTTCCTGAAATTTATTTGTCATTTAATGCGATCAATCGCTGCTGTTATAATTCAATATTAAATTCCTCCAGAACTCAATTATCTATCCAAAAGAAAAATACAACAGTAAGTGCTGTTTAATATGTAACTAAGGTTAGAGGAGAAACGTTTGATTAAAATTGGCTTTGAACGTTGTCATTTCATCTTTAACTAAGTGCTTTTTTTTTAATTTTCCCTGTTGGAGAACCAGGTGATTTTAAGTTGATACTATTTATTATTATTTCGCTTATGAATAATTTTTTTTTTTAATATTTAAACTGATAAAAACAGTTAATTTTTTAATACTTTTTTCGATTACTTATTTTATACTCCGTTGCACGATTGGCAGGTAGGTGGATTACCAGTTTTTCAATTAACATTCTTCTAACTTCTAAATCAGGAATTAGTTTATTTTTATCTTCAATTCAAATTTTGGCTCTTTAAAATATTCCTACAATATCAAATTTTTACAAATCTACTCGTCGTATCTGAAAATGCGTTTTCTTTATAATTCCTGGGTTACCAGAAAAGTCGTGTAATCCACTGATACTCCTGAGGATTATAAATAGAGATTACATAAATTGTTATTTTAAATTAAGGCATTTTATATCAGCTGGTTGTTTTATGATTAATTGAACTTTACTTTTCCCAAGATTTACTTAAAACCGGGGCTTTTCTATCCAAGTTTGTAATAAATAAACGGAGAATGATGAGTAGATACTATTATTTAACCATTTTACCCGGAAAGATTTATGGTTTGAACAGTATAAGTATAATTTTTTACAATCTGTTTTCGACAGTGCCGCAGAACATCAAACATCTTTGCTAACTGTATTTGATTCATACTATTAAAAAAATGTATGCGAGTATTTTCTAGTGTACACTGGGTATAATATGCATTTCTTTGCTTACTATTCATCACATTATGGGAGAACTGTTGCAATTTGCTTTCTTCAATTCATCTGTAAAGTTTTTTATTACAAACTATTCCAACCCACCCAATTTTAAAAATTATTCCATTACACCTTATTTCAAATAGAGATCTATTCTCTTTATTTTTGTATTTCCTATTGTTAATGTTTCGATACATACAGTACACTACTTCATGTAGTAGACTCAATTCGTTCTTGATAGAAAATATTTTGTAATTCCTAAATCTCTATTTGTTATTAATAGATTTTTCTTCATGACTCATTCCTGAGGTTTGAAATTGAATTCCTATGTTTAAATTAATCCATTTCATTAATTATTTTCTCTAATGCAATTTTAGTTTCAGCTAAGAACAAAACTCTATATCTGTTAGAACCAATAGGCTAACTGTACACTGGGTTAGTCAAAATATCGATGTATGAGCAAAGCTTTGATTTTTTTTTTCAATTCAGAATTTAATATAACTAAACAAAAAGATTAAAAAACAAATAATGTAACAGGCAGTAATTTAATAATAACAATAATAATAAATAAAATAAAGATTACATTTTCAGGAAATTTTCGTAACTACTGTAGAAAAACATTTTTTTTTAGATATGACAGTTAAATTTAAATACTCAGTACTTATACAAAAACAGCTTTCAATTATACCAAAACCTTACACATTAAATAAATCATACTTCTCTTCATGATTATAAATATTAAACAACTACATACAAAATTATGTATAATATTCTGTATTCTATAAAACGAAAAATGTACTTTGTTGAATAAAAAGTAAATTTTCGATTTATTTATTTTTGTGAAATAGAACAAGTAAAACAATAATCTAAATTGTAAAGTAATGTTTTACTATACCTTAGCTGTAATTGTTCAATTTTATTCTGATGAGTTAAACTATTTAACCTTCTGAAGAGAAAAACCTAAAAACAGCATTCAGTTCTTTCTAGATGTATTGTAAACTTATATTCGTATGTAGTAAATCTAAATTTAACTCACCGGGTTGGTCTATTGGTAAACTCGTCGTCAAAACTCAGCTGATTTCTAAGTCGAGAGTTCTAAGTATCGAACCCTAATAAAAGAAGTTGCTTTTATTCGGATTTAAATACTAGATTGTGTATACCCGTGTTCTTTGGTGATTGGGTTTGAATTAACTACACATCTCACGGATGGTCGGCCTGAGTCAGTTCAAGACTACTCGTTTACCGGTACATTCGCACGGATCTTGATGAAACGGTAATGAATAATTGTTGATGCGACTATAAATAAATATTTTTAAAAAAAATCTAAATTACATTTAAATAAATCTAAATCTAAATTATGCTGTAGATTTTTTAAAGTAAATTCTTACCTGCATTCAATTACAATTGGTTTGTTTGATTCTTTAAACTTAAAATATAACTGCATAACAGAATACTATAAGATATTCACCATAATTACACTACGTTTGCTGCAACTGATAAAAAAATCTTGTTCTATAAAATTAACGGTATTAAATTATTTTGTCAAAGGAATATAAAATAACGCATTCTTTATTATAAGTCTTATACTTTTTCCAAAATATTGCAACAGGTATGAAGTTGAATTTATGGAGTATACCTATCAATTTATTGACCTTTTAATTTTAACAGAACATATTTTCCGACGAGTGTATTAACAAAAGATGGGTGCGACAACAGAAAGAAAATTGTAAATTTAATGATAATTTATTTTTTCCACTTCAAAAGAATTAGTTTTTTATTACATTTTAATTTAGTTAACAAAAGCCTCTTTATTCGATTAAATAAAAATTAGTAAATAGAATTAATAATATTTACATGAGATTCAGTTTATTTTCATTAATTTAATGACTTTTCTCCTGCTGAAATTTTTGAAAGGCTGCTACTTTATAAACTATGAAATCATGATACAATACAAGATATATACGAAAATTGAAATCATGAAACAGTAAAATAAAAACAGACTTTATTTAAGTTGAAATCAATAAAAGAATTCTGAAAAGAAGGTTTATCAGAAGGTAAAATAAAATGTTTTTCTGAAATTCTATGATATCTGATGATAATAGTATGAAAAATATACTTGTAATAATAACCTTGATCAGACGAGGGATTTTCCCTAGGGAAATACTAGGATAACACTGTAGTTTTATTAATAATAATATTTATTAATCGCAACTTTCATAGAGATTTTGTAATACCTAAGTTTTCTTTGGTGTATACGTATTCTTTGAAATTAATGTTGTTACAAATAAAATTGAACGTATAATAATTTTGGTGGTAATGCAATATAGGCAAGGAAGCGACCAATTTATCATTAATTAGCTATAATATTTTTGATAAAGATTAAAAAAACCGTTACAATTATAGCATAATACTTATCCGTTTAATGTCTCCCTGAAGAAACTTATTTGTATTGTTTATTATAATTTTTAATAAAGGCGAAATCGTTTTTTTGTTTTTTTAATTTTCAACCGGGTTTTTCCCATTGAACGAATTCAGGAAAAAGCTACAAGATTTTTTTTTCAAAGATGCAAAAAAAAGGGAGTTACAGCAAAAACCTGTTTAATTTTATGGCCATATTCACGAATTTTATTTTTTTACAGAATAAGATAAGTGTAGTAGTATTGATTTTTAATTAAAATTAAATGCTTATATTTTCCCACAGTAGATGAAGAATTATTAAATCAGACAACCCAGAACTGGATTTCAATTCTAAATCAGGCGATATGTAAACGAGTAATTTAAATTCATTTATACTGAAAATTTAATAAATGATGTATTTATATGATTGTTTTAGTGGCCTTGTAATTCCATATGGATAAACATTTGTACGTACTGACGTACAAACGTATAATGGTGAAAATGGATTGAGTAGAACGCTTAAGATACGAAGGAAAAAAAGGGTAGTAAGGGGTATCTCTAATGCATTAGCTGTGTACTACGAATCCTTAACACAACATGTGGTACATTCTGACTCAATTAACACTCGAACAGACGAAAGAATCTGCCAATCCGTCTCGTTCTATTTACTTAAAAGTGTTTCACGTGCTAAAATTTCATGAAATATTACGTTGGTTTTGTGGTTTTATTGGTTATGTAACTGATAAAGAGGTTAATGTAGTGTTTTTGTTACAAAATATTACGTTAAGTAAAATATTGTTATTCACATTGATTATCCTATCAATAATAAATTAATTAGCAGAAAGCGCATAAGTAAATTCCTCTATTCAGAATCAAAAGTACCCTACAGTAGTGGCTGCAAATTAAGTATTGAGATTAAAAGGAGGTCAGAATTTTACTTGATTACAAATTTATTTTAAATAACCTACTGGTTAATGCACTGTTATTTATACTCTTTAAATTTTCTGTTATTAGTAACAATGTTTCATACTTATTTGTTACTACGTGTTAAGGTGTTGATGTCTATATGCTTGGTTAATTCGAGACGTTTTTGGAATTGAAGCGTTTAACCAGGTACAAAATGGATAATTTGTTTGTGAAAATCTTTTTCATTGCCAATTTATCGACTTAGAAATCACGTTTGTTTCTTTTTTTACTGGCTAGGTTTCTGTTCATTCATTATCGCAGAATGCTTTCTGCATTATTCTTGTCGAACAATTTTACCTTCGAACTATAATTTAGTAACCTTTAACCATCAAAGATGTAACTTTTATTTTTAAAAGTATTAGCTGCTAGTATATCTATCCTTCATATCAGTTTTCCGTGAATCTAACGTGACGGTGTTGTTCATATAGTAATTTCCTATTACTTTTTTGAAAGCAGCACTTTACTAAACCATTTAAATTTATTTACTATCAGTTCTAGGGATAGTCGTAATGAAGAGTATGCAAGTATCAATGGTTCCAAAGATTCTTTTTTATTGTTTTAAGTACGAATTTTTGTGAAGTGAACTTTATTCTGCTCAACATTATTAGTTTAACTAATTTTACATTTATTTTTCTCTTTTATTGTTCATTAATTTTTTTCAGTTTATTTTTTAGGTAATTAATTTTACTTTCTAAAACTGTTTGTTATTATTAGTTCAAGAGTATAGCTGTAGCTTTTCTTAAGATCGTATTCTCTAAATTTTAAATAATAAATTTAAAAGTTATATATACTTACAAACGAAGATAAATAATTAATAGACAAAAGAAAAAATTACGAAGCAAATAGCTAAAATACTTTTACAAGACGACCGCTTTATGTAACCACAACAGTAACAGAGAATGACCAGCACAGAGAATTCAAGTACCTTGAATGATGGTCAACAACGAGCTACGTAGAGAGAGCGAGGCGTATACTCAATTTTTTCAGAAAAGATTTTCAGAATAACACATAGATGTGACTACATTAGATGAAGAAAATTAAAAATATAATATTTTTAAGTTTTTTCTTCAGGAATAATTAACATACTGGTTAATGAAAAATGAATTTTATTGCTCATTAAAAACGCCGCTGAAGCCATAATTGTGGAGGATCAGATAAACGTTACCAAGGTATAGATTATTTTTATTCATTTACCCGGAATAATATAGAAGACTTTTTTAATTGTTATTTTTTAAATAAATCTTACTAATACTGAAAGCTTTACGACTGTTAGATGAACTAATTTTCAGTTTATAGTGACTTAACTTTTTAACTCGTATCATAAAGAACGTTATGTGGTGTATTACATTACGTAAAGTGATATCAAATGAATAACATTAAACAAATGAACCAATATTGCTTACACGTACAATTACTGCACTTAGTTTGAATTAATTTGTTTTGATTTTAATACAATATTTTAAATCAATAACGTAACCCATTGCAACAGCTAGTAGTAGCTGTTGCATAGGGTATGAAATGGAAATTAAAATACACTGAATTTGTTACTGCAATCATAGTGATAGACTAAATTAATTTTTGCGTTATGTTTACTCCCAAGGTTTACATCCTATAATAACTTACAGCCTGTGGGTAATAGATGCAAGTAGTGAGTAAATAAGATTATTTATATCCTACGCCTAATGTTGACTTCTTTTTAAGTTCTTCATTTTCAAGTTTAAGCGGTAGTTATATATATTTATATTTATTAACTAAAGGTCTCTTAATAAGGTGTTATTGTAGGGCCAGCAGCTTTCAATGAATGAGGGGCGACTTAGTGATTTTTGACGAAGAAAAACGGTATTTTAACAATATCCTGGCTAGTATATTTAGAAAATAAATAGAATCTGGATAAAGTCCCGTAAACGTGAAAGAAGAAAATCTGACTACATCGGGATATTTGTTTACTTCTAACCAAATGGATTGAAGGCTCATGAGAAGAATGCGGAGCCAAAAATTGAATGAAACATAACTCGGCTCAAAGCGGCATTTACTTTATTTAAAATGTTGATTGCCACATTTGTTGGTTTTCTGAGAGGACCGAACGTTCTGCGCAAACAGTAATTTTTTTACGTTTTCTTTATCCTCTAAAACACATCCTGAAACATTAAAAACATACTTTTTATAAAGATGTGTAAAATAAAAATTTGTACCATATATGGTACTTATAATCTGGTGGAATAATTTCGTACTATTATTATATACTATATATCATCTTAAGCAGAGTATGAGTACCATATACGAACGTGAGTACCTCATACGTACGTAAGTACGATATAAGTGGCTCTGAGATCACTCCAATTAAACCCTCAGAGTCAGGTTTTATTTTCCTGATACGTGTTAGTAATATTTTTATGTTATTATTTTTATGCTATATACAAAAATTGTTTCTCAGTGTTTTGGTAGGCTATTTATTTTATTTTTATCGTTTTTACTTTTATTATTAAACTATTTTTTTTTTAATCTCTATTGTCTGCATTATATTTTTACATTAAAAAATTTGTTAAATTAAAAAAGAAATAGATCAAATTTTTATCGTTTTAATTCTCAACGATTTTTTCTTATTTCCAGTACATTTTACAATTTTATTAAAATGTTGTTTATTTCATATGGTCTTATTACACACCGAAGTAAAAGAAACTAATTCCAATTGTTGTTGTTAAGATAATAATTATAAAAATATTTTCCGCTAAGAACACGATGATTTAACTTATTGCACCAACAGAAATTTAAAACATTAGTACATTAATCTTTGATAATGGAGTTATTCCGAATCGCGTCAACATATAATAAAAGAATGAAGCTAAGAAAGATAAACAGTACTCAACATAGAAAACTAATTCCAATTTCTGTGAAAATTTATCTTTCATACATCCCTTTGCCAATATTTTTTTTGTTTCTAAAAAGTGAAGTTTTTTCTTATTTATTAAAAAGATATTTTTCAGCGACTCGGCAACTCACATTGGACATAAATAGTTTATCACTTTCATCATCTATTTTTTCGTTATAAAAAGCAAGTAGAAAGGTACGACAAAAATAGTATGTAATATGTAATCAAATCAGCTTCATAAAACTAACAAAACTTTAGCTACCTACTTAAGCAATAGAAAAAGATTCCTTGCTAAGTACGGGATTTTTTTTAAATACACTTACGTACTTTTTAATAAACATCACCAACTAATCTGAAAAAATTACGAAAACCATGTATTCTAAAAGAAAAAAAAATATAACAATATTTTTAAAAATGTTGAATTTCATATTTGATACTATGGTACTCATCGTACTCAACCTGCTAACAGAAGAGGTTAAGAAATCCCCTCATTTGAAGAAAAACATTTTAGGGGCTGTTCTGAAAGACAAAGAGGAAACTCTTATTCTCCTAAAAAAACGGTATTAAACGACTGCACTAATTTTTTCTGGATATTTAATGGTTGTAATGTACATTATTGAACGACAGCAGCAACATAGAAGGATGTTGTAAACAAAGAGGCTTTATTAGACATGAGACTTACTTTTTGATATACTAATTTGTAAACGTAAGTTACGGTTTGGAGCTTTTACGTATACTGCGGTTTTCGTTAGACTCCAAACGAATTTTTATTTTCTAACCTCTAAGTGCGGTAGTAATTTTCTTAACATGGAACTAAGATAAAAGTAACAGTTGTAACATTATTTTTATTTATTTTTGTTTTTTAGATTTTAGTATTTAAAAAAAAAGTTTAAAAAATTACTTTTATTATTTAATCCATTAGTTTTATTGACTGTATTGAACCAATTGTGAAATTTTTTTTATTGATTCCAGTGGTTTTTTCTTTTTTTTTTAATATTAGATAATTTTTATCGATCGGAAGATGTTGAAATACGAAAAAAGTTTTTAAATTGCGGTTGCATAAATTCTACGGAATTTAAAATAATTATATAAATATTTTTCTCTAAGATAATAACGAGTTTCAGTATATTCAGGTAGGCGTATGTATATAGCATAGTAATGTTGACAAATATGCTATGTTTGCTCCACTTATTCATATAGGTACTATAACAAAGCACGCATCGTAGCGGTATGAGTTAACACTGCAACGCTGCTTATACAAGTTTGTTAGAATGCCTACAATAAACAGAAAATTCCACTCTAAACCTTATATCTTACGTTAATTTCCTTTTTTTGTTAACGTTTATTTTACTAATTTAATTGTAATGAGTTTGAGGGATACGATGGTTTACTATATGGAAAACGTGTTTATTTCTTTTCAGTAAGATAATGTTTGTTTTATGCTAATTTTTCCTCTTGCAACAAAAGAAGAATAAAACCGTTAGGTTTAAATTTTTTATATGTAAATTTTTATTTATTTTTCGTGCTACATTTTCATTCGTTTTCATCAGCTTATTTATGTTACCCTGTTCCTAATATCGTTTTAAAACTGAAAAAATTGATTAATTTTCGTTAAATTAATAAACGAGAAAGGATATTTTGTTAATTACACGCAATCATTCATTTTTATTTATAATTGTGCTGTTATATTTTCGATCTAGCTTAACTAAAAACCCATCTTTTTAATTAATAAACTTGAAAAAAATGCATATTGAATAAAAAATATTAAATTCATTCAGAACGGACGTAAAAGGTGGAGTAAAAAAAAAGAAAGTTGTAACAAGTAATGGTAGTACGATGGTGTTTTTCAGTGTACATCTTACTTTTCTGGATCTACTAATATTAATTTTCTACACAAATATTTATGCCATTATTATTACTGTTAAATTCAACATTAATTTAAGGTAAATTATGTACTTATTCAAAAAACCTTTTTATGATCATTTTTTTCTTAATCCAATTAATTTTTCAGCCGATCGATCATAATTTACCTAATTTAGATCAATTAATCTTACCAATATTAAAGATCATCTGCTGCAGGAATTAGAGAATATAGAACAGCCTAGAGATATTAAGACTTTACTATTTATTTGTTATAAACTATTGTTAAAAAAATTACTAAATAAACTCGACGAAACTAATTTTTAATCTCTTACGAAGCCTGAACATCACCTCAGATTTAGAACTGTTCTGTTCATCTGTAAATTTGAAGAATTTGCAAAATTTATTTTATTTATTTATTAATTTATTCACTTTTTAATTTATTTATAAAAAAATCTCTAGTTCTGCATTTCCAATTATTTCTTTAGAAGCCAATTTTCAAATATATTAAGACAGTCTTCAAAATAGAAGCTTTTATTGAGCCGAGAGACAGAACTTCAATTTGTCAGTGTTGATAGTAGTGTAAATTCTCTCTCGGTAAATCTGACGTTTACATATTACAAACGACTGAGGAAAGGATTACTCCATTGTGCATTCAATTCTAGTTTTTGAAACTAAGGTCAGGAGATATTTCTGATCTCAGTGAGCTTAAACGTATAGAGATTATTCAGAAAAAAAATTCAGAGTTTGGTGGTAAGATTTTAAAGATATTTACATTCCATTTTTACACCAGACCCGGATGCCATAGCTCATAAAATACTCATTGACACCAATTAAAAGACCTTATACATACCAGTTTTTGTCGTTCTAAACCATCTGCTCTAGAGTTAAATCCCCAAATATGGCTGTTTCTTCGCTAATATTAGTGTCCAGCTAACACACGAATAGTAGCTACGACTTTAGTCGTAAATACATCTAAATGATATTTATTTAGAAATAAATCTAATTAAGATTTATTTAGAAATAGATCTCATTTCATTAAGTTATCGAATAATACGAGGTAACAGAGAAACATTTTTACGGTCAGGAAGGTAGTTAATGAATGAAAAAGGTTGATTTGCTGATCATTCTTTTGCGTGGTTTAGGTAAAAGAATGATGAAATACTTTCATCAAACTGGAATACTAGCTGTTTATTTTGCTATATTAAACTGTAACAATAAAACACTTAAAATATTACTACTGTTTATCCTGGTACGACATTATTTAAACATCTCAAAAAACAAGTTAACCATGTTATAACGGCCAGTTCTTTGTAAAATTTTCGGATTTGTTTGTTCTATATTTCCAATTATTACACGAGTGTCCTATTACATCTGAGTCTTTGTCATGTACTTCATCCCATATTTTAATTTTCAAATGCTAAATAAACTTTCACTGGTGGATGTTGTTGAAAGTGCCTACATCTAAACACCATATATACTAGTTGTAAATGTATAAAGTAATATACACCATAAATGTAACTGAATTTATATTGCTTTGTTACCGTTTTTTATAGCTTGTTAAATTTTTTGTTTAGTAGCATTTGAATTCCTCACAGACATGATCTTTTATTATAAATTTAACTTCTTTCCATAAAACAATTTCTGATTTGCTTTCACGTTACATAAGTGATATATATTTTTATTCGATTATAATTCTCTGTTTAGTTATATTTTTCAATAATTAAGATAAATTTTAAGTTTTTAAATTTATGGCGTATTTTATTATATTTTTTTGAACAGATTAAATTCCTCAGTTTATTTATCTGTCAAAACTGAATTAGTACACGGTGATTTTAATTGTATGGTAGTACAACCCATTACAAGTGATGAACTCGTCATCGCAAGTCAGCTGATTTCGAAGTCGACAGTTGTAAGGTTCAAATCCTAGTAAAGGCAGTAAAATGCCTTTCAGCATAAAAATACTTTTATATGGATTTGAATACTAGCTTGTGGATACCGGTGTTCATTGTTGGTCGAGTTTTAATTAACCACACACTTCAGGAATGGCTGATCTGAGACTGTGCAGGACTACACTTAATTTATATTCATCCTCTGAAGTAATACCTTACGGTGGTTCCGCAGATTAGACAGAAAAAGAAGAGAGAGAGAGAGAGAATACTTGTCATTACAAAACTTAAATGCTTTTATGGCATAATATAAAAATAAAACAACCGTTTATTTAATCAAAAGGATTAACGATATTATAAATTGTACTTTATAAAACTTGAATTAAAAGTGCCTTTATATAGTGCTATACTAGTTTAGTTTATAATTATCCTAGTAAAGGTAATCTTATACAGTAATCTCAGTAATATTTTCTTTCTTACACAGAAAAGATTATTGTATATCTGTTATTAAAATGATAAATGATTTTGTATCATTAATAGATGGTATTTTTTTAAACTGTAAAACACAGGTTACAGATAATGCAAAAGTTTTTCAACCAAAGTTTTAGCCTTCACAAGTAACATGATTTTAATCGTTGTTTCTATCTGTGAAAGTAAATGTATTTTTGTCCCGTTATTCAGTGGAGTTACCAACTTTTATTTTATCAAATACATTAAATGTAGATAAACATACCTTTTCTCTTGTTTTAATTTTTCTTAAAGGAGTCTATCCAATTTAAGAATTAAAAGCGGACTTGATCTGTATTCCTCTTTGCAGTCTTTCAGCTGAAAAATAAACTATTCAGCGTTAAATAATAAAAATAAATAAATTAACTGATGAAACTAAACATTTGCTCACATATGAACAGTAAACCAACAAACATAAAAATATATAACCAACAAACATAAAAAAAAAACAAAATGAAAGCCAATAAAGTTTCACGTGAAAAAACGGTGGTATAAGATATGTCTACAGGGCTTGAGAATAGGTGTTTTCCAGAGTGTTGGAAGAATTCACGATTGGTGTTCCTCCCCAAACAAGGTGGTGATGAAGTGAATCCTGAGTACCGTTCGTTTAGGCTAATAGACAATATGGGCAAGGCCGTTGAGAGGATGTTCGCATCCCGTGTGATAGAGGAGCTTAATGCGGGTGCGGGCATCCATGCAAATCAGTATGGCTTTTGGCGAGATCGCTCCACAGTGAAGGCAATACGGAAGGTGGTGAATGGGGCTGCCCATGAGAGACAGGAGATCTGGCGGACTAGAAAAATGTTAATTCTGTTAGACGTGCGCAATGCGTTTGGGTCACTAACATGGGATTCCATCATGGCTGCGCTGGCAGCGAAAGGGATTAGGCTTAATTCAGGAGACAGATCGCCGAATACTTGTCCGACAGGTGGATCGTTGCGGGCACTCAGAGCAGAAGGCTAAGGTTTCAGGTCTTTGGAGGTGTGTCACAGGGGTAAGCTTTGGGATCCCTGCTCTGGCTTTTAGTATAAGATGGTGTGGTCAGTCTACCCTTACCGATGGAAAATGAAACTGTGGCGTAAGCTGTTGACCTCACCATCCTGGTCAGCGGCAAAACGGAGGCTGAGCTAGAAGAAAGAGGCAACGAGGCTTTCGATACAGTTGGCGATTCGATGCGGAGGCACGGGTTAGAGCTTGCCCCACAAAAAAGCGTTTATATCACATTAACGGTGAGAAGGTCAATTGGCAGAATAAACCTCATTGGGGAGGACAGCCATTGCAAAGCAGAAATGAGGTTAAGTATCTGGGCGTACATATTGACAAAGCATGCAAGTCAAGTCAACACATAGTAGAGAGCTGCTCAAAAGCAGAAAAGAAGTCGTTGAATATGTTGATCACTAACCAGGCGGCCCACGGGCATCCAAATGTAGGCTAATAATGTCGTTTATTACTTCCACTCTGCTATACGCTGCTCCGGTATGGGGTGCAGCAGTGAGAGTCAGAAGTAACCAGGTACGTCTGCAGAGCGTTCATCGGCGCACGTTGTTGGGCGTCATAGCAGGATATAGAACAATGTCATAGTTCGGGGTGTGTACCGGCCTCATTTTTTCCAATCGATCTTTAGGTTAGGGAGCGTGAGCTTCGTTATCAGGGCATGGGGAAGAACGAGGCAGAGACAAATGCGGGGGAAACATGGTGAGAAAGGTGGACGACAGGAAATGACGCTGCTTGGACTAATAGATTAATTACTGATTTAGATACTTGGACGAAAAGACTGCACGAAAAGAAGGAGATGAACTTCTTTACTGCACAAATGCTTTCCGGACACGGGACATTAGAACATTAACACAATAGATTTGGTTGACGTGATTCTCCCTGTTGCACGTTTTGCAGCGGGGAGGACACAGTAGAGCACACCATATTTGAATGTGAAAAATGGCACTTCTACCGAATCCAAGCAGGTATTGAAAGATTAAGACCTGAGAACCTGGTGTCCTTCATGTTGGCCTCAGATAATAACTGGAGGGCTTTTAATACGTTTTCAATGAAAGTGTTACGCGATAAGGACGCTGAGGGAAGACGTCGTGGCTTTTAGCGTAGGAAAGTGTGAACAGTCCCATCCGAGAAGGCCGCGGTATATCCAGGTGTACCGGTTCCGGTGAACGGGTGGAGACTCCGAGGGAGATTACTAGGACTGGGAAATAAAAGACCGAGATCCGGTCGCCGGATAGGGTTCCGGAAACGACATAGTCGAGCCTGGTTCCCTTCCCCTGCGGTTAGAGGCTGGCACGATTTAAGACCGTGGCACGGTTCCTGAGGGGGTAACCGGGCCTGACTATGTCGTCAGGCCCGGTTACCCCCTCGTAGGAATTGGTGGCAGGCAAAGAGAGAAAAGATCCAACTGGAAGGGGGCCGAACTGCCGGTGGGTGCGGAAGTCCCCTTAGAGTTAAAGGACGCTTCCCTGGGCCCCTGGGCCGAGTTTTACTTAACTGTATGTCCGGCTCAGGAGGTAGGGATAAAAAAAAAACCGTGTGCCTACAGTAATCAAATTTCTTAATGGTATGGCAAACAATAGTTGTAAGTTTTTATACATTAAAATACTAACCGTAAATTATTGAACAATGTTTTTAAATTTTTTAACATTTTATTATAACTATTAAATTACCAAATAAATTTTAAACTGGATCAAAAACACCTATCGGTTAAAGTTACTTTTCAGCCAAAATTAAGCGCTAGAATAAGAATTAAATTTCAGTTAATGCTAATCTATAATGAAAATTAAATACATGGAAATTCTGGAGCACTCATTTTAGTGAAAATTCTAAGAAACGGTTATAATTATACTTTACACTGTATAACTATCAAAACTCCATCTACTTCTTAAACATAGTAGATAGTACTTACATTTACTTGTTTTTCATGACACAACCTCAAATAAATGCTCAATTTTTTATGATAAATTAATGCAAAAAGTTATATTTTAATAGACATTTAGACTTGTAAAAGAATAATTTTAGATAATAAACAACATATTTAATATTCACTCTTGTTTTACATATTCCTTTATAACTGTTTAATTGATTATGTTTGTTAGGTAGCATAAAAAATGATTTTAAATGATATTGGTTGTAACATAAGACACAAGTAATTCCTTTTAGGCTTCTTTAGGAAAAGGAGGAGCGAAGATGTCTCCTTCTTTACTAAGTAGAATATTTTTTTTTTTGCATCAACATGATTCAACTCTCAAATGTACATTCAATAATACTGAAAGTGAAAGAAATTGTAAAATAAAAATTGTAAAAGTTAAAAAGTTGTATTAGAAGTTAGTAAAAAATGAACATGACACTTTTATCCTAGCAAGGGCTCATAGACGGGCTGATTATTACTAAACATTAGGCTAAGAGTAAACAATTCTGTTTGATACATCTTGCATTTTAGGTGTTATACATTAGTCAAAAATTTCTGGGAAAATTTTGAAATCGATTATCTTGTATTAAATCAATTATTAACTTGTATTATGTAATGTAGTGTATTGTAATAAGATATTTACTGATCGATGTTATAGTCGATAAGACAATAACTTTTAATATTACCTACTTAATAGTGTTTATGTAATTTAGTTCACCATTAAGCTGATATTATTGCATGCTGGAAGAAATCTTCATTAAAAAAAATAGTCATCGGTAAGTATATAAGGTCCAGAAAATTGTGAGAAATATAAAATATGTTTTTTGAAATATATAATATATTATAATATATATATTTATATATAATATATATATATAGATATATATATATATATATATATAATATATATATATTAATATAATATATAATATATATATATTATATATAATATAATATATAATATATATATATTATATATAATATAATATATATATATATTTCAATAAACATCATAAACTCGCAATGCATAACATCATATCACTTATTCATTTATATTTTGTTAAAATTTTTTTTAAACTAATTAAATTTTATTAAAAACGTATAAATTAAATTTAAATTTACTTTATCACACTTTAAAAGCTTATACAAAAATTGAAAACATTTTTATTTAAAATAAACATTTTAAATTTTAATGAAAATAAGATGTAAAATATAAAATTATTTAAAAATTATAATTTTAATTGATTAAAATTGATATTAAAATTAGGTTAAAAATTTCAAATGTAAAAATGTTTACAAATGTGAACAATATGACGTCAGTATAAACAAATAACTTAAAATTAAATAAAAATAAAAATTAAAAACTTTTATAAAATCAAAATCTTAAGTACAGTAAAATTATAGCTATGACAGCCGTTTCGCTGAATTTACTTTACTAACCAGATTGGAAGATCATTTACTCACAATTATTATTAAAACAGATAGTGGTGCTGCCTACCTCAGCCTTTATAATACCGTCATCTTCATACGCTGTCTGAAGGTTGATCATATTAAATTTATTCTTATGTTTACATATATTTCTAAAATTTCTAAACCCTTATTACTCCTATTCATATTTCTGAATGATCATTAAAAAAAAACAACCAACCAACAACCAGCTACCGAATTTAAAAATAATTTTGTTAAGTATATTGTAAAATCGTTTAGCAGAAGTTTTATAAGAATTATTTTGGATGTTTATTATTTATTAATAATAGATTTACTTTCATTAATAAATTTTTTAATTTGCCTAAAAAAAATGTTAAGCTACATATTTTTCTAGAAAAATGTCTTATCGTGTCAACATTTAAATTTAAACCCAAAAAACTTAGTTTAATATTACCAAAAATTTTTATCTCATTATTTTTATTTATTTTTTTAATGTAGTGGGCATCGACTACTATGGTTATTAGTCGTTGTCACAAACTGTTTTTTGTGTTTGTTCTCCTGCACAAACTAAAACTTGCCACAAACTAAAATTTTCCCACCTTCACGATCGTAGGCGACTAGGTTAAAAGGCTAGTCTTGTCAAGCAGATCCTCTAGAAAAAAGAATTGTCAAAAAACTTTAAAAGCCCAGGAAAACACAATATGACAAGGGTATATAGGGCCTTTGCCACTTAAAATATATAATTCATTCCTTTAGAAATGTCACCAAAACTATCAGAAAAGGGTATAAAGGACCTGCAGTTATTAAAAACACATTCGTAAAGAAATTCATCATCAACAAAACACAAAAGAGATAAAAAGTAACGTCAGTAAAAAACGTTAAAAAAATCAAACGTGCTTCAAAGAACCGCTTATCTAAGAAACATGATTATTTTCTTTTCTCTTTTTTATCACTTGAAAATTGATTGCCAAATTTCCGGTTAGTTTTAGCCTTATTCTGAGGTCTCTATATAACGTGCACTTTGCTACTATATGTTTCACTATGAGATATGTGTCACATCTTTCATGTATTGGTCTCTGTTCGGCAAACTGTGTAGGATGAAGTAAATCCAGAATGATCTACTCGGAAATCTCGTACTGCTTGTTCTCGATGCATTAGAACATTTCTTGCTTTAACGGGAAATGGGATATTCTTAATGGAATTAAACTTCGTTGTAAGCGCACCCCACCTCCTTCCCATTCCTTTCCTAGAATCTTAATGACTTAGTTTTTAAGATCATGTAGTCAAATTAAAGTAATGTAGACTTCATTGCGGTTTGCTGCTTGCTTGGTTGCTTTATCAACTGCTTAATTAGCAGGAATACCAGAGTGGCCAGGTGTCCATATCAAGATGCATTGTTTACCGTTATGTTTGAGATTTTTAATCCCTGTTAATATATCTTGAACAAGTGCATAATGTGTGAACCCATTCTTAAAGCGGCAATTACACTTAAAGAATCGGAGCAGAAAAGTACCCTTTCCTCATTGCAATACAAAACAAAGAGCTTGCTGAATAGCGTATTACTCTGCTTTATAGACACCGGCTATTGTAGGATAGCCACCAAAAATGGCATTGACCATGTACGACTAAACGGCTTCCGACGCGGTTCTGTTTTTGACCCATCATTGAATACATGGATGTAAATTCTATATTCAGAAATTAGCCAACGAAAAGCATTTTGAATATAAACGTCGAGTAACCCATGTTCTATCTTCTTTTTCAAGTAGATACAGCCCTCCATCATTGTTATTAACTAAGGTGGGGCTTTTCTTCTGGAAACCGGAATAAGTTCTGGAAAATCAATACCATAGTTTCTACAGATCTTCACTCTTCTTGACCCAGCAGGTCTGAAAAAGGTGGGTCTTTTCCGATACTGTTCAGCCAAACTATGTTTATAAAAGGAAACAAAATGTATATCTCTTGGAAAAGCCAAACATGAGTTGCATATCTTAGTAGAATAGATTCCCTGCTGTAAATCAACATCATAACTCCGGTTTCTAACAAAATACTGACATTTGGGTTTGTACCGAAAGGCTCCACTAGCAAGCGTGATTCGTATATTATGGATCACGTCAGGTTTCTTTAAATGAGATTTTTCGCAGTCATATGTTATTGATCCGTAATCTATTCTTGATTGTGACATGGTGGGTGTCTTCCCCTACGGGATCAGGTTCATCGGATGCAGTGGGTCATCAAACACCACAGTGGAGTCGGAATGAACGGACGGACTTTCAATGCGTGAAAATCAGCCTTTATCTTTGCTAGACAGTGTGGTTTCTTAAAGGTAAGGACATGCGGTGCGGAGGGTACAATTTTTCCGTTGCGTCTTGTGTTTAATCATCGCTACAACTCCCTGTTCGAATAGTTTTTCTACTATTTCCTCTTCTTTACAGTTTAATATTCTCTGCACATGAGACCCCTTTTGAGGTATTAAGTACCATGCGATGAAATCGCAACATCCGTGAAGGATATAAGTCGTTAACAGTTTCAACGAAAAAACCAACAGCTGTCTTTCTAACCTCCTTTACCGGTCCTCCAACAGCTTCCGTAATTCCACACGATATCAAGAACGAATTGATCTTCGTAAAGTCTCCATCACTTCGCAATAACCAGTTACTTCGGAATCGCTGTATGACACATCTGTCGAAACTTAGTTCGATCCGACGTTTCCTTATCTCTAGACTCTACAATCTTCTTTCGCTTCGGTTTTGAAGCCAAAGTTTCTCCAAGACGAGGGTTTTTATGTGAACTCTTTGCCAGAGAAATGGATTGCTCCATTAAAAAAAAGTAGTATTCAGTTAATATGTCGCAAGGTACTGGCTGAGAGACGGTAGAGTGTACCCCGGATTATTGGTCCTGCCTGGGTTGTCCCAGTCAGCCTCCTCCCACAAATTAACCCAGGCCAGGAAATCTGGTGTACTGCCTGACCCATTACACTGAGATCCCAGACTCGCACGTAGCAATAAGGGCCCCGGCATTCTTACCCACGAGACAATCCCTGCCAAGGGCCGAAGTGACTGACTAACACTAAACGGGACAAGACTTCGGCAGAGCTAAGCTCACATCAGATCACCCTCAACCCGACTTTACAACAAAGAGGGGAGATAAGCATCTTCCGTCCGCACTCCGTCCAGCGTCGGCAAAACAGAACACAGTCATGCCTCGCGCCACCGCTGCAAACAACGAAATCGAAAAGCACAACCGCAACCTGCTCAGACAACTCGGAACAGCCAATATCATACTCCACAGAGGAGCTCATGAGCAAAGCTATTGCCCCATTGGCCGACGTAATTGATAGTACAGAAGTACTATATCGTTGTACCCTCCTTTCAGGTGTGTGTATAGGTGTTATTCCATGGACGTGGAGTTAGGTATTATCCGGGGCGTCATCTCGTTATTGTTCACAGTAATGATAACAATATTTATTTCAGCAGCGATTGAAATAAATCACATGATCTTAAATTAGACTGTATGTTTGATATATACATAAAATACAGCTTAGTTAGTGCACGACATAATTTCTTCATGTTTATTAGCTGTGTAATATAAAACACGTTTTTCACTCTCCTGTATTGTTTATCCTTGGATGTACATAATAATTAATTACTGTTCTAAATAATACTAACGTTTGGGTAGTATATTATTCTTATTAAGATTTAGATTAAATTAACCTTATTAAAACGATATTACCATTAATATTATGTTTAGTACAGCAAAAATTATCGCTTTTAACCTCATCGTTTTAATATGTAATCAATAATTTATTTGTAGTGCAGTGTTAATGGTTTACTCTTTGCTTCTACTCAGCAAGTAATGATGTTGATTGTACTCTTTATCATTTGTTAAACCATTAAAATACTATTAGTAGTTAAGTGGAAACGGAAGAGAGAATAGCGTACAAGATAGTTAAGTGCGACCGTCCCCTTCTTTACACAGTACATGTTCTATACTAATATCCTCTTTACTGCACCAAACTCCCTTGGGAATGTCACGTCTGTCACACAAAGTATTACCAATCATTCCTGGATTAATGTTACATAACTCACCACCGTAAACGTGTATGCAGAGCCTTGGAAACAGACGCTGAAGTTTAATTCTTTTCTGTTTCTGATTTTTAAAGGAAATAATTTAATAACATATGATAAATTATTTGAATGATTTCACTCAGAATTTCTTTCAAGAAATTTTTGCACTAATGATGCATCAGCAGTGTATTATGATGGTTACAATATAAAAAAGCCACAATTACACTATAAATAATTATCAAACCTTCTGCGGGAATTTTTTAGTTTTTTTTTTTTTTTAAGTGCGGTATTGTTAAAGAAACTAATTTGAAAAAAGATTTTTAAAAAAACAAACAATAAAGTATTATGTTCTTCAAATGTGAATTTCCTTCTAAAATTGATTCAGTGTAAAAAAAAAAATATATATTAAAAACCACATCCTTTCCCTTAATTAAAGAGAGATATTTCTTTTAAAAATATATTGTTGCTGATCAAGGTAAACAGAAACAAAAATCGTTGTTTTAAAACAAATTAGATTAAATATTGATAATTAAATAATCGCCTTCAATACATGATTTCAGTGTATTGGCGATTTACCTTACCTTATATTGATTGGTATTTTAAACAAGTTCTACGTTTAATTACTAACCTGTAATAATGCTGCAGTAATAAGCAGAGATTATCTTCTATTTCGCTGCTAAGATAAATGTGCATCACATCTAGTAGAATAAAATGTTTCCTAATCAGCTAAACCAGTGTAATTAATATATTGTTCCCCAACGAAAGGAGTAAATTAATTTATTTTTCACTTTGTCATAGTCATTATAAGCCCGTTCTGGTAGCAAATATATTTTATTTCTAGATGACCCTCTTAGAAGCGAATATTGCTGCCTTTGACTTTTCATGGCGATAAGCAGTGGAATATTAGGCTAAGTGAAGACGGAAAAGGAAAAAAAGCTTCATGTCTCACTATCCTTAATAAATGTTTAATGTTACTGTTTTTATTCTTGAGAATATGTACGCACTTTTTCGGAATGATGGTTCCTCATTTCATACCGTTAAAAGCTTTGTGGTTATAGGACTAAAGAACTTTTTCTGTTTAGTCTCCGGACTACTCTAATGTATTACTTCAGAGGATGTATGAGGATGATATTATGAATGTAAATGAAGTGTACTCTTGTACAGTCTCAGGTCGACCATTCCTGAGTTGCGTGGTTAATTGAAAGCCAACCACTAAAGGACACCGGTCGGTATCTACGATCTAGTATTCAAGTCCGTATAAAAGTAACTGCCTTTACTAGGATTTGAACCTTAGAACTCTCAACTTCAAAATCAGCTGATTTTAGATGACGAGTTCACCACTAGACCAACTCGGTAGGTTATACTAAAGGGCCTATCATGCAAGATAAAAATGATATAATGCTCAATTTTAGATCTAAATTTCAGAAATAGATTGTTCAAGATAAATTAAAAAAACAGAGGCCTTCTACGTTTTGTAATATATTTTGTCAGCGTTTGGAAACTGTGTAATAAGTTATACTATTTCTTAATTTTAAATTCGCTATAAAAAAATGCTAGTGATCGATAACGAAATTTAAGAAAATTTCTCAATAAAAAATATTTTAATGTTGCTTGAAAGCAAATCTGGGTTAGGTAGTTCATTGACCTTTACCAACAGATGTTTTCTAACCCTGCTGGGCAAAGGTTCAGGTAAATTAGATATCTTTTTTTCTCTTAGATTATTTTTTTCTCTTTTAAAATTCTTATGTCAAAGATGTACTTGTTCTTTACAGTTCACTAATATTTCATTCTTATCACTTGCTGATCTGAGGTTGATTCAGGCCTCCAGCTAAGCTGTAATTAGGCTTAGTAAAACTCTGAAGAAGGAATGTTTGAACAAAAAATTATGCAACTGAGAAAATATAAATGAATTAAACTATAAACTATTTAACTATAAAATATTAATTAAACTTCAGGGAAAGTTAGAAGAAAGTAAGGGGCATAGAAGATGTAGAACTTTTTGTTTAAATAATTTTAGGTGCTTGGTTTAATACTAAAACTTCTGAATTATTTAGAGAAACAGGTTATAAAGTCTAAATAATCTTATGAATTACTAAAGACCAATAACATAGAGATTATTCTGTATCCTATTATTATTAAAGAATAATAATAGAAAAATTCTAAAACTTAATATTGTAGTATGTCCTCAAATATTGTTCTTTCTTGAGATTAAACTTGTAAATGATCTTTTGTGCTCGGTTCAACCTTTGCTTTCACGAATCAAATCATCTTAAATTTACGCCTTGGTTAGTTTTCCCCCGTAAAACTTACTTTTGCATATAGAACGATTGCTCTTGATGTGTAAGAAATAAATTCTTTTTTTCCTTTTTTAACTGTAACCACCTGTAAACCTGTTTTAATGTAGTACATTTAAATAAAATAGAAATAATTAAATAATTGTGTCGTTATTGAAGTTTTGATTTTTTTAGATCAGTTTTATCTGTTATAAATAAAAACACTTTAACTGAAAACTTGTTATAAGTGTTCAGTAAACCGATTATTAATAAAGCAATTGTAAGGTAGTTTGTTCTGCTGTAACAGACAAAATTTCTTATTTATTAGCAAAATTTTAATGATTCTACGATTTATAACATTTAGTTATTCATGATGAACATTTTTAATAATCATTTTCCTGTATGGTGGACTAACTTGGGTCGTCTAACACGCAAGAGTGTTGTGTTATTGGCCAGTCAGCACTTTCTTGGTTCGATCAAGTCGACTTGATTGAATCGACTAGCGTTCAATCGTCCAGCAAGCCATTTCGTAGCAGGATATAACAAAAAGTATTAATTTAAAGGAATGCAAGGTAATGGTATTACCAAAGTAGTGGTGGAGACAATATCTTCTTAGAGAACCGATGCAGGAAAAAAAACGGTGTTCAAATATGATTTTATAAGAAAAGGAAATACATTTACAATCAAGTGTATTTTTTTACTTAATTATTTTTAATTCCATAATTTTATTCCTAAATTAATATTTTTACAATATTTTTTTAAAATAATCACTATACGTATTTTTATCTATTTAAGTAATTGTAAATTATTATTTTTTACATCCGCCATAATATATTTTTTATTATCAAGTGATAATTGATAATGATTTAATGTTATCAAAATTAATTATTAAACAAAGGGTTAGTAACTGAATATGAATAAGGCTATATTTTCATCTCCCAAGTATAATTTGTTTTTTTCCAATCTTAAGTATCGAGAAAAGCTACTATTTGATTTTTTTACAGTATCACTTATTACGTTTGGAAAACTATAATTAACTACATAAGAGTGTAATGAGTGCAATGTAACTACTCGTAAAAAAACCACTTGCTCTTATAATGTATAAAAAAAAAAATTAAATAACCGTTTGTAACAAGGCAAACATTTGTAGTTGGAAAGTACTTGATGCAGCGCTCTTTGTATGAAGAGTTAAACCCATTTGTGTATTACACTCAACTTCTCTTTGTAAATTTAATAATATGAAAATGCAATACCCCGAATCTTAGAAAAAATATTTGTTCTCGTTAAATCTAATATTTTTTTTTGTCTTCGGTCATTTGACTGGTTTGATGCAGCTCTCCAAGATTCCCTATTTAGTGCTAATCGTTTCATTTCGTTGCACCCCCTACATCCTACATCGCTAAAAATTTGTTTTACATATTTCAATCGTTGCCTGCCTGCACAGTTTTTTCCTTCTCCCTGACCCTCTAATATTAAAGCGACTAATTCAAGAATATAGGTCATATGTGACCTATAAGTCTGTCTCTTCTTTTAACTATATTTTTCCAAATGCTTCTTTCTTCATCAATTTGCCGCAACACCCCTTTGTCACTTTATCCACCCATCTGATTTTTAACATTATCTTATAGCACCACATTTCAAAAGCTTCTAATCTTTTCTTCTCTCCGATCATCCAAGTTTCACTTCCATGTAAAGCGATGCTCCAAACACATACTTTCAAAAACCTTTTCCTGACATTTAAATTAATTTTTGATGTAAAGAAATTATATTTCTGACTGAAAACTCGTTTCGTCTGTGCTATTCGGCATTTTATATCGCTCCTGCCTCGTCCATCTTTAGTAATTCTACCTCCCAAATAACAAAATTCTTCTACCACCACAATCTTTTCTCTCAATATTTTCACATGCAGTGGTCAATCTTTATTATTTCTACTAAATTTCATTACTTTCGTTTTGTTCTTGTTTATTTTCATGCGGTACTTCTTGAGTAGGACTTCACCCATGCCGTTCATTGTTTCTTCTAAATCCTTTTTACTCTCAGCTAGAATTACTATATTATCAGCAAATCGTAGCATCTTTATCTTTTCACCTTGTACTGTTACTCTGAATCTAAATTGTTCTTTAACACCATTAACTGCTAGTTCTATTTAAAGATTAGAAAGTAACGGGGATAAAGAACATCCTTGTCGAACTCCCATTCTTATTATGGCTTCTTTCTTATGTTCTTCAATTATTACTCTTGCTGTTTGGTTCCTGCAAATGTTACCAATCCTTCTTCTATCTCTGTATTTGAACCCTAATTTTTTTTAAAATGCTGAACATTTTATTCCAGTCTACGTTATCGAATGCCTTTTCTAGGTCTATAAATGCCAAGTATGTTGGTTTATTTTTCTTAATCTTCCTTCTACTATTCATCTGAATGTTAAAATTGCTTCCCTTGTCCCTTGACTTTTCCTGAAACCAGGAAACACTTCTTCTCCAAACACTTCTTCCACTCCCATCAATTCTTCTGAACAGATTTCTAGTTAAGATTTTACGATGCATGACTAGTTAAACTAATTGTTCTGTATTCTTCATATTTAACTGCTCCTGCTTTCTTTAGTATCATGACTATAACACTTTGAAGTCTGACTGAACTTACCCTTTTTCATAAATATTACACACCAGTTCGTAATTTATCAATTGTTTCCTCACCTGTACTGCGCAGTAATTCTACAGGTATTCCGTCTATTCTAGGAGCCTGTTTGCCATTCAAATTTTTTAATGCTCTCTTAAATTCAGATCTCAGTATTGTTTCTCCCCTTTCATCCTCTTTGACTTCCTATTCTTCCTCTATACCACCATTTTCTAATTCATTTACTCCGTATAACACTTCAATATATTCCACCCACCTATCGACTTTGCCTTTCGCATTATAAATCGTTATACCATCTTAGTTTAACACATTATTAGATTTTAATTTATGTACCCTAAAAGTTTCCTTAACTTTCCTATGTGCTCCGTCTACTTTATCAATGTTCATTTCTTTTTCCACTTCTGAACGCTTTTCTTTAATCCACTCTTGTTTTGCTAGTTTGCATTTCCAGTTTATAATATTTCTTAATTGTCTATAGTTCCTTTTATTTTCTTCATCACTAGCATTCTTATATTTTCTACGTTCATCCATCAGCAGCAATATATCGTCTGAAATCCAATGTTTTCTACCAATTCTCTTTGTTGCGCCTAAGTTCGTTTCTGCTGATTTAAGAATTTCCTTTTTAACATTCTCCCATTCTTCTTCTACATTTTCTACTTTATCTTTTTATCCCAGACCTCTTGCGATGTTCTCCTCAAAAATCTTATTTACCTTCTCTTCATCAAGCATCTCTAAATTCCACCGATTCATCTGACGCCTTTTCTTTACGTTTTTAAACCCTAATCTACATTTCATTATCACTAAATTATGGTCGCTATCAATAAAATACTTCCAGGATAAGTTTCGCATACGACGAGTTGATTTCTAAATCTTTGCTTAACCATGATATCTATCTGATACCTTGCAGTATCGCCTGGCCATTTTTCCAAGTGTATATTCTTCTATTATGATTTTTAAACTGGGTGTTGGCAATTACTAAATTATACTTCGAGCATAACTCTGTAAGTCGGTCCCCTCTTTCATTCCTTTTGCCCAGCCCGTATTCACCCATTATACTTCCTTCCATTTCCCTCTTTAAATTTTCTAACCTACCAACCTTTTTTAGACTTTTAACATTCCATGACCCGACTCGTAGAATGTTATTTTTTAATTTTCTGGTGACCTCTTCCTTAGTAGTCCCCACCCGGAGATCCGAAGGGGGGACTATTTTACCTACGGAATATTTTACCAAGGAAGGCGTCTCCATCATTGCTGTATGAAAATGCAGAGAGCTGCATTTTCTTGGAAAAAAAGCAGCTGTAGTTTTCCATTGCTTTCAGCTACGCAGTACTCAGAGGACTGAGTGATGTTGATATGGCCGATTAAGTCGTCCTGACCTATGCCCTTAACAACTAATAAAAGAGCTGCTGCCCTCTTTCAGAAATCATTCCTTAGTCTGACTCTCAACAAATACCTCTTCGAAATGGTTGCACCTTCGGTCCAGCTACTCTGTATCACTGAGCACTCAAGCCCCCTCAACGGCAAAGTCTCATGATTCATAGAGGGAGATTCATAAGAATCACAATTCAAAAAACCCTTCTCCAATAATACCAACCCAAAAAAACATAACTTTGATAAATTAACAGAAAAATACTTTTTAAATATTTTTACATAAACAAGATCACAAAAATATTTAGGAAATAAAATTAATGTAATTATCATGCTCAGAATTATACAGAAAGTAAAACCCATAGATAGATTGCTATATTTTTAGCAATTTAACTAAATTGACAAAAACGATTTAGCACTCAAGCTCCCTTACCATCGGCAAGGTCTTATGATTCGTAGAGGGAGTTTAATATATATTTAATATATATATATATATATATATATATATATATATATATATGGGGATTTTAATATACTCATTAAATCTACTTCTAAAAAAAACAATATTTGATATAAAATTTTTCATACAAGAGTATGAAAAACTTTATTTCTCTCACCAACTACAAATTCTCTCTCCAGAATTAAATCTAGAATTTATCTAAAACTAAATCTTCAATTTATTGAAAGTTGTCTTCCTTTTTAGTTTGCAAAATGTTTCTAATAACGGTTTTTTTAATGCATTAGCAATGACTTTGTGCTAGCTGAATTCTAACCGTTTTATTAGGAAGAAAATCTATGAAATTTGTTTAAAACCTTGTCATTCTTAAACCAAAATTAGATGTAATTAATTTTTTTTTTCATTTTCTAACGGGCGAGAAGTTCTACTTGCTCATTATCATTGTGCTGCAGAATAAGAATTAATAAATTCTTGTTAAAGATCTGCAGTTTTGAGCATCACGTCTTAATAAATAGCTGATGTAAGAATAGAGTTATAATAACACCGAAGTTTCATTTATTCTGTCAGGCCGTCGTTTATATAACATGTTGGTTTCGATTACAAGCAATCTTGTCACTTCGTAACACATTCGGTTATTTCAGTCATCAGATGGTAACATTTAATGAAACTTCTCTCTCCATAATGTATGTATGTATGTAAATTAGGATCTATTTAAACACATTTATTTTATTTATTGAAAATACTAGTTTTATGTTAGATTATGTCCGATTTTGAATTACAAAATTCCAAAACAAAACATAAAGTAAAACATTCAAATTTAAAGTAATTTTGAAAAATTTACCAAGATATTTTAGTAAACTATATTACACGTATTGGAATGCATACATAATAACCTAAATATTTGTTGCATGTTGTACTTTCGTTATGTAAATAGACTTCATTTTTTTTTCCTCAGAGTTTAATTTACAATCGGTTTCAGTTTACCGGATCCATAAGTAAATATGAATACGATAAAAGATATTCAGAGAGAGTTTCCATTGAAATTCCACAAAGAAGTATATGTTACATATGTATGCATATCTTACACACTATACATAAGTATTCAAAGTCTATAATAAATATAAATAAATAATATAAAGATGAATTCAAAGAACAGTGGCAAAGTTCAGAACATAAAAAGCAAAGAAAATGCAAAAAATAGCATTAACAATCATACAAAATATAAATATATCAAAGAAACGGTAAAATAAATCAAAGAACCAAAAAAAGTAAATGGCGAAACGGGATGAAGAGTTTTGACAATGCACAACACTCTCTAGGGTAGGTGAAACATCTCAAATCTGGTAGAACTTACCGATCTAATATTTACAGTCGCTTTAGAAGCCTAACGTTCTCGCTGTTATCCAGGAGGTTAACCGCGAGGCAGTTCACATGTTTCATGTTCTGTCTCATTTTGTATCTTGTACTGAACCACCGTCTCCTCTTGAACGTTTAGTAATCACAGATAATCGTGTATTTCAATGTTTCTCGCAAACCACGGCGCTTCTGTTATATTCTGAAATTTTTGTTCTGGAATCGCCGTACGACTTTGACGTTACTTTGATTTGTTGTGTCATATAGGTGAATTCTGTATGTTCAAATCGGTTTCAGAACCCCTGAGTACAGCAGTAGCTTGTTAGGTAATTGATAGTTGTGACCCCTGCCTAATAATAACAGTACACACATCTGAACTTAATGTTTAGCTGCTTCTTTTTTTACCTGATATGAATCCTGTACATCAGACGGCGATCCAGATGCAGTCCTAGGTATCGCATGCTGTTAGCATAGAGAGATGAAATAGCCATTAAATTGAACTCGTGGGCAGTCACCCGTCCTCATCACTAACGTAACATGTGTAGACTTAGCCGGATTAACCTTCTATCTAGCTAGCCATTCGTTAATTAGATCCAGTAAAGTTTGCAGTTTAGCAGAAGCTACGATAGGGTCAGCATCCACAGCTACGATCGCCGTGTAATCTACAAATTATGTAATTGTGATGTCTGCTGGGGTCGGGAGGTCCGCAGTGAAGACAGTATTGAAGGGAGCCCAGAAAAATCCCCGGCCCAGTATCAAAGAATTCTGACATGTCTTGATTGTATTTCATTTGGAAAAAACGGCGTTCCAGGTAGCTGCGTAGGATGAAGGCTCCTTTTAAATTTATAACGTAGGCCAGGAAGCCAAATCTTATCAAAGGCCTAGTAGACATCCAAAAAAACAGTCGATCAATATATCTTAATCTTCCCTTCTAGCCACTTACCTATAAGGTTGACAATACTGTGTGTTTGTTCTATCGCTGAGTGATCACCTCTGAAGGGGAACTGATAGTGAGGAATAACACACCCCTTCTCGAGAATCGGCCATAGACTTCGAAGACGTAGTCTTTCAAACACCTGCGATAGAATTGGCAATAAGCATATCGGCGTATGATGCTACATCATGCGCCGGTTTACCCGGTTTCAGGACCATTACCGCTTGTGACATCTTCCATTCCGTCGGAAATTACGTAGTCCAAAGAATTCCATTAGATGCGTTATATATTCTTTGGCCTTGAATAGAAGCATAAAAAGCATTTTGTTCGTTATTACCCGGGACCTTTCTTTGAATTCTCTCTTCTTCTGATTATTCTCAGGATCTCTGCTGACGAGGAAGGTTTCAGAGGAAGACTCATTAGAATTGAACTACTCAGGAATTTTCGAAATTACCATCGTAAGTAGCCTTATCAGGTTACTTATTTTCTGTACAAGAAAATCTATATTAGATGTTAGCTTCTTCGATTTGTCCTCGGCATAGTTGCATACATTGCACTCAACAGCCGCAGGAAATGTACTCGGACGAGTGTTAGAATTTTTGTTCAAATTTCTAGTTATTTCTTGACCTAACGTAGGGAAATTGACGTTGCCCAAGTCTAACTTGGCTAATTTCTCACATTTCCCTGTTTTTTGATTCTGTAGCGAATTAGCTGTCTTCGTAACATGCTGGGCCCTTTGTCTCTACTTCCTCTCCAAGATTTCTTTATACACCCTGCACCCTTTATAATTAGCAGCATGGTAGGATTGGCAGAGGACACATGTTGCTGGGGTAATTCTGTTCTGTCTAGGACAGTCCGAATTTCTATGGCCCTCTGCACATTTAACATAGCGATTAAGACGCATGCAATTATCTTTCATGTCTCTATACTGCTGGCATCTCATACACTAGACCAAACCGGCAGATTTCCTTGATGTTTCGAATCTAACCCCGTAGTTGGCAATATATTTTAGATTAAATATTGCTTTGTTATTTTCATTCGATTACAAATTGACAAAGAACGTTGACAACGGTTCTTTCTTTGCCCTGCGGTGTGTATTAGTTATACTTCTTATTTTGCGTCCATTATTTTCAATTTCCTCCTTGATGACCTGGGTCGGAATTGAATAGAGCAGATTCCTCACACTACTCGGAACACTCTTTCGTCCTTTTTCTCGTAAATGTCTGCCCAGTTAATTCTTAAGCACCAAATCATAGAACTTCTTGTAAGCGTCAATATCCTTTGAGATAACTCACAGTTCCTTAGTATTAATTACCCTTATGTAGTAGCCATTCTCGGTCACGACCGTTTCCAGCAGCTCTCAAAGCCTCATGAAATCTGTTATGTCGTATACCACAATCGATAGGGGCTTAACACAGTTCTCCAGGCTATTTTAAACGTGTCATCCTCCGTCGGGAGGTTTTTGTATTTATTAAACAGAGGCAAATCATTTGCATTGTCTTTTGGACTTCGCGAGTTTGAAGTACGTAGTACTGGTATTATTTTTCAAGGCAGGAGCAGTCTGAGAATCAGTAATCTCAGCATCGGTTTCTCTTTCAGATACGTCATCCTAATCGAACGTTATACTCTCCCTGATTAGTTTTTGGTAAGAAAACTTCCTGGAGTGCCATCCGAAGACATCAACGGTGCACGTTTTCTGATATATAAGAAATTAGGACCACTGGAATTCTCGTTTTCAACGCGTTGAACAGCTGATAGCTGATCCAAGATCGCATCTGCCAGCGCAGGCTAGGGGTTAACCTATAACCCTAGGGTTATTGCAGATTAAGCGATAACCTTAGAGGTTATCGCTTAAAAGACTGACTAAAAAAGAGCCTTATTAAGAGTCAAAAAATAATTCTGTAATACAGTACCCTTTTATGTTCGCAAGATGTCAGTACATACAAACGATACACTATTATCTTCTATAAAAACACAAAAATCATAGATATATAAACACATCTAACAAAAACAGCTGTTAAACTTAAAACTATTTTATAACTATTTCTGAAAACTAACCCGCCGGATTAATCTTGTGATTAAATTCGTCAACGCAAAATCAGCTGATTTTTGAAGTCGAGAGTACTAAGGTTCGAGTCCTTGTAAAGGCAGTTGCTTTATACGGATTTGAGTACTAGACTGTGGATACAGATGTTCTTTGGTGGTTGGGTTTCAATTAACCACACGTCTCAGGAGTGGTTGATCTGAATCTGTTCAGGACTCAAGTTTACCGGTACATTTGCAGCTGCAGGCCTGGGAGCCGGTAGCAGTAATTGCATTTCCCTGTACACAAACACCCAGATCTGACTCCAAGCTGGAAAGACTGGTTGAAAAGATTTTTAAAACTTGTATCTTTATTTTTTGTTTACATAAAACCATTTAATGGAAGGAAAGTCCACAGTAGATCATGATAATTTAAGAACGAAAAATTATTTTTTTTTTAAACACATACACCCGAAAAATCACACAAACCCTAATTATGTTATATATGCAAATTAAAGAAATAGTAACCAGTGAAGTATTTCAACCCATCAGATAATTCCTTTTCGATGCAATCTGTTACATTTAAAATAATCTGTAACGTATTTATTAATCTGCTGATCAGTGCTGAAGTAGGATAGTAAAATCCAACTTAACCGTTAACTTCCGTTGCTATTCAACTGGAAGTTTTGACATTTCACTCATGAATCTTACTATAGAGTAAGTTGTAATGCACCAGTTAACTGTTTAAAGTTTAATTTAATGCTCTTGTTTTGTAAATGTATAGATAATTTTTGTTAATGTCACTACAATAAATTTTTCATGATAAAATATTCTCGTTAGAATATCAGTTCTTTTTCACGAATAGATCGTCAAAAGTTTTCTTGAGGTTGATTTTCCTTTTAGCGCACAATGTACAATATTTGGTTTCTTTTAAAAATACGTTTTTGGAATTAAGTGTCTCGTAATAAATTTTGAAAATAACTGGATTTAAAATTAATTTGCAATGTGTTCTTTACCAAGAAAAGGAAGAATACATTTTTGGAGAGGTACACAATTCTTCAGAATTATAGTTTTGTAATATAATGAATGTCTGAACACAAAATAAATGTCCTTCAAAAATACCATTAACAAAAACTGGGTGTAATCTGTAAAATTTAGTGATGATAAAAACTATCCTACGATTAAATGAAGTTTGACGATTTCTTGGGTGATTTGGAGTTCGTCCGACGAACCATAAGTTTTATTCAATCAGAATAGAGTACGAAGACATCGATGTGGTATCAATAAGATAATGATCTTAAAATTGTTTCATTTTTGTTGTTTGAGTTATCTCTAGTACTGTGTTACTGTATCGTTTAAAATTTTCCACAACTTGACTTGGAAGTTATCCGAAGAAAGAAAAATACAAAACATAAATAAAAGCTACAGTTACGATTAGCGCCCACATATTTCAACTTTTACCTTGGTGGATTACCGCTGAAATAGAGATACTTTGTTTTTAGTATAATTGTACTCAAAGTTAAATACAATTAATCTGTTAGCTAGTAGAAAGGGGAATAGATTGATATTTTTAAATTTTATTTCATTTTCTATTTTTTTTAAATTAATCGTTCTGTTTTTCGTGTATCGCTTTGATACATTATTATTAAAATAAATGTGGATGAACATTACACTGCTCAAGATCAATGATTATTTTCGTTTGTTTGAACTAGCAGTTTATTTTACTTCACTAATATCAATAATAAAATAATAAGACGTTTCTTTATTTTCTAAATTGTTTCGTTAATTGGCCCTTGTCCAATTTACTTTTTTTGGCATTTTTTAGAATTCGTTTATTTTTTATTAGTTGTATGTTTGACGTCTATTCTGAGGGATCGATGAAATGCTTTAGACTGGGTAATACCTTGACCCGTATTATATTCTGGCACATATCTAACATGTTTATTTTTATTGGTAATTCAAAGCTCTAGATATATGTGCATCTTAAATAATATTGTTACGACCAGAAGATTCTCTCATAAATAATTAAACAGTTCTAGTAATAAATATTTTACTCGTTTTACAGAACGAAAAATTTACCCAAAACCACATTATTATAGACAATAAATTAAAAAATACATTCAACTTCAACATACTTTGCCAATAAATATTATTTTATTCCTGGAATTGTAGTTAAGGTTAGAAACACAAGATGACATCGTTTGAATTTTGTACCTTTAAAATAGTAAAAATAGAATTCTTCTACAAAAATTATAAGGTATCATGAGTCATATTTTATACTTATGCAATCTATAGAATGATTTAAAACAAAAAGATTTCTATAAATCGATATAAAGATATAAAAAAATTAAGTATTACATCTTAATGGTAATGAACAAATGTGCAGTCAAATTTTTTTCACCTCATTTTTGGTTGAATTACATAAATTTATTTACGTATTCATGATGTTTTATTAATCTATAATTAATTATTTTCATAGTTTAAAACTACCTTATTAATAATTTCTTTATTATTCTAGAAAATATAAAGAAAAGATGATTGTGATAACTAAAAAAAAAAAATCTTTATTTTTATCTTTAACGATAACCGCAATCGAAGTTAATCTGCATTTACTTAGATAAATGCAAAAATAAATAAAAATGTTATTTTGTAATTAAAAGCAATCATAATTACTTAATGTAGGTTTTAAAACTGTAATATATTAAAGTAGAACATCATTGATTGATTATTCTAATTTTTTCGTCATTTGTAAAACTGTAGTCTAGAGAGTTCCTAATTTTGCTTTGTGGTATTTATATTTTTTTCATTATTCAGTAAATTCAATTACGTTGAGCGTATTTATAAAAGGTACTTTAATATATCGACAGACCCGTTGAATAATAAATGCATTCCATAATATAGAAAATATAAATGAAAAGTAATGAAATTGAAAAATAATTTTATTTACTAGAAAGAACCCTTTTATATTTTTCGTTGAAAGTAATTGAAAGAAAAAATAAAGCTGCAGTGGCCAATATTATACAATTCAGGGCGATCTAGCGTAAAATTATAAACGTTGAGGCGGTTGATACACCCATAACCTGTCTTATTTCTACCATTACTTTTGCACTGTCATCCGAACCAAATCTATGCATTTATGATACACTGCATCCCATTTTCTGTCTTAACGTGATGTCAAATCATTCAGTATGAGATCTTCGGTTCTGTACAGAATATTAAATATAATAAGTATAAGAAATATGACGTGTCATAATTATTTTATTCATTCATAATTTAGCTGGTTGCAAACATGGAATTGAAATGGAAATTTTACTTCATTTAACATTCAGCATGTTCGTTTGTTTCTTATTTTATTTATCTATTTTTGTTGTAGCTGTACAAATTCATCAACTATATATATTTATTTATTTATATTTTATTTTTTTGTGGAAATAGAAAGCTAACAAATTATGTTAATATTCCCTTTACATCTAAATTCCCTATACATTTTCAATGCACATCCTTTTAAATTTATACGTAGAGAGAAGAATTCCTTATAGTCAGTGACGTATTATTATTTAATTAAATATTCGTATTACTTTATGCTCAGTAGTAAAATCGATTTTTTAATTTTATATATATATATATGCAGGTGTATCACGAGGTTCTCCCGGGACTTTCATAAGCTATTCTACTCGTGAAATTAATGGAAATGGTGCATATAAACATATTCTCTAAAATGCTTCGTTTGCAAGTTACAGCTGGTGAAAGATTTTGCTCGGATTTCAGCTACCCCGTGATGAGGTCATACTGAAATTTTTAGAAAGTTAGTTAAAGAGCAGAATTAGTGATTTCTTATGGTTTTTGAGTTAAAAAAATCAAATAAAATAGGTTGTAGAATCGTATCTTCAATGGTTTTTATAAATTTGGGGTGAAAACCAGTAAATTGTGGTAAAAACCCTGCTGTTTTTTTTATTGTACAATAACTTTGTTAAACGGGTAATAAAAAGATAAATGTTAATCATAACTTGTAAAAAAATTTAACTCTGAACAAAATGGTGCAAGAAAAATTGAGTAAAACAAAGAAAAGTTAGAAAAATTTGAATTTTATCTAGAAACAGTACATTATTACATTTATCAGAAAAGTACTTATTCAACGTAAACAAAAACGAATTCTTTTTTGATACTGGGAAAATTTTGTAAAACAAAATTTACAATTAAAAATTTAAAAAAAAGAAGGAAATTTTACAATTGTAAAATAAACATAAATAAATAAAAATTACTTACATCAAATTTTTTTTATCAATGGCATAAATACAATAAATTATTTGAAAAATGATTATTCCAAAGTTGGCAAATACAAACAGCTGATCAATCTGCAATACTGTATTAGTGTTTAAATCATTCTGTAAGGTACATTTAACTGTACATTTACAGTTTACAGGTACTGTAAACTGTTCTGTCGCTGTCGTTAGCGAAAGTTTTCTGTTTATTTTAGTTTGAACGAGATCGGTTTTCCATGAAGTAATGTCGTACTTATTTACAAAAAAGGTATACCCTAATATGGTATTCATTTTGGGTATGTGTAATGGTAATGCTATAGCTTCTGTAGTAGAATATGAAATCTTTTTCCGAATCGCAGGATTCCAGAACCCAAAACAATTAGTACGACTTTTCGCTGTCTTCAGAAAAGATATTCACCGACTAGTATTTGTACGAGGAAATCAACGCTATTATTAATGAAATTATTATCGATGCACTTCAGCGCAGTCCAGGTGTCAGTCTTTCTAAGCGGATCGTAGTTTTGCAGTACACTTAAAGAAATGTTTATCCTTATCATAAACAGTCGGTTCAACATCTACACCCAGGAGACGGTTAACTTTGTTTGGAGTTCTGCAACTGATGGAATACAAATTGACAACTCTACAAGAAGGTTTGTGTACTGACGAGACAAATTTCACTCGAGATGACAACTTACGCAATGAGCATACATGGCCAGAAGTAAATCCTCATGAAACGGTGGAAGGCACTTTTCAACAGCGACTTAGCATCAATATACAGTGCAGCCTTGTTCAGTCAACTGTTTGAACATTTCATACTACCTGGTCTCTTAAATATTGAAGTCTATTTGCACTTATTTGAAAAAGAATTGCCGCAACTGCTTGAAGATGTTCCTCTAGCCCTGAGACGCAAAGTAGTATACTCCCAGCACAATGACGCGCCTCCCCACTTCTCTTGTGCCGTTTCTACTCATTTAAATCAACATTTCCCTGAGAAACGAATCGGTCTTGGAGATCCACATTTCTGGTCACCAAGATCTCCTGATCTTGGAATTTTTTCATTTCGGGATGGATGAAAAATATTTTATACAAAACAAAAACGCACATTCTCTTGAGGAATTAATTGTCCGCATTATTGATGCGCTTGACCAACTTAAGGACTGCCCTAACGAACTAAACAGTGCAACAAAAGAAGTACAAAATCGTGCCAAGAAATGTGTTGAAAATGGCAGGCTTATGTTTTTTAACATTTGTTATAAACCGGTATGTACTCGTATAATGAACTTTGGTTTAATGTACTATTTCTAAGTAAAATTTGTTTAACTTTTCTTCGTATTATTCAATTTATCTTAACCTTTTGTTCATAATTAAATTCTCTACAAGCTTTGTTTAAAATTTTAATGTGTTTATTACACATTTAACAAAATTATTGTATGTTAAACTTAAAAAAAATCTAAGTCACAATTTATTGGTTTCATCACAGATTTCTCAAAACCTACCGCAGATACGGTTCTGGGACCTATTTTATTTGATTTTTCAGATTAAAAGCCATAAGAGATCACTAATTTTCACCCTTAATTAACACCGGTAACAATTTCTGTGCGACCTTACTTATCTGATTGTTACTTTCATATGACTATCCAATTTTATTATGATCGGAAAATACTAGTCGGATCGGTCAGTCTTTATCATCGTCAACAACTAACTCTTTTGTCATTATTCTAAAATACTGTTTAGAATGAAATTAAGGGTATTATTCTGATTCGATTTGGATGTTCATTCAATTAGTATAGTTTGCTCGTTAAAATTCAATTTTTACGACCTAATGCGTTAAGTATAAGAGGAGATGCAATTCAGCAAACTTGGTACTGCTCGCAACGAAAAATAAAATAATTTGTGCAAATATAAATTGTCTTATAGGTTATTTAATCATAATTGTCATAAATTTATGTATCAAAATCTTTTATTACATTTTTCTTCATGTTTTACTAGCAGGTTATGTATTTAATTAATTTTATTATTTTTCAAAATAAACGATATTGATTTGAGTAGCAGTGTAGTTATTGTTAATAAATAAAAATATATGACCGGAAGACAAATTAATATCCACTGATGTATTGACTGGACTAACGCTAAATATCGTAAAAACCATGATACGGCGGGTATTCACCTGTCACGAACGGCCGCACGTTTGGGATTTTTCGTTCTATTCGGCAACGTTATCCTTTGAGTGTAAACTAAAAATTAGTTGGTCATTCCAAACTTTTTGGTAAAAAAATTATTATTTAAGCGTATTTTTTATGGATATTGTTCAGTGTTACGATAAGTTGTTGTGCAGTTCGATTATAAGAATACTAGTCAATTAATAGCATCTTTTATCTTGAATCATCTATATTTTGAAAAATATATTTCTAAATAATGCAGCAAATACTTCAGGGTTTAAATAAGTTTTATGTTTAAAAAACCGATATAATTTAACCAAATCTCCAATTTTCTTAGACATAGATCTTTTTAAATTTTGAAGTATAGTTTGCTTTATTCTAGTATTAACGCCGCATTATTCTGAACAAATATGAGAGCGTTTAAGGAACCTTGTTACAGAAAGACGTTTATTCTCAACGTATGTGTTCATCGAGCGTTATATTCAAATATATTGAGAATCTGTTAGAGCAAATGTACTCTAGGTAAACAAATGGAACGTTATTTACTTTACTGTTAAGAGGCCACTGACTGTTTGACTTCTTACTGCTGCGGTGGTATTTTGCATGCATTTACATAACCTATATTATTCAACAAGGCTTCTCAAAACCAAATTGAGCTTGTATTCTATACTGTCTCTCTTCCTTTTCTACGAATAGATCTTAACAACTTGTCAGTTTAATATGTAGGAAATAAGAGGAGAAAAACGGGTAAAATGATATGCGAGTTTTAATTGTTTTCTTATCTCTTTTATCAGTGGTGATAAACTGACAAAGGTACACGCTGTTGTCTTTGAAACTATAAATACTTTCAACCAGTGAGAGGAAAAAAATATCGAATTCTTAAAATTTTAAGGATGGAGAAGGTCTATATACTTTCCTTTTTATTTGTTTGAACAAAATGAGCGGTTTAACTGATCATTATAAAAGGACAATAAAATATTTCAGAGTTTTAACTGTTTTTTTTTTTCATGTTGTCATAAGATTAAGCCTTTGTTTTCGATTGAAAGCTTTAGTTAATAACTCCAGAATAATGACTTAGTAAATGTTGAACCGGTTTTTGTATTCTTTTCACTTACAAAAGTAGTTGAAAGCTTGTTGAAAAGAATATTTTTAAGAAGTAAAATAAAACTAATTCTACATCATTTTTTAACGCATTTATCGCTGATTTTTAAGCTAATGGAACCTATTGGAATTTTTGCCAATAATTATTTCTTTTTTTGAATAAAGGTTAAAGTTTTTGAATAATTTTCATTTGAATTACAAGGATAACTCATTGTTAAATTTCCTTTTAAAAAAGCAAGATATAAAATAAATAGTACTTAGATGTATTTATTATCCTTTCAAAATAGAAGAACAAATTAACATTACTCGTATATAAATAATATCTATAATATAACTTTGATTTATGATTTTGTTATTCAAGATTTAACCTCATTTTACATGCTTGAGCGTCCATCAATTGCCTTTATATTATAAACTCCTGATTTTTTTCACCTTCTTACTATTATATGTAACAAAAAGTAACACCTTTATGAAAAAGTAGATCAACTAAATTCTAAGTGACATATATTGTATGAAAATATGAATTTTGATTTTTTCCGTTAAAATAAATTTGTCACTCAGTTTTAATTAAATACTCTTTGAGAACAAATAAATGTACCCAATTTGGGTAATGTAAAAAAAATATTAAAATAGATCAATTTTTTTAAGAAGTTGTGTTTTTCTACGTTAAACCTAATTAAAATTATTGTACGTAGATTTCTGGTTTATAGATATACTGCGCATCTGGTCTTGTTACAGTGTGTTATGCAATTAATATATAAGAGAGGTTATCTCTAAAGTAAAAATATTTAATTTGTAAACTTTATAAATATTCTTTATTTCTCTTAAACTACATACCTTATACTTCTCTACATAATGGCCTCATGAATTAAGAAATTTATCGTAGCGATACACCAGCTTCAATATACCCTCGTCGTATTCTTCTGCTGCCAGTCTATTTAGCCATCGATTAACAGCATTTTTAAGTTCATCATCACCAGCGAATTGCTTTCCAGTCAAAAATTTCTTCAATTGCCCAAACAAATGGTAATCAGAAGGAGCTAAGTCTGGACTATATGGTGGATGATCGTAAATTTACCACCCAAATGTTCTCAGTAAATCACATGTCGGGCCCACAACATCTGGACGTGCATTATCGTGCAGCAGGACGACGCCTTCGGTCAGCCGCCCACGTTGCCGATTTTGAATGGCGCGCCGCAATTTACGTATAGTTTCTCAGTAGGTTTCTGCATTTATAGTCGTTCCACGTGGCATGAAATCGATCAGCAGTATGCCAAACCGATCCCAAAAGACTGTGGCTATCAGTTTCCGTCCAAATGGCTGTGACTTCACCTTTGTTGGTCTGGTTGGTGATTAAGGATAACGCCATTCACTTGACTGCCGTTTTGCTGTCTGGCGTGTAATACAAAATCTGTGTATCATCATCGGTAAGAAATGAATTAAGGAACTGATCACCTTTTTCTGTGTAGTGCATCAAAAATTCCAAAGCAGATTCCATTCGGATATTTTTATGACATTCCGTTAAAACTTTTTTTTTGTTTAACCTCCGGGACCATCATTAGGACCATCGTTATGTTTCAAATGATGAGATGAATTATTTGTAGCGTATGTGAAAATGCCATGCCTGATCAGGATTCGAACTTGGACCTTCGGATGAAAAGCCGAAACGCTACCACTCGCGTCACGGAAGCAGCCACAAACGATAAGACTTGCGGAACCCAACGTGCACAAAGCTTTCTGAAGCGAAATGGTCATGAATAATGCGACCGATAACAACTCTTGTAACATCGGGAAAAAAGGGCCAGGTCGGAAATCGTTGAGCGACCATCTTTTCAGATTATCGAGGGCCTACCCGAAGGTTCTTCATCATGCACATTAATTTTGTTATTTCGAAAAATTTCACACTATTTTCAGCCGGCTTAACGGTTTGATGGTTTAAAAAACTTTTGACTTTACTTATTTCGCAGTCGTCGGCAACATCAATTTTCCTATTCATTTTATAACGTAATAACTCGCACATAATCAAAGATACTACCACGCGGCAACTTTCAGACAACAATGCAGTGTGTACATAAAAGCTTGGCCAAGAACGACGACACAGGTTCGCCAATCTTAAGGAGAGAAATTTTCCAGCGGTCTTTACTTTAGAGATATCCCTCGTATATTTTTTTTTCAGTTTTATATATATATATATATAAGAAATACAGATAAAATAGATATAAAACATAAATATATATTTCACTTAATATTTGTGATATCTGTATTTTTTATAATTATCTAGTCGAAATATGGAAACCTTACCTAAAAAATTGAATTGAAAATCACATTGAATGATTATTTTAGAAAGTTTGCTCGGCCAACTACGTAAAGAATTAATATCTCACATCTCTGTTAATTATTAACATTGGTACTAGTATATAATCATTAGCATCATCAGATCGTGCAATTTTAAATTATTAACTGTAATCCCAAGTGTAGTCTATTATACAAGGCTGTTGGACAAACCGTGTGCATACAAACGCGCTGCGGACATTTACACACACAGGAACACATTAAAGAGTCTATTGAATAGAATGATAAAGAGGTGAGGCTCAGCGAAATACACTGACCTACATTTATTTATAACCGAATATAGGATACAGGTGATACTATTCTATAGTATTTGTACAGCTTTCCTCCTTTTCAATCGGAAAAACCAGCTATTGTATTTTTAATTGAGTTTCATATTTTTCATCATACGAGGTCAGTTAAAAAATTTCATCGAAGAAAATAAAAAGGTAAACTGAGGAAAAATAATATTCGGTCAACTCATAACGGCTAACATAAGGTATTAGGGAAAAAGATGAAATACATATTCAATTGAAAAAATTTTTAATTTACTGTTGAATCATTAATCGTACATAATTACTAGAGATAGTTAGAGATAGTATAATTCTAAAAAAATATGTAATTTTTTTTTTTAAATAAAGATTGGGAATAAACAGAAAAAGAAACTACAAAATAAGCATATTGAAACAGTTCAGTGAGTTATACAAAACTAGATGAAATAAAGTGAACGCGAGCTAGCACTAAGGTGAACAATAATTCAATATTATCTCTTGTGTAGTGAAGTTTTCGTTTTTACTTTCCTTGCATCATAACTCTACAGCTACACTTTTTTTGGGGGTCAATTTTCTCAAAATTTTCAAACTTAACCCAACGTTATATTAAGCTCAGTAAATGCCATGCATGCTTGCCCTACAGTTTTAAAAAAAAAAGTTTGCCCCAAAATTCTTCCCTACCCCAAAAATAAAATAAAATAGCTACCTCTTTATTTATTTCATATTTTTTAACCGATTTATTTTTTAAGATCTTCCTAGGCATAGTAGTAGTGCAAGTGATTCGAAAGAATACTTTCTGTAATGATGATGCTGTATATGATCGAATACGATCGAATAATATCCGCCTTGGTTTAGTACTTGGGTTAGGAGGAGTAATTATTTTATGTGATTACCGCTGGTTCAATTAGTAAATAAATATAAATAATTATCACTTTGTAGTTATATATGATATTTTAATATCTGAATGAATATATATGTGTTCCGTTCCACGTCGAGCCGTCCGGTGCTGCGATCTAGTGGGTGCTAGCACTCACCGGAGAGTTAAACCGTACGATCATTCTACGTCAGAATCCCGCGCAAAGCCCCTGCAACGGCTCTATCTACCATAACCGCAGCCATCTTGGTGTTAGCAAAGAACTTCTACATCGTGGTACCCTCACTACCTCGTTCGCTACTCCTATTGCTCCAGGAATCCCTGCCTTCACTTCTTCTTGAGTTGCTAGTCTAGATCTTTGAATAGATGAACGTAACGTAGAAGATGAACGGGAGGGTGTACAGCATGCCCTGTTGCGTAGAGCGCAACAGAGCGTGCTCTACGGCCTCCCCCCACCACTTTGGCATTGCGACGCTCTTCGTGATTACTCTGGACAACTTTGAGGCAGCCTCCGACTTACCTTTCACCCTTATACGAATCTTCTTATTGAACCTTTTCCTTACGGACCTCTTGTCCGTAAGGCTACCCAGCTTCTTTGCCTTCTAAGCTCCCCTTGACTTGGCGTAGTAGATCCGAATAAGAGCTTCCCTCTGCCCTAACCACCAGAGTCCTACTTTGGGCTGGCGCCATATTCACCCGTTGAACACTACCCTTAGCACTCACCTTTGGCTCCATACGTGTCTGTTCCCTTAACACCGCTATCCCCCACCAGCCGGAAAGTGTACCTCCGATCGGCTCTCCTCGCGACATACTCGGCAACCTTCCGAAGGCGCTTACCTGCCACATTACCGACGGCATTGATTGCCAAGTCAAGCTTCATCACCGCGTTAATCTTAAGCAATGCTCGATAACACTCATTGTAGTGTCTTTCCCTTGGTGGAATCCACTACCCCGGCGAAACTACGCAGCTCATTCATCTCCATCCCATCACCAAGCAATCCCTCAGGCCTTGTATTCTCTCCAAGCACCAGACCCTCTCTCAGCTTACCTTCAGACTCTAATTGTCTAAGTACCCTGCAGGCATCTAACACCGCCTTGGAGTACCCACTATTATCTCCATTAAGATCCAACAGATGCACCACATAAATCCCAGAGCTCTGGTGCCATCGGGTTCACTCACGCGAGTAAACAACTCCTCCCGCCAGAATCTCTTGCACAGGGCAACTACTTCCTCCTCGTTGGTAACTCTTTCATCAAGCTGAACCTTGACCATCTCGAGCTCCTTAGCCGCCTCGGTCTGTGTAGCCACAATCTGAGTGTCACACAGCCGCACAGAGACTTACTCCTTGACGCAGGACCTGAGATGACCAGCACTCTGCTGGATCTTCAGGACAATGTCTTTAATCTACTTCTTAGTTTTTGTGTTCTCCTTTACAAGCAGGGTCAGAGTCGTGACTTCTTCCTCAACCACCCTGACTGCCTTCAACACCTCAGTGTCATATCCATACCCCATAGGATCCCCCATCGTCTTCCCCAGGCGCTGATTCCCGAATTCAACTGGACCAGCCTCGTCTGAGGGTGCCTCTGCAACCTGCCCACAAACATCGACAGGTTTTTATGTGGCCTAGAGCCGTCATCCTCCGACGTTTCATTACGAAATACCCACTGATCACACGCGAACCCTCTGCCAATCACGATCACGTCGAAGAATCGGCCAATATATCCCCACCCCCCGTCGTTGACTAAGCGACGAAAATAACAAATTAATACCACACGTCAACTTTTGAGAATTTAAAATTCCACTCGATGAAATCAGGAGTGACCATAATTTGGGGGAGGGGGGTAAAAAATTAAATTTGCCGAAAATTAAAAAAAAAGAGAATTTTTGAAGAGTGGAATTATTTTTAGTCATAATATTTTTGGGAGAATAGGTAAAAAAAAATTAAGTTTGCCAAAATTCACAAAATTTGGGTGATTTTGAAGGGGTCAAAAATTTTGGGGGTCTGCCCATCCAACTGGATGGTTTTTTGGATCAATAATTTTTTAGGGATGTCAGAAAAGAAAACTTTTGCTTAAATTTACAAAAATTAATAATTTTTATGAGGTTTTATTTTTTAATTTTTTTTTTTTGGGGGGTGGATTAGGGAAAAAATTTTTGAGTCGCAAAATTTTTGATAGGGGGTCAAAAAAAAAAAATTTAAACACCGCAAAAATTTTGCGGTGTTTAGAGGTCAAAAATAAAATTGGAGTAAAATGGGCTAAAATGAAATTCTTGTAAATAGAAAGTTTTGAATGAGGGATTTTTCTTTTCTCCTTTTTTTTTGCGGAGGTCAAAAACGAAATTGGGTGAGAAAAACAAAACCAGGAGAAAACCGAAAGAAAAATTTATTTTTTATTTCGCTTTATTTACTTTTAATTTATTTTATCTACTTATATTTTGGGGGGACAAAATGGGTGGTGTCAAAGTTTGGAAACTCTTAATCCAGATATATCCAAACGGATTTAACCGGACGTCTCTAATTCCTGTTACAAGAAAAAATAACTCCCCTTATACTTCTCCCAGGATTTAGAAAAAGAATTTGCACTGAAATCTTACGGTCTGAATCCAGTTTACTACCAGTGCTCCACAAAACGGGGCAAGTCACTCTAGCCTCACTTCGTTGTCCTAAAAATGTCCTCCACCTATGACCACTCCCGCCAATATACCAAGCCACACTCTCCGTAAGAAGGAATAACAGCTCTTACTTTCAAGACGAAAGCACGGAAAGCAGAGCAATTCTGCTTTAGATATTCTAAAGCAGAATATCTGCGGATAGCAGATATTGGGTTAGTTTTCTAACTAACCTAATATCTAGATTTATTTACTAACTAATAAAGAAACTTAATTAAATAAAAATGAATAAATATATTAGCGATCCTAATAACCTTTCAATAAACCAACTCACTTCCCCGTGTCAGCTCAGTACAACGAATATGGTCACCACGTGGTGAACCGGTAGTACCCCAAAATGATTCTAAAACAAGTTTTGAATTCAAAACACTCTAAACTACTAAACGGCAATTATAACTGCAACTAAACATACTCGTAAGGTCTTAACTAAGTTAACAAGCATTTATATCCTAAGCAGTAATTTGGCGCGCAACTAAACTACAAGCCGCCACTAACCGGTATAATTTGCACAGTAATACACATACCACTTTTAACGAAACCGTTTAAATAAAAAAATACTTAAAAACTGTTAATCTTACCTTAAATCAGATACGAATTCTATGAAATATGTTAATCCTAATAAATAGGCCGGCAGACTCTATTTAATAACATGTTTTATTGCTGGAAATAAAATTCATGTTTCATAACTAACAATACAACTCAAAATTGATATATTTCATTAAATATGCTTTTTTATAAGAAGTTACCCCTTTTGATTTGACGAGATATTCTTTAAAAAAGATGTTCAGATTTTTAGGATTCATTGAATTTTTAACGAACTGAGAAATCCATAATTTAAAATATTTTTTTATAATAATTATCACAATACAATACAATGAAGTAATGCAGTTTATGCAATCTTGAAACTTGTAATTAAAGTTATCGGCAGTAATAAAAACTATAGTAAATTAAACTTAAGCACGATTTAAATCGACAAAAAAAATTTCCTCAAAATGTAACAGAGTTAATTAAAAGCAAACTAGGTTGGTTACTGTAAATCTCTATTTCTTGTAATAATTTTTATTAGAAGAGCATAAAATTTTAGTTTTAAGGCCGCATGATAAAATGTATTTATAAAAGAGAAGACTTTTTATGGTTGTGAGAAAATGAATTTTCTTATCTTCGTATACTCGGTTTTTATTTTTTGAAGGTTGTAAACTCTATTTCAACAAAATCTCGCGACTAGTTAAAACTGCTTTACTTTCTAAAAAGGCTGCATGATAATCGATATTTATTTACAACCTTAAAAGTAAGTAAAACTAAGGCGTTATACTATATTTCTTCTCCCTTTTATGTACTATTAAAATTTTATAAATACCCGTTGACAAAAGATACTTTACAAAATGAAAAATAATAGTAGTTACTCTACGCTGTTAATTTTTAAACAAACAAGAATTTTGTAGCCTTACCTCGGTTTTTACAACAAAATTTTAATTACCAGTTACTTGATGTTATATATATATATATATATATATATATATATATATATATATATATATGTATATAGTACGTTCCTTAATGTATTATATAAATAATGTTTCATTGTTTGACTTTAATTTATATAATTAATTCTTTTAATAAATGAAATTCTAATAATTTGTAAAATAAAGGTAAAAGTTATCTTTCAGATCTTCCGAATTTGAGTATGAAGTAGCCAAAAAAAGGGAACAGTTATCTTCATTATCGTATAATCATCTACGATGATTCAATTTATGATAGTACTGGTAACGTTAACACGTCACAACGCTTTTTAGGAATTTTTTTCGGGGCCGATCAAAATCCTTAATCTATTTTTTCGAATTTTTTAACACAATATTTAGAAAACATATCTGTTGTTAAAATTATAAAATAAATAAATAAATAAAACGATTACTAATTAATTATGTGCACCTTATACATAATTTATAAATGTTACTTTATTGATCGTAGCGAGCGTAAAGAAAAATTAGAGAAGATATTCTGTATATATAATGTTTTTAAAAATCCAAGCTTATAGGACGGATTTATCTATAAACAGCCAATGTGGCTTTAGACCGGGAGAAAAAAGGATGTTAGAAGATAGAAAATCAACTACCGATATTGCCAATTGGCTACTAGGTTATACGGAAGGAGTAGTTGGAGTACGACTTAAGCTGTGCCGTACAGTGGCCGACCCCCCTCTGGGTAATAGATGGTCTGTAATCGGGAATCAACGTGAAGTTTCCTGGGGAAATAAATATGTGTAGCTTTATTTACTACAGAATGTTTCTTTTCAAATGTGTCACCATATGGTTAGAAGAAAACCATTTATCATGAGAAGAGGAAATGAATTTTAATTTATTCTAACAAGTAATTTTCATTCACGAAATTCGAAACTCAATCATTTGAATAATTTCAGACTACAACAGGCGAGACCAAGTCATCTTAACTAACGGCTAAGGACTGGACACAAGCTCATCTATTTGGCTCTCCTCAGCAGATTTCTGAGGCGTGCAAGGTCAATTGGTCCGTGTACCACCTGCGCTTTGATTGCCCAATCTTTGGAACAATCTGACAAAGCTTAGACCTGGGTTCAGATTTTAAATCTCTATTAAACCTGAAAGAAGGTATGAAACGTCTTTTGCCTTTCCTCTCCTAAAGCGAATGAAGAATGCAATTTAGAGATTTTTGTCTGATTTATGCAATTTAGTTTGTGTTTGCTGTTTATTCTTTATTTTTCCTGTTCCTTTATTGTTTATTTTTGTTATTTATGATCACGTAGTGTTATTTTAGTCGCAAATGATTATAATTGTTGATGCGACTGTGAAGAAAAGTATTGAAAGAAATTGACTATATTTTCTTATGATATACGAGTATTATTGAATTCACAGGAATAAAAGCGTGAAACATTTTATGACATTTTAAACCGTTTGGAATTATTACTGTATTATTATTTTTTTATTTTAAAATAAAATCTCTTAGTAAATAATACGAAATTAAGTAAAGTTTAATGATAAATAAATGTAGTTCCTAACTTTATCTTTCAATTGGATATACTTTAAATTTTATGTGGATGCCAGAATTCAAGGAATGTGCTTCTAAAAGATTACAACATTATTAAATTATGAATTGTAGCAGTCAGTTTTTTAAATTAAATTAACGCATTAAATTCATGTAAAGTATTTTTATTAATATATTTGTGTGTGTGTGTGTGTGTGTGTGTGTGTGTGTGTGTGTGTGTGTGTGTGTGTAAATTTTATTTTTCATTACAAAGATAGTTATAAAGGATACAATGAATAAGTTTATATTGTAAGCAAAAAGATTCAAGCTGCAACTGCTAGTAAGTGTAATTGTTGATAGTTCCTTCAACTGAGATTTATGTGGTAAAAATGTAAATATAAGTATAGAAAGGGTAGGAAAAGAAAAAGGAAAACTAAATAAAACATCCAACAATTTTATAAATAAAATTCAAACCGAAAATTGAAATTATTTCAAAGAGTAAATGGGTAAGAATGAAAGAAATATTCCGTTAGTCTGCCTCTGTAATGTGGCAGTGATGTTATCAAAACCACAGTTGAAGGAATGGAAGAATGAAAAATAACCTAGGATATTGGAAGTGAGGTTTCTTGTCGGAATAAAATATTTTAGCTTCTATTGGTATAAGTAGAATCGAGTTCCTGCGTAGCAGTTTAGATAAAGCATTACGTAATAAATTATTGTCGGCAACCCCTGCTCAAAAGAAAATATCGATGAAATTAATATGATGTGTATTGCTTGTTATTGTTCTGTACATCCTGAACAGTATATCTTCTTGAAAAAAAATTGATTTTCTTCAGTAAGTTTATTTTATTTAGAAACTAATATATATTTAGTAATTATTAATAATATAATACAATATATATTTTTATATATATTGTGTATATATATATATATATATATATATACATATATATATATATATATAATTATATTGTAATAATTATATTATATACTAATATATAAGTAGTAATTAATATATAATTTAGAAACTAATATATGTATATGTATTACTTGATTGTAAAAAGTTAAATAAACTGACGTTTATAATTGTACCTATAAACATTTTTAATATTTCACGGCTAATATTTTAGTACTTTCGGGGGAATAATTAAGCCCTTAAGTAAACTAAGATATTTGTGAATATAATTATCATTTAATAGTAATTTGTATGAGTTCTCATGAATTGTAGCATAAGCGTTATTGTATTGAATAGGCTTGGTTAAAAGCCGTAAGATACAATCGATAGAGCAGAAAAAATTTACGGAGGCCAGTGAAGAAGGGTATGTGAAAGCTAATGTGTACTGGCTTAGGGCGAATGCACCGAATCGTTTACTGATCTTCCTAACGACATCCTCCTGAATGCTTTGAAGCGGAGTTTTAACTTCTTGTGTACGCTATTACGTACACTATAACCTGCATTCAAATATTTGTTCACAATATCATATGATAATGATGTTTATTGTCATGAGTCAATGACTTTTTTTAAACAATGAAACTATCTTACTTTGTTATCTAAGCGAGAAACGATTATTTACTCCGTTATTTCAATTTATATACGTATAACCTTCTTTGGGCGAACGTACTAACTGTAAATTTATTTCTCTGTAATGATTTATCTACAATAGTGTATTTTTATTAAAAATTAACAAAATATTTTTTTATAAGTTTGAATGTAACACCGATATCCCTGGCGGATTGGTAGCGTTTCGGCCTTTCATCCGGAGGTCCCGGATTCGAATCCAGGTCAGGCATGGCATTTTACATACAGTAGAAAATTGACATTTCATATTCCGCCTATACATTTCGAGGTTATATGATGAATTAATCATAAAAAAAATAAAAAAGTACTTCATTATGTTAACTTGTAAATAAATCCTTAAATTTTTGTGGAACACCTAGCTAAACAAACCACATTATATTCTACTACTTATTTCACAGTGAATACATTAAAACGATATATGTAATTTGTGTGTAACGAATGAAATAAATATTGTATGTAATGAATAACAAATATTGCAGTGACCACACACGATTCATACTCACAAACATAATACATTGAACAATATATACTTATTACAAATATCGTTATTCGTAAAGCACGATCGAGTTGCACTAGTCATTAAATTGGAATAGAATACCAATAAATTATATAACATAGGAAGTAGATGCAAATAGCAAAACAATAACGAAAAATGCAAATACTGCATAAGCATCAAACATAAATACTCGTAGTAAACCTTCTTTGTATGAATTATGTCTACTTTTCTACGTAGCAGGGTTAGCTAGCAGTTGTTTCCACATAACCCTGATTAGCGTTAAATAACAGAGCTAAAATAATCAGAATAAATTAATCTAAAATCTTAAGATTCAACGAATAAACTTTAGTCACACAGAGTTGTAAAGAAACTTTTTTTCTCTTTTTGGGTCATGACCAGTCTCTCGGCAATTTTATGAAGAGTTTACTTTAATATTTATAATTCTATATCATCAGTTGGTAGAAATATCATTGGAGAATATTCTAAAAACTTAATAGGTACCCGGTCATCCCCAAGCTCCTTATTATCTATGTTTCTTCTATCGTATCGGTCAACTCAGATAACTGAAAAGGAGCTCCAAAATTTCCACTATAAGAGGCTTGGCATAGCATACTCTACTAGATGTATTCTGTGGATTTAAAAAAATGACTAAATCCTAACTATAGTTCTTACAAAACTAACTTACTACTAACGGACCTGAATCTTTCATCTTTTTAAATTTACGTGTGCATTACTACCAAAAAAATTTCTTTTTCTTGACGTCACAAATCTTCTTGTATGTTCAAGATACCAGGTAATGATCTCGCAATTAATTTTTCTTTATAATCTTAACATATCAGAAACGTTCTTCTGACTCTTAGGTCATTCCAGATCCACCACTCCTGATTAAATACTCGATTTTTACAATGACTATCTATAACCGTTTACTAATGTAATTTCAGTTAAAAATTTACCATTTTACTCGAAATCCCTAATCCAAACACTCTCATCCGTTAATCGTTTTATCTCATAACTTCTAGATTTGTTAGTATTCTTCTTTAAATTTTGATGAATTTGTATGACATTATCTGGCACGCTAGTCTTTACAAATGGATATTTTATTTTCAACTGGATGTTGATCTGAAAACTTTTTCAGAAAACATGCTCGAAATAAATTTATGGATTTCACATCCACCACACAAAAAGTCGATTATAGAAGGCTTAATGACGTAATCCCAAAAATCCAAAATAAAAAACTCTATTCCTCTTTAACATTTTTCTGTCTTTGTAAGATTCAAAAAGCTTTTCTTATAAATTAATTTAAAAAAAATATTTTTTCCTTTGCATTGAGTTTTTAATGGTTTAAAAGAATTTTCAACAATTTCATTTAAGGATCAATTTATATCAATTGTATGATTATTTTATTGAAATTTTTCTATGAAGTTTTTTTTCTAAAACTCCATCAACGGTCTTAGGACCGTTGAACTCAGAAGTATTGTCTGGCGTTGTAATTTCTATTGTAGATGCTAAGAAGTTTTATATAAAAGAAATTTTATTGATTTTAAGGAAGTGAATGGCAAATTTTCAGTATTCCAGATTGCAGAAGGTCCATAAAAACCTGAAAAGGATACAGAAATTATGCTTTATTAAAGTGAGGCAACAGATTACTTGATGAAAAAATATGCAATTAGATATAATTTAATTAAAGATTAATTTTTTAACGAATAAAATAAAGTTTGAAGAAATTATTCTTAATAACAAAATAATAGTTGTGTAAAGGGTGAGAAAAAAATCTTTACACAACTCTTTTCTGATAACTTTTATGTAAACTTGATATGTTACATACGAGTATACACCCAATAGACCACGTTTTAACAAATATAAAAATTAAATATATGTACATTAAAAAACACACAACTATGAACAAATACAATTAAAATCCAACATCCTTTTTGACTACATTTAAATACCTGTTTCCCCCCCCCAAAAAAAAAACAATATTATTGCCTAACATCAGTGTGAGAACAACAGCACCAGTCACTTAAGATAACCCACCGGTTTGGTCTAGTGGTGAACTCGTCATCGCAAATCATCAGCTGATTTCGAAGTCGAGAGTTCTAAGGTTCAAATCTTAGTAAAGGCAGTTTCTTTTTATTTGAATACTAGATCGTGGATACCTGTGTTCTTAGGTGGTTGGGTTACAGTTAACCACACATCTCAGGTATGGTCAACCTGAGACTGTATAAGACTACACTTCATTTACATTCATACACATCATCCTCATTCATCCTCTGAAGTTATACCTTCGCGGTGGTTCCGGAAGCTAAACAGAAAAAGAGAGTCATTTAAGATGACCGTTCGTAGACTGGTAGCTTTTGAAATAAATTAATAAGAATGTTCCTCTTATAAAATTTGGCTCGCTTTGTCGCTTGAGAAGTTTGTAGTTTTAAATAATTGTCAATGCTAACCATAATGGAGAACAACATAGAAAATATATTATTTTATAATTTAATTGCTAAAGATCACGAAATTTTCAGATTATTTAGTAAATTCTGCTATAAAATATAAAAAGATTAAAATATTCGCTAAAGTAAAATTATTATCAATATGTATGTTTATAAAAGTAAAATTATTTTTAATATAATATTATTATATTATATTATATTATATTATTTTTTTATATATATTTTGTTTTCTAACAAGATCGTCATAATTTTATCCGTACAATTATTTAACTTTCTTAGCATCGTCATTGGTTTGCTTGGCATTTCTCTCGCCACCACCCCATTCGGTGACCCTAAAACATAAGACAGTGCCACAACGGCATCTGAGCTTCAAACAGTTTAGCGACCAGTATCCTAACATAGCTCCTAGAGCTTACCTAACAGCATGAGCGGACTAATCGCGGTGCCATACTCCACCGACATACGTATCCCAACCACTCACTTTAGCTTGGTCAGAATCAAATCATATGTTGACGCGTTTCGCGTATACTCCATTTTTAATTTTTACTTCCTTCTAAGAAATAAAGAAAGCATTGTGATTGCGAAATATTTCGGTTTTCAGATTTTAACGGAAATACCCATTTTGACCTCCTTGAATCCATTTTGACTAGTTTCGGCGTGACATCGTGCGTACGTATGTACGTATCTCGCATAACTCAAAAACGATTAGCCGTATGATGTTGACATTTTGGTTTTAGGTTTGTTGTAACATCTAATTGTGCACCTCCACTTTTGATTGCAATCAACTGAACCGAAAGTCTCAAAAAATGCCCAAAATCGTAAAAAATTTGGATTTCGGACTTTTTTTTAACTGTAGTAATAAGCCATTGAGAGCTTTTCTGCGATATATCGTAAGTGGTACTTATTTTCATTGGTTCCAGAGTTATAGCCAAATAAAATTTTAATTAATGAAATATTTGGATCATACAAGGGAAGAAATATCGGTTCGAATCAAACTTCATCTCTTTATTTTTTTAACCTTTTTTTTAATTTAAATTTATTGATTTATTAACGATTATTAACCCCTAATTGTAAAAAAAGTTTTACAATAGCTAATAATTCAACAATAATAATAATAATAAAAATATGAAAAAAATCAGAAGTTACTGAAATAAATTTATATACTTTTAAAAATGGTTATATGTAATTTAATAGGAATTATTACATCTGTATACTCGTATATGTAATAGATTTGGTGAAACATCTGATTATTTAATATTAATTGAAAATCATAATTTAGAATCGTATTATTTTTGGATTTTCTGTGTTATTCGTATTTTTGGATACCCTGCCCGATCTTTAATAAATTGCAAAAAAAACTTTTAGTTCATTACTCCTTTGATATTGTCGGGTAATATTCTCCCTAAATCAGAATTGATCATCATTTCATTCATTTGTTGTTTTTTTTTTTGCCAATCATTTAATCGATCTTTGGTTTGATATAATTCTTCTGATTTTAATTTGTATTAACGTTTTCCAGTTTCAGTAATTGTGTAACTGTCCACTTTATTAAAGAATTGGAGGATCTTATCTCACTTTCAAATGAAATATGTCTAAATGAAGTGCAGCAGAAATTGTGTATATGTAATTTAATAGACGTACAAGTTAGTCGTGTGGTGTCCACATCACATTTTTTTTAAATGTTGAAAAATATTTGAAAATGGAGTATGTCCGAAACGCGTCAAGATATGATTTAATTATGACCAAGCTAAGAAAGGTAGATAATTGTACTCAGTACAAAAAACACTTACTAAAGTACAAAAATACTTTTGGTATTAACCACTAATACAAAAATCGGTGAGGTTATACATTTCTATAATGTTAAACGTAGCAGCACAATCCAATAATGTGGTAGAAAATTATTACTGAGTTCATTAATAAGTTTGTTTTATTTTACCCTCAGAATAATATTATAAAGAATAAAAAAAAAAAAAAAATAGGAGGACAATGAATGATTTAATATTAATTTTATTTATGTAATCCAGTTAATAAATTAATTATTAGTCGGGTAATAATTTCTGAGTATAACGATGGAATTTACAATGTAATGAATTAAATAGTTTACAATGTATTGGAATTTGCTGACCGTAGCTGAAATTTGTCATCGATTAATTTCCATAGCAGTATGCTATAAAATTGTTATTATTACTGCCAGTAAAGGATAAACTTCAGTAACAATCTAAGAACTGTAACTGTTACTAGATACTTAGAATCATGATTTAAAGGAAAATTCAAATAATAGAAATGGAAGGGAACAATTTTAGTCACGGATAAATAGATTATATGTTTTCATGTTCAAATTTTTCACACCGTTTTATGAATTTTTATGTATACATTTCTTCATAATTGATTATTTCATCTTTTTTTGGGGGTTTTGCTTAATTTAACTATATCCACTTTGTTCTCTTATTGCAAGAGAAAGTTACATTTCAGCTGACTAGTGACTGTTCTGTGGGGCGTGTATTTCTGATACGCATATACGTATTTTTTTCTATGTATGTTCGTTTTGGAGTACGTCTACGTATGTGTTTTTGTGTTTATAGCGTGAGAAAGATGAAAAGATAAATGTAATGAAACAGTCAGAAAGAGAGCGAATGTGCCCGACCCGGTCTCAAACTAACAGATACGGCTTAACGTAAAGCCTGATTCTAACGGCACGAACAACAGCAACATGGTTTCAGCACAGCAGGCAGTGGCAGCTCAGATTCAGTCAGTCGGGAATCCGTTATTGAATCTGCCAGCCTTGAGCCCCCTGATCCCCTCGCTTCTCCAACCATCAACTCTATCCTCCTTGCCTCATCCGCCAAACATCGACACAAAGTATTTATTTTGAATTTCCATCTATTTCAACTTTTATTTGACTCTACGTAAGTTACATGTTCTTCTTTTATTAGTTTTTGTATCCTTATAATGTAAATAAAAAAATATATTTACCAGTTTACAGATGCATTCACGATTGGTAATTTTTTGACGTTAGTTACAATACATTTTTTAGCATTTACATTCTAAAATGTAGAATTTGAACAATGCGCTTTTGTGATACACTAGATAGTATAACACATAATAAATTTTGCTTCATAATTTTACAAATTTATTCTTTTGTAAGGGTTCTTCGCAGTTGAGAATAATATGCATTATTTATTCATTCATGCAAATTAAATGGATGATTAATTTAGTAACCGACGACACCTAACTCCATTGTCTTCATATAAATCAGATCCAAACATATTTACTTTGTATTTATTAACGTGGCATACTCTTTGCTGAAAATTCTTAAGTGACCAATTGGTAAACTATTGCAAATGAACTTTTTCATCACATCATGTTCTCTCATCTCCTTTATTCTCCACACAAGGAAAAGAATTCACTGTTAATTAAACGTTTTATTCATCATTATCCTTCTGTAACTAATATGCCACTAATAATGATTAACAACAGTTTAGAACCAACTAATGCATTAAAAATCTGTAGGTAGATTACCGTATATTTAATTTTTTTAAATATGTTTTTTCTCCAATTTACACCCTACTACCTCCATTAGAGATAGTATTGACTGAAAAGATCTAATGTATCTTCTTATAAAAAGCCTACCTGTCTTAATCCAGCACAATTTCCACCCCACTGATAGCGGTTATTATCTTCCTGCTAAGAAGGAATTTTGTAGGAGTTAAGTGTAACAATTAATTTGGCAAATAACGTAAAATCCTTCATAAAAATTAATATTTTTTTTATAGAACATCAGAGACTTTTTTATTTTCTCATTTTGCTGTTTAATTACTTGTTTTCAAAATCCCATTAGATATATTCAGATAATCAATCTCAACAAATTTTTATCTAATTTTAATCTTTTATCACCTAGCTGTGTAGTTTAGGACTACAAATAGTTTAACACTAAGGCTATATGAAAAGAAAATAATCTACAAAGAACAGAAATTTATATAAAGTAATTATTTCTCTACATTTAGAATTATTATGTAAATGGTTTCCATTCAATTGTAACACAGCGGAGTCAATTTCCAAAATTCAATTTCCTGTGGAATATTTTTAGTCTCTTTGTGTATGAAATCAGTTTCTCCTACTGATTGTAGGCTGTACATGCAAACATATATAATATTTATAAACAGAACAGATTATGATATTGTTTTTTTTTTTTTTATAATAATCTTTTTTCAAGTATTTATTTTAGATATGATATATTTGAAGAAGCTGAGGTACGAGAAACCAGTAGGAATTGTTTTCTCTGAATATAATGATTTCTATAAACTTCAAACCATCGGGTAAACAGTGCCACTTGCAGAGCTTTCAGCGGACTTGATATCCAATAATGTATTCGATTCGATAAAAAATTTACTTCACTTAATTCCTTTGCAATTCTTCTTGCATCCCGTGGAAGCGTACAAGCTTTTTATTTTTGTTTTGAAAATGGTAATGTCGTTTTAAGGAATAAGTACTTATTTCGTGTTTACAAAAATCGTTTCATCAAAGACAAAAACATCAGTCACAAATTTAACAAACCTTATACGAAAGTTTGGAGAGTAAATAAATATCATAGTACAGTATTTTTCCAGTTTTTCTGGATGTTCGCATGGACATAACGTATTTATTTAAAACAGGTTATGCAAATTTTAATATTTGTAGTATTGCAGTTTTGTTTCAGTAAAATCAGAAATTCTTCCGAAGAGTCGGTAATTTTAGCTCATAGAGATTTTTAGTTGTTAAGTAATGGCAGTTTGAGTTACTAATCGAATCGTCAAGATAAAAAAAATTATCGAAATAAAATAGAATTTTTCGAAATTCAGAATAATTTTGTAATATATTTTAATAAGACAGACCAATTTTAATTCTGTTTTACTCTTAATTGACAGTGGCTGCACTTGCAGAATTTTTTTTGAAGTGGAAATGTATCTTGTTAAATATTTTAAAAACCTTTTAGTTTTAAATCTCAATATGCTTCAAAACTGGATTTCTTAGAAATTGGATTCTGCATTTAATATTGTTTTGGCATTTTATTCTGTAAGAATAGGTTTAGACGATTGGTAGTTTTATAACAACCACATCAAACTGTAATACTTTTATAGGAATAAAGTTGACAGTAGAAATATCACCCACTTCCAACTGTCCAGTAAGTATGAGAAGATGTTGCCTAAAACACATTTATTGAGGTTTGAATTTTAACAGTCTAAATTTAGAATTTGTTAGAATAAAGTGATCAGATCAGTTGCACACTACGTTCACGCACAGCCCATCGCAACATTAGAAACCCAGCTCCGGAACGAATATTATTGTGTGTTAGCATGAAGGGCAGCTTTAGCAACCGCATTTAAACGCAAAACCTTTTACGTTTCAAAATAGATTGTTAAAATTCTATTCTTTACTTTAAATAGTTAATATTATTTCAATCGATCATTATTAATATTTTATTTTGAATAGTAATAAATTAGTTAAAATATTACAGAAATATTTTTGTTCGTATATACTGTTCATACATTTTTAAATATAATTTTATTACCGCTCCTGCAATTTTTTAATCTTATATTAACATGAACTTTTTCAATGTATTAGTTTTCTGGTAAGCTACAAATGCTTTCACAAAAGCTTCCCTCATATTTACAGCGCATAATATCGTTGCAACAGTTTTGTATTGTCAGCAAGCAGATAAAGATTATCAAAGTCATGTCAATTACAAAAGAATAGAGATAACGTTTTTAGGGCTGTAGACTACTTCCAGATCCGCACAACGAAGAATGTAGCCTTTAACTGAATAACAACAGAAATATTGAGGGCACGTTTCCGTTCTTCCAATTTTTCAACGTAGCTGAAGCAGTAACAGAATGATGTGGAAGAAGGGTTGTGCAAAAATAAAGAGAGAGATAGTTCTATTATGTGAGCATGTGCGGTAAGGGGAGCGAGGGGAATCTGGACGAGGCCGCTGCTTGTTGCTTCACTTCTATGTCTCTAACTGACCTGTTTTCTAATACCCCGCCTCTCCTTTAAGTTCGACTTTAGGGGTAGGGCATAGAGCCGGTCGCTGGACTGCTGCTGCTTCTGTTCTGTTACAAAGACCGAATTCCGACCGGCCTCCCTCCAGCAAATACTCTTTAAGGCCCGATGCTTACTCGGTCACATCCTCCCGCTCTTCACCGAACGGTCTCTTGCTCTTTCTCTTTTTCTTCATCTCGCTCAGTGTCTTCTTTGCAACGCGGCTCCCTGCGACCTGTCACTCTAAACTTTTCTCGGCCCACATTTCTCCTAATTTATTATTACTATCAGGCCGTAGTATGGGATTTTTATCCTTACATAACTGCAGTCGCGAGTTATGCCATATATTACAAAAGCAAGGAATAATTTTTAAATTTTTGCAAGGAAGATAACTCAAGAAACGAATAGACAAACTTCGATATGTACAACCGAACTAAAGACTTTTTTATAATATTATTTACCCAAAATAAATCATAAAAAATCGTTCAAATAAATCATTTTGAACTAATTAGAAATAAAGTCTATAGTGATTAAACAATATATTGTCCTTTCTGTTCATCTCCTTTTCAGGTAGGTAAGATCGACGTACGTTATCAGCATTATCATTTGGTATTCTTGTCGGCACCAGGTCCCTTAAGTCACCGCTGTCTCCATCCGTCCGTGTCTCAAATCTTATCCTTCATCATAGTTTTAAATCTTAATTTCTTATATTAACTATATCCTTCTTCATTTATTTTTCTACTGACCCTTACAATGCACGTTATTGTCGAGATTTCACTGCCTCTAACCGCATGTTTTAATGGTTTCCTTTTTTAAGTACTTCTGGAATAAGTGCTCTCACTTTTTTAATTCTGTTAGTCACTTCGTCATTCCTTACTTTACCTGTCTATTTTACGTTCTCAGTTATTGTGTGTTAACATGAAGGGCAGCTTCAGCAACCGCATTTAAGCGCAAAACCTTTTACGTTTCAAAATAGATTGTTAAAATTCTATTCTTTATTTTAAATAGTTAATATTATTTCATTCGATCATTATTAATATTTTATTTTGAATACACATCAAAAACCTCAGTTCAATTCTTCTTCATCTTTTTCATCGTCCATGTTTCCATACAACAACTCCAAACACAGCATCTTGACAGCCTTTTCCTTGACTTTAAGTAAAGACTTTTACTACGTAGTAACTTCCTCTTCTTACTGTAGACTTCCTTTAACATTGTTATCCTTTCTTTGCCGTCTTCAATCCTCTGTCAGCATAGTCTCGAACAGTAAGTAATTGTTTTCCTTCTGTAATTTCCTTTACTTGTCCTTACCGCGAAATCCTTTTTGTTGTTTGCTGTTGAACCACAGTTTTTACATTTTGTGCTCGGGGAGTCTTGTACACGTTTGATTCCACGTCTTTCCTCAAAAATAGTGGTCCACCTGGAGCAACTATAATAGAGTTGGCCACAGATACACACCGCTCCTAGCTTTTTTCCATATTTCTAAGACAATAATATTCTTAATTTCGTTTTAAAATAAGTTTAATACATTGAAATAATACTAATTCTGATACAAAATCTATTTTTTTTCCTTTTTGGAATTGTTAATCTCTTTCCAGGTGAAAAACATAACTAGTTTACAATTGTAAAAAAAAATCTAGGATTGTCTAATCATATTCCCCATATCTTTCAAATCAGTTAGATTTTCAAATAGACGAATGCTATTTAATTTTATTTAGAATAATTTGCCTTTTTATAATTTAATGGATACGAAAAAAACCTTTTTGACTTCCATTGTATCTAACCAGAGTTCTATGTAAAATACTGAAATATTCCATGTAAAATACCGAAGAAGAATTCTAGACATATGTCTTTTTAATTACATAATATAATATTTATCTCTCGTTATTCTCGTCTGTTTAACCGGAAGTTTTTAACGATTTTTCAGTTATCCTCGTTTTTCATGTGGAAATTTCAGTTAGAAAAATAAAACTAAAAATGACGGGTAAGTTTGTTTCGACAAGATGGATAAAAATTAAACGTTAAACTAAAACCAATTACAATTACAGTGTGAATATTATCTCATTGAAAATGAAACTGGTTATTTTTAGATTATTTTTAGATTAAAACCGATAATTTATGCGTACATAAAACAAATTGGTAGATAATTTTGAAAAAGTTTGATTGAAAAAATATCAAATTATATTATGTAATATTAAACATTATTATTTTATGAAATAAATAATATTAATATTAATTCATGAAATGTATAATAATATTGTATGAAATATTAAGTGATAAGTGTGAAGGATACAAAATATTTTACCAAAATGTGAAAGTTAAAATTACTTTTTGGATATTTCCTACCTTAATTTTTACTTCAGGATATTCTAACGTCAATCGCTGTAAGATACGTAACAGAAACGTAGCGGGTACGTGCAACGGAAATAAAATATGTTATTATTTAGGTAAAATAGGGTATGAATAAATACAGCAAACTTTCCTAAGGTATTACGCCCTAATACTCTTCTATCAGAGATTTACCTTATCATCTTATAGATTGCTGAGATCGAATCTTTTTATTTTTTATTTTTTTTAATTGATTATGAGTTATAATAAATTGAATGGATCGAACTTCGCGATTGTCCATCTTTTTTTTTATTTTACTCGTCAGAACATCTCGCAGCTGCAAACATTGCTCGGTAACGCTTAATGAAACTTTTCCTCTTATTATTCGTGAACAGTAATTTAATGTTGCTGGAAACGAATAATTTGAATACTTGTTAAAAAAAAGTTTTAAAAGAAGAATTTGAGACTAAATAAACCTATTACTTTGAAAATAGCGGATAGCGCAAAAAAGTTGTTGAAAAATCGTCCATTATCCTTCTGACAAAGGCAATAAGGAAAGATTGGTTACATTGGTCAACATGATTTTTGTCTCACAAGTACCAATAGGTGTATTTAATGCAGTTTTTTAATTCTGTTTTCAAATATGTATATGGAATTTCTCCATCACCCACAATTTTTTTATTTTAATTTTTTTAAATATTTTAAAACGTTTTTAAAATAAAATAATGAACCAGTAAAAACGTCATTGTGTGTCTGAGTTATTGTATTACATATTTACAAAATTTATTTCTTTTAATTAGTAGTTAGTTACAAAATGTCCAAAGTTTGTTTAAATCATTCTAACAATTATGTATGTGGTGAAGTGATGCTCAAGTCCCAAAAGCGAAACCTTACTTGATTAATAAAAAAGTGTTAGGAACTTTATTTTGGGTGTAAAATCGGGGACCAAACAAGGGGCTGGGCTCCAAATATCTATTGTTTATCGTTTTCTAGGTTTCTCACTGCATGGAAAAATGGCAGACGCCACATGTCACTTGCTACCCGTATGATTTGGAGACAATCCAAATATCATGCTTCTGACTGTTATTTCTGCTTAACAAAAATTAAAGGGATTACGTCAAAACATACTGGTATACCCTAACTTGCAATCTGCAATGGGACCAGTTCCACACTGCGAAGAATTGCCCATACTAAAGCCTCCAGAACACGTGACATTACATGAAGAGAGCTCAGAATCTGATGGAAGTAAGGAAGAAAAAGAAACAGATTCTGGTGATACAACTTTTGAACAAAGCACTTCATCTGAGCCTCATTTACTGACTTAAGAAAATCATAAAGATCTCATACGAAATTTAAAGTTATCCAAAAAACAGTTCCGGCTAAAAGGATGGAATCTTCTTCAAATGAATACAAAGATATGTATTTATCGTAATCCCATTCTGAATTTAAAGAATATTTTTCTGAAGAAAATGGCTTAGTGTTTTGTGATGACATTTCTTCTCTTATGGAGATACTTTGTTATGAACATAACCCAACAGAATGGTGCTTTTTCATTGATTAAAATTAGTTTAAAAGCTGTGCTTCTGCATAATGGCAATAAATTCCTATAGTACCTGCAGCTCACTCTACTAGTATACAGAAACATATGAAAACTTAAATTTATGTTATAAAAGCTTCAATATGCAGTGTATAAATGAAATATTTTTGGTTATTTGAAGGGAATTGCACTTATACTTGGTCTACAACTTGGTTACACAAAGTAATGTTGTTTTTGTGTGAATGGGGTAGTAGGGACAGAAGAAACCATTTCATTAGAAAAGGATGGCCTAAATGCGAATCTCTCATTCCTGAACAGAAAGATGTGAAACATGACCCGTTGTGTAATCCTAAAAATATGTATCTACCTCCGTTACATATACTATGATGATGAATTTCGTCAACGCCATAAACAGTACTCCTGATTTCTTGTACTTAAAACAGAAGTCTTCTAAAATTAGTGATGCAAAAATTAAAGAAGGAATATTTGTGGATCTACCAATACGATCACAAATGCATGATGTAAAGTTTGAGTAACTACTGAATCCACTGGGGAAAGCAGCTTGGAAATCAATAAAAAAACGTTACACAGAGTTTTTTGTGAAATCGAAAGGCGAAAAATTACCGTGATATTGTCAACAATCATATAACATCTTGTAAAAATTTGGGTTGAAATACGTGCTTAAAAGTACACTTCCTAGATTTCTTCCCGGAAAATCTTGGCGACGTCAGAGATGAGTACGGGAAATACTTTCATCAGGAGATTTCAGCTACGGAAAAGAGGTATTAAGGCAAATGGAATCCTAATATGCTGGCAGGTTATTGTTGGACAGTCAAGAGGGATGCTCCACAGTTGAAATTTAACAGAAAATTGTCATTTCTTACTTTCTAGGTAATTCAATTGTTTGAACATTGTGTAGTTAAAAATGCAGAAAGTTTTAAAATGTTTGAATTATAAATGCGTCTCTCGGAAACCTTGTGTGATCGGGAAAACCCGATATCATATTTGAATTCAGGAGAAAAAATACTATTACAATTAATATATTGTAATTACTAATGTAATACTATTACATTTTTCTTCCTGAGACAAAAAAAGAATTCTTTTTTGTTCCCCAGTTATTAAATGTTAAAAAATTTTATTTTATTTGGATAATTTAGAGAGAAATCACCGTGAGTTGGGCTTTGTTAAAAAGGAAACTTGATCGTTTTCTTCCACTATTCTGTCCGAAAGTGTAAGAATGTAATGAAATTTCTTGAATTGTTATTAAGAAACAAATATGGGGTCACCTTCAAACATCTGGATATTTATTTACTACGAAACGAATACTATTCTTATTCGTTTTATTTAAATACGTACAGTATATTTTCTTTATCGCCTGTATTTCTTCGTTTATTTGAACATATCGATATGTAACTTAGATTTTATTCGTTCAAATGACAAATTATTAATTTATTTCATTATTACAATTATTAGCTAAGTTTTATTCTTAGAAGCGTCAAATTACAATTACAAAGCTCATGTGATAATCCAAGATAATCATTTACTAAGTGACTGCCACTAACGTAACGTATACTCACTCGGATGTTATGATATTTCATTTTAAATTGATTTTTCAAACTAAAAATGATTGTAAAAGACACTTTTTATCGTTAAGTTGCATCTTGCAAAAGCCTAAGTTTTTATGGATTACCCTTAGCATTTTACTAACTTTTCTTTTATCTATAAAGGAATATCAAAATTAACTTCAGATAAAAGTTTAAATTCGGTGAGACCATGAAAACATTATTTTTGTTCCACATTTTTTAAGTAGAAAAAAACTTGAATAATAACAAACTTAAAAGATAAAGATACCTCGATTATGGTTGATATAATTTATCTGAATAGGAAATTAAAACAGATAACTGATGTTAAAATTTGATGTAAAATAAAATAACGATAAATAATTATAAAGATCACAGAAAAAATATGGATATTTTAATTTAGGATATTCAGTTATTTCTTTTAAGTTGGCTTAAAAAACTATAATATAATTCATTTTTAGAATTTTTTATTGTATTTGTTCAAGTTCCAGAATTTGAAAAGATATTCTCAATTTTTCGTTTACGTTGTGTAAACTATTTCCTCGTCGATTATTTTCCTAATATCCTTCACCCGACTCATCGATCAGTGTGTGAAGCTCTCTGTCTCATGCCTGAATAAATGTCTTTCAGCGCCGAACACGAGTCTGCTGTTAAAAGGATTTGAAAAATCTGTCATCTTCCCCCATCCTTCTCGTTGATTTAACTTCCGTTCATCCGATTCTGCCTCTCTATCTCTCACTTTATTTCTTCCGCTCATCCATTATTCAGGTGCAGTTATAAAATATTTTCTTCAATTTCATCATGATTTCAAAAGACAAATTTTTCTTTGGATAGAAACTTATGTTCTTATTATATATGAAACTGCTATTTTTCTCCTGGATGCTTTTTGTTAAAGATTTAATGCAATTTATAATTCTTATCCTCCATTTCACTGCGGAAGAGATGCGGTTGATTTCCCATATCATTATTACTCGTATTATTTTAAATAATAGAATATGCAAACATTACATAAGAAATTAAAATGTGAGGAGGAGAAAAAATGTGCTGGATTTATCATGAAAAACAAACATAGAAAAAGGAATTGTGAGGTATCATTTATTTTTTGACGATAAAAATAGCGAAATACTCCTATAAGTTCTTTTATTCATATTTAAAAAACTATACCTTATTTGACATTGATGCAACCTATGGAGTATGTGTTATTTAATTAAAATACAAAATTCTTTCAAACTATACTATTCACCTTCGAAGAGCAACTTTAGCATTTAGTTTAAAAAAAAAATACAAAACATTACATAAAACCGAGTGTACGCTATTGCAGTTACAAACGTAGTCTTATAATTTTTTTTTTTTTTTTAATATCCCTACATCCCTGGGCCGGACATTCAATTAAGTATACTCGGCCCAGGGACGTGTCCTTCCGACTCTAAGGAGGTCTCCCCATCCACCGGCTTAACATCCGGCACGACAGGTCAACCCCCCGGTTCTGGATCTTTTGTGCCTGCCTCTAATCCCCGGCGGGGGAAACAGGGCCCGGCTATGCTGTTCCACTCCCCCCCCCCCGACCAGGAACCGGGTCTCGGTCATTATGCCTTTATGCCTTTTACCCCCAGAAAACCAACACCCTCGGCCGGGTCTCGGTCTTAACTTAACCCCTCGCGAAGGCTTTCCTATGGAGTCCCCGTCCCCTCACAGGTACCCGTACACCTAAGCATACGGGTCCTCCGAGACGGGGCTGTCATCCTTCCCTACACTTAGCACTCTAGTAACCCCGGCGTCGATATTCCTCCACCTTGGTACGGAGAACTGTTCTCGCGAAGTTTGTGAACCCTTTCCAGTTATTTTCAGAGGCCAACATCCACTCCACAAGATTTCCTGTCATAATGCGTTCATACAATCTTATAATTAAAATATTAATTCGTTACAGGTAGCAGTAGCAACAACATAACAAATCTCCCTTTAGAAATTTCAAACTGCTCATTTAAAATTTCATTTCCATAAATATAAGATTTTTCGATTGCAGATATGTAATTTTATACTTTGTAATCGTATTTTTATAGAATTTCACAGTGTTTCTTTGGTATTTTAAATGTGTTCTCCCCTATTTCTAAGTAATTTAAGAGCAAGTTAAATAAATTTTATGTATATATATATTTGATTTTAATATAAATGGTATCCTTATCTTCATTTAAAATTTTATTTGTAATAAAACAATCGCAATAAATGCTACCTAGATTAATTGATTTAATTATTAACGAATGTTTCTTTTTAACTATTTTTTTGTCATCATCAGCATTATATTCTATATTTAGCAATTTTGTAATATATCTCTCTGCCGTTTGTTTCTAATTGCATGTAACTATAAAATTCGGCTTAAATATCGATACTATGAAGTATAATGGGAGCTAAATAAGACGTAATGGAGACAAATAAAGGTAAGTAATTTGGACTTCCTCTCACCCTGTTGCCTTAACAACAGCAGCTGAAGTTGATAGACTAGATTGTTTAGTTGCCTGTTATGGAGTAGAGATGAGTAAACTCTTACGTTTGCAGTTTTATATTAATCACATTAACCCGACTTGAGCTCATCTGATTGGAAATATCACTTGATTTCTCTGGAAGATAAAAGAACCACAAGGATTTAATTTTTTGTTGCTTATTCTTTTTTTTTTAATTAAATATACGTGTGTTTTAATATGTTTATTTACGAATAACACAATTAATGCTTGCAGAATATTAAGCATTACTCATTTTAAGTAATTAATTAAACTAAATAATTCCAAGACAGTCCCTTAATTATTGTTTCGTGATGATTAACTTTATTTTTTACTTTTTAGTGAAACTATCACAGATAAATTTTGAATTTACATTACATATTATGTCCAGGGATAGAACAAGATAATTTAGGTTTTTCTAATTGCCTCGAAAAATTTTTACTTTTATGTAAATTTTACATAATAAATGTAAATTTATTATGTAAATGTAAATTTTACATTTATTTTTACTTTTACATCCTATGAAATAATACTTTTACATCTTATTACGTCGTAGCATATACTTCATCATTGTATGAAATTTCATGTTTACAACCAGCTAATTTTTTTAATTTTGGATATTTGCTGTTCCAACCAAAACAGAAAATAATTTACAAACTTCCTTCCAGGCTAAATAAAAAATAAAACATATACATTACATTTATTTCCATGAAGTTCTTTAATTTGCTAAATCTCAATAGAATACAATTATTTTTATACACATTTTTTTAAGTTGTAAAAATCACTTCTGATTGAAGGTTTTTTAATGTCAATTTTTTTACTGAACGTAGCAGTCTGTTCCATAAATTTGATCTACAATCCTGCAAGAAAGAAGGCGAAGAAGGAATCCATAGAAAGAAGTTCTCTAAGAATTTTAACTGTTATAATTTAGTAACCAAGAAGTTTAAAAAAAAAATGCCCATCAATATAACCTACCTATTCTTAAATTATTTCTCTTAAAATTGGTAAATCAGTAAGAATTATGTTTACATAATTTGAAGTTTGCGGGAAAACGCATTTTTCAAGTTTTTTTTTGTATTCATTTTTTAAGTTTAAAGACCCAAACTATGATTTTTTTTTTAAACTAAAACAATCAAATAAACGAACTGAATTTTTATGAGAACAAAGATAAAAATCCTATTTTTAGGATATGTTATATATTTTCAGACTAGTTCATCGAAGGAACGGTTGACCTGAGACTGTACAAGACTACACTTCATTTACATTCATACATATCATCCTCATTCATCCTCTGAAGTAATACCTTATGGTGGTTCCGGAGGCTAGACAAAATAGAGAGAGTTTCGTCGAAGTAAAAAAGGAGGTTTTAACTTTGTGTATAGTTAAACTTGGTTAGGTTAAACTTGGTAAATGGTTGAATGTGAAGCTTCAAAGCCAAATTCATCACTAGGAAAACATATTTTCTTTAATATGAACCATTAATCTTTTGAGTAATAATTTTCAAATAAATTTGAACAAACTGATAAAAGTCTGATTGGTCTACAAGATGGGATTTTATCAAATTGTTCCCTGTTTAAATCAACATGATTTTTTAAAGTTTTCAGTGAAAGAGAATAGTTATTTTTAAAACTGTATTGAAAATTTTTCTTAGGAATGCGGGGACGTTCCTGCAGTGGGTTCTCAGTTGAGGCCTTGGGGAGTGGGGTCCCCACGGTCCCGAGCCCCTGCGGCCTTGTCACACACCAGGCTGCAGATATCTTTGCACACCACCCACGAACACCCAACATGACACATGCTTGGTCAAGAGACACAACATGCCCACGTACTTCACCCAGACCAAACACAACAGGACCACCTACATTAACTCTACGAATGTCAGCACGATACACACCTCTTCACAACACCACTGTAATGCCGATGCGGACCACACATTACGATTTGCGGACGAAACTCAAGAAACCGTGTCTAGGAGTGAATGGCTCTGCGAAGTGAGTCACGAACGGCGCCCTCCGGGAACAAGGGCGCACCCGGTTGTATGAAGCCCTAGTCCCGGTAAGCGGCGGTCTGCCGGGGTGGTCTGTTATTTCGCCGGTGCTCGTGGGACGGAAAATGGAACTCAAAGACAACAATGCACAAGATGCGGTGGTTGGCGGACCACCACAAATAACCGCCTCCCAAACAGAAGGAACACAAGATCTAGAACGAGCCATGAGGACCACAAATAAACCTGAGAGGCAAAAACGAGACAAAGTCCAGCCAACTACCCATACAACACACCAGACGCCAGACGAACGACAGGCCAATAGCATGAAAGGTAGACCAGATGAACAGATAAAAGGGAAAACACGGATGGACTTTCAGGAATCCTCGAACAAGCGGGCTATGGCATCCTCCCCTGAACCGGAGGAATAGAGCTGCCAGGAGACAGACGCAGCCCTGATAACAGGAGAAATAGTGACTATGCCCCAATTGACCGCTAAAAAACGGACGGGAGGGGGTCAGCCTCCGGTTCTTTCACCACTGTACAGAAGCACGGAACGAATGATGGAAATCGTAGAAGAACTCCTCCGGCTATGCTCTACTGATCAGCTCTCAGCCGCAACAGTAGGACCGCTAGCGATAACGCTGGGGCGTCGGGCAAGAGACATGGCAACCGCGGCAAAACAGGCGTCACACAACACCAATGAGCCGGAAAGCAAAGAGAAAGACACAACAGAGAAGTTGATTCACACCCACCACCAGGAGACTCCAGAAAGTGAACCCGCCCGGAACACGAGAGGAGAGACCACAAATGCAACAGTTAATGGAAGACGGTGACGAATAGGGGCTGTATCAGGTTATCATAAAAGCGTGGAAGAAAGGCATATTCAAGCACACTACTATTCGGGGTGGCCCCCTGCCACCGACAATATGGATAACGGTATACGTCGCCCAAAGGGGGAGATAGGGGTCAAGTCCTACAAGTCCTTATTAGTGAATAAGTGTAACATATCAGTGGATATGTTACAGGAGGCATCACCGGTGATAGGAAGGAGACTGAGTGGTGACTTAGAGGCCCCGCGAGGGTCAATATATAAAGACTCTCGGACGATTGAGGTTGTTTACCCAGAAGACGGGAACATAGATCAAAGTGTCGTTATAGTGGCGTTGCTGGACACGAACACACATGCAATGATTGGGCAGATGAAGACGGTTCTGGACCGCCTACAACCCAACACCGCCGGTCCGGTCCAGTTTTGTATCCCCAACGGGAAATTCGGGGAAACGCTGGGAAAGCATTGGAATTTTAGACAAGGCGGAAGGAACACCCCTTGGAAAACCAAGATCTCTACGTAGTTGGATTGCAGAGGAAAGGAACACCCCCTCGCGGTCACCCCTCTTCCATTGTGGTTGTGAGCAGGACGGGCGCCACATACGCAGAACTTCTACGAGATGTGAAGTCTAGCCTAGGTACGGACTTGGCAGAAGTCATACTGTCAGTACGGAAAGGGAAGACGGACAGCCTGGAGATTCGGGTCTGGGGCAAGGGTAATAGACGAGAGGACGCCGTACGGCGACTGGGAACTAGCATAGGAGACGCCACAGTGAAAGAGCGCCCATACAGTAGAAGGTAGACCTTTTGCTTGGTCGAAGATCTAGACATGGACACTACGGAAGCGGACGTGGAAAAAACGATAAGGCAAACGCTAGGAGGAGACACCATCCCCGCGTGGTATCCATGAGGCCCTCGTTCGGCGAAATGCAGTGGGCAACGATATTGCTCCCGCCAGGAGATGCCGCGAAGTTAGTAAACCTCAACTGCATAAAATTTGGATGGCAATCCTGCCGAGTGGAGGGCCGCGGCAAAAGTACTAGATGCTTCCGGTGCTGGTGTACGGAACCAGACAGGAGAGGCCTATGTTTTAACTGTGGTGACAAACAATGTATCCGACTTTAATATATATTACAATTTTAATATTTAACACTCCAGAAAGGGAGAAATCTTTTGAAAAGGAACATAAGCTCTGAAATGCAAAAAGTCCAACAATGAAAAATAATGACTTACAATGAATAGAAGATAAAATCTTAAGTAAGTTTGAATTTCCTTCAAGTAGAAATTTCTGTAGCAGATCAAATCTGTCTTATACTGGCAATATATTTATTGTAAGAAAAAATTTCCTGGAAAAATTTCAAATTTTATTTCATGAAAAACGGAGAATAGGATAGGGAGATACTGAGTACTGAATTGTTCTGTACTGAAGACTTTAAAATTTTCTTATTGCTCTACCTATGAAGATCACCTGAGGTTTAACGTGAACCCCTCAGAGTTTCTGTAGGTGATATTACTGCTGATCAGTACACAGCCAATAGCTGAAGAGAACCAAATGAAAGGTTTCTTGTGAGACTACGTAATCCCTATATTTTTATGGGTCCAGAATAATGGTAGCTAAAAGTAAATGCTGTGTTTTGAAGAAAGCAAAGGGAGAACCAGTTCACTGCCCTCCTAACCTAACAAGCCTGGCATGAAATATTTGTTATTTATAAAAAAATATACGCCATTTTCTAAAGAGCAATGTTTTTCAGGTCATCATCAAACTAATATCCTAAAAAAATTTCAGTTATGGAATATATAACAAACAGTTACATAACAGTTAATATAGAAATTTTTTAAACAATTGGGAAGACACTGCACATATAAGTGTGCATATACAAATACACATAGTTTAATCTCTTGTGTGATGTTTCTATAATTTTTCAATAATTAAATAATTTATTTTATTAGCTAAATGTTAAAAATAGTTTGTAAAAATAATTTATTATGAACACTAGTGTAACGTTATGTGTATCTAGATTTCAATGGACTGACCTACCTGAAAGGTCAGTTGGTGAACACTTTAATGATTGGTGATATAGTATATGGTAGATTTTAGAGCGAGTATGGATTGTAAGTTCATAGGTGATGAATGAATGCAACGCCTTGTTGAATAATGATGTAATGAATTGTCGTCTTGACAGTTAATGAAATTAATTGTAACATAACGTATAAGTAGATATATAAAAATAAAAAAATATAAAATTAAATAAAACATTAAAGCTAACGTTCATCCGAACAATGAATGGAGTCCATCCGGACTAAGAGTATGACATGACCGCCTTGGATCAGATTCGAACGCCGAATGCTAGTATGAGCGGAACTCTTCGGTGAGCGTTAGCACCCACTAGATCGCAGCACCGGACGGTTTGACGTGGAATGGAACAGTATACTTTATATAGTGCATGTTAAATGTAGGTATAGGCTACATTTATTATATAGTGTCATTGTTAGTTTAAACTTAAGAATTCACTAATGCTACAATAGTTATTGTAAACATTATGACAATTCAGCTACAAAAAATTAATTTGAAGAGACTTAGCAGACACTTTCAGTTAAATCCTTTTTGGTTTTGTTTTAAATAAAACATTAAAATTAACATAATTTTGTAAGTAATCTAAACAAAATTATCCGTTAATATTAATTAAACTTCCATTATAGTACGTTTATAATACTTATTATAATATTTTTAATGTGTTAATAAAAAAGGAACGTCATAAAAAAGAGAAGAAATACATTTTATGTTTTTCAAATCTTAAGCTATATTAATTTTATTTCTTATTATGTTTTTTGTTAATAATTACATTTTTTCTCTTTTGCAGGTGAGTCTATCTCTATCTTATCACTGTTCTTGCTTTATTCACTTAAATCGTAAGTAGTAATTGTAATACTTGTATGGCTTATACATTAAAACTTTTATTTTTATCACCGTATTTTATTTCTTTTTGTTTATTTTTAAAATCTATACATTTTAGCAAAAATTAATACGTATTAATAAAATTACTTTTTTCCATTTATAAATTATTTTTTCACCTTTCGAATATACGAAATAATTTCGGATTTCACAATCAGGGTTCTGTGTAGAGATTACTAATACTATCATCATGTTACGTAATATCATGAAAATTCTAGAAGGTTTTTTAATCTAGGTTTATGTAAGGCTTGGAAGAAAATGTAATGAGTAAGCTCGGTTATATCAAGAATGAATGTAGAAAGAGGACTGCGAGCACTATTTCTCGTACTCGAACACAGTGAGACGTGTATCATTTACTGTAGCCTTCCTAACTTTGAAATGTAATTGTATATTTTTGTTATGTCAAAGAAATAAATTATTAAATTTTATCATCGCTTTCAAAGTGTTTTTGGTGTTTAAACTCTTGACCGAAATATGGTGAATCATTGGGTTATAAAATTATGCAAACGGGTACTTGATTGACTGAATATTTTAGATGGACTCTTTGTGAAAACCCAGTCTGTGATACAATTCAATATAGGACATTTAAGTCGATAAAATTTATTAAATACGGTAACTGCATTCAAAATTGCAACGATAAGGCATTAAATCGAATCGATTAATATCGAAAAGTAATCATAAAATTTGAGCTCGCTGATACTGCAAATTTTGTAGCTAGAAAATAACAAAGAAGATTCAAATGTTATAAACAACTCTTAAATCGATAATACGGTGCAGACAAATCCCTTTCAAAATTATTTTTATTATTTGGTGAAGAGGAGAGTTAGATAAACGATTAATAACCCAAGGAAATATCAATTTATGTAATAAATTATCATTCTCAAAATATACTTTTTAGAAGATTAACTTAACTTTTATTTTTATTCAGAACATAACTTATTAGTTGGAAATGAGTCTTGCAATGAATTTTCTCAATAAATTGAGACTTTTTAAAGCAACAAAAAACAGGTTTTAGTCGACGTCATAAAAGTTCATCTTCGATTGTGCTGCACGATAGACTAGACTAGACCTGAACTGCTACTTTTAGATTATATATTCAAGCGATGCTAGATGCTTTTGCGTCTTGTACACTCGGTGTATATCCCTGATATGGCACCAAATGACTTTCAAATATCAAGTAATTCTTTCATACAAAGGAATGCTTAAAATGCACTATTGGACCAAAAATAGATACCTGTACTTTTTACCTGCGGTGCGTGAAATTTGTGAGGTGGGATAAATGTAGCCAATCAAAATGTTACTATTCCAAAAAATGAGAATAAGTAGTTTTAAAACAAACAAATAATGCATTGATTCTTGCTTTTTTACCTTTTCACGTCTTTTTTAAATATTCTTTTCGTTTTTAAATAATCTACAGTGTGCATTGAAAATTAATGCACATACTTTAACAACTTGTACCATTATTTATCAACCAATCCTCGTAGGACAGAGTAGTTCTATTAATTAGGTTTCCTGAAATCAATATTGAATTAGCAGAACAAAAGATTATAAAATTAATATTTCTTCACCACTTACTCAGTCATAACGAAGAATAAAAAGTACTTTCTTCTATTAAAATCCTAATAAACTGCTACTTGAAATTAAATTAATGTAAACCTTTTTTTAAGTCTATATTACAAATTTAATTTAAGTTTACCAAAAAAAAGTGATCAGTTTCTCTTAGATTGATCACTTTGGTTATATTACTTAAGTGTTTCTTTTATTTACATGAAATGTATACACTCGCCTCGTAATTGCAAGTAGATTGAACACATTTGAATTGTGTACAAATAAAAATAAACACAAGAATAAAAGAATTTCTCAAAAGTTGACTAGATTTCTCAACTATTAATTAAAATTCTTGTTCATCTTTAATTTTAAAATTAATAAAAATTCTTCTATCATTTTAACAAAAATGTTATAAGGTTTATTTAGAACTGTGTGACCTAGCCTGAATATGAAACTTAGTACTGGGTATCGAAAAACATTTAGCATGAAATTTAGGCTCTAATTCGGTGAAATCGCTCTTTTGGAAAGAATATGAAAGTAGGAAAGTTAAAGTAAAAACGAATTAATGAGGCAATTTCAAAGTCATGCCAATCGTTTAAAATAGCTTAGAAAAATATAGTAAGTTTGAATGCCATGTAATCTTTACTAATATCTGTTTAATTATTAATAACAGGTCAAAAATGACTTCAATGGGTTATCAAATATTTTTGAAGTAGCAAAAACTTAGTAAAGGGTCATGAAAATAATAAGCCCAAAATCAGAAAAGCTAATCTCATACAATAGTAAAAAAGTAGCAGCATTTAATGAATGTTTTATTTAAATAATCTCATAAAATGTTGTGAAGTAAACTTAAAGAAACTTGTTTATTTTTTCACTGAGCATAGTAAAATTTGACGCTGCTGTTAAAAATACGATATAAAAAAATTAATGTCACTGTTCAAAGCTACTTTGTTTGTGTTAAACAAATAAGACCTTACATTAACATCGGGAAGACTTACAAATCAAATGTTGTATCAGCTTTCCATTTATTTTGATGCAACATATTATTAGTGTTTACATCATATTAGTTTATGATCATACATCTTATTAGTGTCTGAGCGGCCTTCCGACCGCTCAAACACTAACGCCTATAACAATCTAGGTATAAATTTCAAACAGCAATTATATATCTTAAATTTCATTTTAGAGGAAAGAAAGTTTAATCGCGTGCACCATGTTAGATGCATTGTGCTTGTCACACAACCTACTGTTACACGGCATCAGTAGAGATATACACCATAATGTGCATTGTGTATATCAATTATCTCCGAAAGTCCAGTGAATATAAATTTTTAAAAGGAGTTTAAAAAAGTAGATCAATTCGCTCAATCTATTGCAAGTCAATATAGCAAAATCAATAGCAAAAAACCAGAGAAACGTGCAAGAAATACGCTTTTGCATATTCTCTAAAGGTATATTTTCCAGTACTAAATGCAACAGGTTAGAAATAGATTCAAGATACGCTTTCTAAATTTACAGTTCTACCAGATCTAATCTACATGTCTTTTTTCACAGAAAAAACAATGTCCCTGTCATTTCAGTAACAGATTTTCTCAGAAACGAATTTTACAGAAATTTTTTAAAATCATTCAGAGTAAACGATCACTCAACTAAACCTTGAAAATCAACCGGCCAAACGCCTGGAACAGGCTAAAAATTGTATGAACGCAGAATTTTCATCGAAAAGTATTCAATACAAAACGATATTGTTAATAAATGACCCTAGATACGACCGGTAAACGAAAGCCATTAATTTATTCTTGGAAGGTGTTAATATAACTTTTCTGGGTTTTATTTAACTTTCATCTTCCTCTTACGCATAATAATACTTTCAAAAAAGGCTGAAGAATTTTATTAATTATATCGGTCCTTCAAATGCTTTACTGAATTATTATTTAAACATAAATGCCTAGACAGAATGTAAAGCTAACGTTTTCCGACCTATTTATATACGTTAATTTTTTTGTTTCATTTGTTATTATATTACAAGAAATATATCTTATATATAATGGACGAACTTTGACATTAGAATTTAATATAATTTTGCTCGTAAACAAAATCATATTTGGCTCACATAAACACATATACTTCCATATCAATGATTAATACTGAAGTATTATTATGCAGATTACCAAAGGGAAGTTCCCACGGGAACTTGCTTTTCGTATTTTCCCAAATTAATAATTTTATTTATTTTCTTCCAAGAATTTTAATTAAAACACAGTAGTCGCGCAAGCAAAGATTACAACTGATGAAGTTGGGATGAGGTGAAATTACTGTGTACTAACGTAGTATGCGTGGGTCGAACAAGTTACTGATCTACTTTAAACATCTTGAAAGCTTTATCTTTTCTTCGACGATTTCTCGATAATATTATTTTTTTTTTAACAGATACAGTTCAACAAAGACAGATTGATTATTTATTAGACTTATATATAAGTATATATATAGACTTATATATACTCTAATTCCCAATTTTTTTAAAGTTTATTAGCGAGTTCACGTTGCATGTGTAAAAATGATATATATATATATATATATATATATATATATATTCTTTATTAAGAGATTGTGATATTAGATTTCAAATAAATCAGTTAATAAATATCAAGAACTAATTTATATGTTACTTTATATAATACATTTAAAAATCGGTTCTTCATTCAAAATTCACTTGTATAAGTTACTATTACGATCAATTGTTTTATTGCACAAAACACTTAAGGGAAAGATATTTATTTTAATTTCGTTCCATTCCTTTTTCTCTCCCACCCTCTCAATCTGACTACCTACCTGTGGTATAAATGTTTAACGACGCGTATGAATGTAGCTTAAGGTTTTTTCTGATTTTTTTTTGTTTAAAATGCATTTACTAGATAAACATAATTGTTTAATAGACATCATTATGCAATGTATACTGATACATTACACTGATACATACTGACACACACACACACATATATATATATATGTGTGTGTGTGTGTGTGTGTGTGTGTGTGTGTGTGTGTGTATGTGTTATGTGCGTGTGTATAATTGTGTGTTGTTTTAATTTTAAGGAATGATCCTTATCATTAAAAAAAAAATAGCGTCATGTTGAAAAATAAGTTATAAATTCATAAAGGTTGAACAAATTAATGAAATGTTTATAGTTAATAAATTGTTTTCATTATTTTATTGTGCATCCCTAAACACTGAATATTAACGAGTTCAGTTTGCTACATTTAAATTTTTTTGCCTATTTTAAATTTAATAAAAATATTAGTAAATACAAATATAATGAACTAAATATTACCCGTAATTTTAAATATATTAGTAAACAACAAAAAAGTTTAAAAGTGAATGAAGAAGTGAACAGATTATAATTTTTATGTTTAATCAAATTTCATTTTACATATCACCCAATAAACATAATTCATAGAAAAATCCCAAAATATATGAATGTAAATATTTATTTCACAGTTGAAACTGTAATTATATAATTACACCAACGGAATAACAGGTTAATTTCGGAATAATCATATAGCGTACTGGTATTATCATTATTATTATTATTATTATTATTATCTTGGTCAGGCTAGCTATCTATGGTGAAATTTAGCTTAGAGGAAAAATAAAATGAAATAAAATGGTATGAAGTTTTTTCAGAATAGCTATCCAGGGAAATGAGGCCGAGGCACGTCGATTTTGTTGCGACATGTAAGTAGTAATTTACTACTGCACTGTATAGGATCGTTTCCTTTACGGTAGTCTATGTGTCTACTTTCTCAATTTTCTGCTAAAAATATATTACCGGGTTTCATTGTTATTAAAATATTTGTATTTTTTCCTTGTTTATATAATTTACGTTTTTAATATGTTTTGTAAAATAAAACTTTTACAAAAGAAAATATTTTTCTTTGTTAATTTAAAAAATCTTTAAATTATAAGGAACTTAATTTAATACTCTGACCCAATTTCTGACCTTAAGTGCACTTAATTAAAATATTAATAAAGCACTAGTCTTACTAAAATTAAGCTTTTGAAATGGTGTTGGGAAATTAAGATGATTTATAAGATAATAATTTGTGCGACTACATTTCTTTGTTTTTTAATTAACATCATTAGGGCTATCGTCTTTTGCTCGTATTAAAATATAAATATTCTTACAATTCATTTGTTTTAACTCGCTTTCACATTATTCTTTGTTAAAGTGTAATTTTAAAAAATGTAATCTTTCTAAAATATAAACGTAGTAAAAAATTTAAGGTAAAATTTATTTACTGTAAGCAAATATTTCCTATGTGCAATATTGTATTTATATGCCTTAAGTTTAAAGTATGTTTAATTTAAATCTAATTACTATTATTATTTTAAATTATTTTACGTTTTCGGTACTTTGTGATTGTTGTCACACAGCACGATTAGAATTACCTAACGTAGATGGTTTGAGAATGAATACGGTTTAATTCAGAACAATGAATCAGATTAAACCTGTTTAATAGTAAAAAAGAGAATGCATGAGTAATGTACACTTCCGTTGGTATATACGAATATACGATAACAAATAAGCTAGATAAGAGTGGATAATTCATGTTTCAAGGAAAAAACACTTAAAAACCTAAGAAACCACACATTTTTTGTTAACTATAATTTCATCTTTCTTTTGTAGACATCAGCCATTTGACCAATTTGTCGTTTTCTCCATCCCTTTTTTGTGTTATCTGCTCAATATCTGCTAATCGATATTATATAATTAATCAATATTTATCTTTCACTACAATATATTTTTATCCGTTACATATCCCATTATTATTTCATTAAATAAAGTTAGATGTTTTAATATACAGCCCACCGACTTAGTTCATCTCTCAATAGCATTCCGTTATAAATTTATGTCTTCTAATTTTTGCCCTTTTATTTCAAATACAACCATCCGAACTAATTCCCCTCTAACAGCATATTTAAAAAATGGAAAAGAACAGCATATTTTTTTCTTTCTATTTTCTTTATCACTGGGTTTCACAACCAAATGTGCTACATATTTAATGCTACTAATATTTAAAAAAATGTTTTTAGATCTATATTTTACACTATTTTGACTTTTTCTTCTTCATATAAATCTCTCCTTCCTTTGTCTCGTCGATTTTATATATTTGCACCTACTTTACTATATCTATATTTATAGTTTTGTTATCTAAAAAACAGAGTTCTTTAAATAATTATAGTTTATCGACAATCGAATAAATATAAAAACGAATACGATATGCTACCGCTACAAATTAAGTACAATAATATTTTTTTAAGGTAAAGATTATTAATAATTTAAATTAAGTATAAGGAAAAGCCATAATAACTCTAGTCGTTACGTATATGATTGGAAATTATATATCTCCTTACGATAAACTGTTTTAGAAAGTACCATCTGCCGACAATTAAGAGTAAATAAAAGAAACTTTAAAAGTAAAAAGTAGAATTAAAAAAAGGAGGTTAACTGTGTTGTCTATACACGAAATAAAGATATAATAAATTATTTGTAACGTCTCCTTCTTTAACGAAGTAAATACATTCTATTAGAATGCGAATATTTATATGAAAAAAACAAAGGAAATTTAACGTGAAGCGTATAATAAAAATAAACTATAATAAAAAAATAATAAATAGAAATTCAATCTATATTAACAATAAAAAAAGAATATTAAAATAAAAAATTGATTTCATGAGATCAAGGAATAAATAGAAAGTTACAGATTATATTTTGTAATTTAGGCACCCGATCAATACTTACAAAGCAGCATTCTGGTTCCTCTATCGTAAATAAAAATCAATTGAACTTTCTTCTTTAAGTCTACAATTTTTATACATTTTTTCCATCTACTAATATTTAATTTTTATTATCCTCTTTTTATCTCATCATTTAGGTTTGATGTCTTTAAACAAAAATTTTCTCTTAGAAATAAATAAATTTAATTCAGTACTGCTAATTCTCTCTTAGTTTCTGCCACAAGAACGGCGTCAAAAGTCAACCTTAACACCCTTTTTTATTTTCAGTTAGTTATTCCATTCTCAAAATATTCTTTTCATCCCTGTATTGTTGCTTTAATGTTCAAAATGATAATCGATAAGGACAAACAGAGAGACGTAAAATCCTTGTCTTGCTCCTATATGAAACAGAGTTTCTAATTAAAACTGCTCTTATACAGATTAGAGATAACTTTTTTCGTTAAATATAAAACTGATTTTTCTAGAAATTTTAAAATAAATAAGAGGTTACTATCCTTGTGAGTATTTTCAAAACTTGATATATTTAACCGACGCATAGAAATGTGAATACTTACCTACGCTCTTCCTGGGTTTTGTGGAATGAGAATAATTGCTCTTATTTTAAAATCTGTCAGTCTCGTCTTGTATATTTTTCATAGAAATGTGTAAAGGTTATTTGATGTTACTTTTTCAGACATCATTTCAGCGACATACCATCATCTCCTATACATTTATTCTTGTTAAAATCTTTCAGACTTCTATCAAATTCAGATCCTAGTATAGTGCTCCTCTGAAATCATATTCTGTTTCTTTCTCATTTTTTGCACCTCATCGGATAATTACATCTTTCATACACTTTTCACATTCCTGCCATCAGATCTTTCTATGTATCACATCTTTCTTTACGTCTTTCTATTGTATCCCTGCCATTTATTTTTTCTTTTGTAAAAATATTTATTCATCTCCGATTGTATTTCTAATACTAACACTTTTTGGTCTCAATTCTTCTTTTTCTCTTCTTTATTGTATTTAAAATAATTATTTATATTAAGAGTAATAAAATTATTAGTTTTCTTTTAATATATTTAAATTATACAACTGTTTACATAGGATTAAATATGCATTCATTCATGGTTTATAAATATAAACGTTAATTATTTATTTATAATAAAAGGTGCTGTATTTATTTTACTTTATAACAGTATTGTTATAAAGTATTTATAACGTTAATTATAAAGTTATTTATGTTTATAAATAATGTCCTGTAATTATGGAATATTTTAATTAAGCCCGATGGTTTGTTGTAATGTAATTTGTAATTATAACTTGTTGACTAATTTTGTTATTGATTTTTCACTTTACATTAAAAAATTCATGTATTGTCAAATTCATAATACATTCTCTAAAACATCATTGTTTTTGATCAAAATTTTGGAAAAAATGAAATCGAAATAACTTCAGAATCGCTACCCGCAAATTTAAAAGGCTAATTTTATATAATAGTGCTCTAATAACTAAATAAATCAAAAATAAAATAAAGAAAGCTGACTGAACATGAAGAATAGAAATAGTTTTTCTACAACTTACACACTATCTTCTTCCTTATACAATGATTATTGAGGTCTAATTTATACATCTTATTCATGGTTCATCTCTTTTAATATTCAGTTATGTACACATCCTATGAGTACAATTTTTATACCATTTGTATAAAATGGTATTTTATACAATTTTATACAAATGGTATAAAATACTGATATGGACACCACAAAAAAATGTGATGCAATGTGGTATCCACTTTCTTTATCCTCTTTAGCTTCCGGTAATTACTGTTCAGATAATACTTCAGAGGATGAATAAGAATGATATGTATAAGTGGAAATAAAGTGTAGTCTTGTACTGTCTCAATTTGACCATTCCTGAGATGTGTGGTTAATTTAAACCCAACCACCAAAGAACACCGGTATGCACGATCTAGTATTCAAATCCGTATAAAAGTAACTGCCTTTACTAGGACTTGAACGCTGGAACTATCGACTTCCAAATCAGCTGATTTGAGAAGACGCGTTCACCACTTGACCAACCTGGTGGGTTAATGTGGCGTCCACTACAATACAACTGTGTAACTGTCCACTTTATTAAAGAATTGGAGAATCGTATCTCACTTTCAAATGAAATAAAACATTTTTAAATGAAGAGCAGCCAAAAATGTATATATGTAATTTAATAGGAGTACAAGGAAGTCATATGGTGACTTCCGATTTTCAGATTTTTTTAGTCTGTTTTAGTCAGATTTTTTTAGGTTGTTTACATTTTTTAGGTGTTTATAGAGGATTAAAGACAAAATTCATGCAGCACACTGTCAAAATCTGAACTAGAAAAATCTAAAAAAAAGTTTAACTGTTATGATAAATTGACGTTACATTCTAACTTTAATTTTATATAATCTCAAGTTTAGATTAAATCCAACTAAACCTTTTCGGAACAATTCTGTAACTAATCATGGATAAATAACCGATTAGAAATATCTTATGCATTTCATTTATGTTTTGGAGTTTTAAAAATGGATTTGTGTGACAATTTATTAATTCTACTATAACCTGACGCCTTTTTTAAATTTTTCTCTTTATGGCAACGTTGTTACTAATTACTGTTAAATTCAAAAATTTATTCAATTTTATATATTCTTATTATTACTGGTAAAAATATTTTACTAGGTTTCTATTCTTAATAATATACTGACAGAATCAAAGAAAAACTAATAAAAGTAAATTCAGGCTTCAAATTATTAATTTTGTTAATTAAAATTGCATATGATGAATGAATTAAAATTATTAAACTTTGTTCTATCATAAAAGTTTTTAATATGATTATTAAAGCTTAGTTCATCGTTTATTTTGATTGACATGATTTTACAGTAAACCTTAGATTCTTGGCAACTTTGCTAAATTTGCTCGATTAAATTGGCTTAAAACTTAGTGTAACTCACTGAACTCTAATATTTTACTGAAAGATAATTTAGCAATGTATTTAACAAGTTTGTTGAGACACATGTTAACATGTAAATAATGTTAATTTGTAGTCTTACCAAATAAGAAATTATTGGATTAAATATCCTGTTTTGATGGACTCATTGTTTTTATACATGAACATTTCATTCATTTAGGCGAAGGGCGTTCTCGTGCTTTTGATAAACCTTCTTTAGAATTTACTTTAATATATACGTTATGATAAATTAAACAATGCAGGAAAAATTTCGTAATGGGACTGCAACCATTGTACATTACCAACCGCTCGCTTCCATTCGAAATGTATATGCCATTTTTCAACACTGTTTTAGCTACCAGGTATTAAATATTTTAATCCTTTTTTGAAATATTGTAATATACAACAATAGAATAAAATATTAACTCCAACAATAAAAATAAAAATTAACTCTAAAATAAAATAACAGAAATAAATAGAATGTTGAATTACAATAATTTGTGCCTTCTGGCTAACTTTTTTCGCCCTTATTTTTAATTGTACTCTCTTTAGAAATTAACAAGCCTGTTATAAGGATTTTTTACTTTTACCGAGTTTTAGAATTTTGCCTGTTTCAAAACTATTAAAAACATGCATATTATTTCACTATATAATACAGATAAGTGAAAAAAAAAACTACCCTTGACTTAAAAAATTAAAGTTTACAAACTGATCTCTAATTAGGAACTACTCTAGAAGTCATGTGAAATTTCTAAATAGAGAACGATAAAATTCTTCGAGTGCGATCGTAGAATTTAAGAAAGTTTAACGAGTGATAAGGTAATAAATTTTGGAAAGGGAAATAAGAGTATGAAAATAGATATTTTTGGAATTATTTTTGTAAGATGTTAACAAAACTAGGGTTTTTGATCATTAGGTTATTTAATAGATGTCACAAAATAAACTAAGCTGAACGCTACTTTAGAAATAATGAAAAACAATAAAAAAAAAGAAAAAGGTGAATTTAATTGTAACTAAACAAGTAAAATAAAAATAAAGTAAAATAAAATAAAATAGGACAGAATACGGTTTGTATTATAATGTGCATACTTAAGACTGGAAAAATACGCTTTTATTTACATAAAATTATTATTTTAAACAGATAAATTCAAAAAATACAACAATACATTTTTAAATTAGACATTTCTAAAATACTAACTAAAATATTATGTGTAGAAGTAGAACAATTGTTAGAACAAAAGTTATATAAGACTGATTTGGTTTAATGTGAGAACACGAAAAGAAATTTAAATAAAATAAAATAAAGAAATAAAATTTATTTTAATTTGTTTATTTTTATTTTTAATTTATTTTAAGAAATAAAATTAATTAAATTACTTTTGTTTTTTTAAAAATTTTAATTTAAAAAAAAATAAGAAATATCCCTACAAAAATAATAAAAAGAAATGAGATCATGGAGGAAAAAAAGAGACGATAAGAGGACAGCTGCACAACGAAAAAACTGTAAGGCCCACCAATTCTCGGATTGAGGAGAGAACAGAACCGAAATAGAGAAATAAAAAATAGAATTACGTTTATTTTTATTGGAATGGAAGAGGTATAGTAAGAATATAATACGTGGAAAAACAAAGGAGGATTCGGTACTGAAATAATGAGACAAGGTTTAATTCAAGTACTTTTCGGATTGCATTTTTAATTTGCACACTAAGGAAGCAATAAAGGAATTAAAGAAAAGTTTAAAACGGAGTAATATTCTAGGACAAAAAATATCAATTTTGAAATTTCTAAAGGTATTGTTTTAACTAATGAATTGTATACTGGTTGTACAAATATGTAAAATATCAATGTATATAGAATAAATGTTGTACTAATAATAGTAGTATTATTGCAAAAATTGTGTTGGAAATTAATGAAATACAAAATAAAAATAATGAAATGAAAAAAAAAGGATGATGAGTATTAAAGTAGAATAACGTAATACAACAAAAAACGCGGATTTGGTACTTAGTAATTTTACAAAGGTTGGTGAATCTTCTTTATTGCAGAAAATAAAATTGCTTTTATTAAATATAAATGTAGGAATTAAAATCAAGTTATTTAAAATATTTTTACTATGTATTTTACTTGCTTATGGTTTGGTTTGTTTTTAATTTGTAAATTTTTTCTGTGTCTACAAAACTCTCTGTATATAAGACATTTTATATAAGACAAATTTGGTTGGGGAAGGTAAAACAGTACAAAACAATAGAATGAATTAAACAGATATTAGAGGACGTCTGATATAGAAGAAAAGTCTAGACTGAAAAAATACAGAAGAGTATTTAAGCGATCTAACAAGTAATAGATAAATTGTACTCAGATATGAAATAATGTATACCTAAAATGGTGTACTGACACACATTGGTATTACTCCTAGGTTTTTCTGTTATACAAGTAAATTTAAGACAGCAGTTCTTAAGAAAATCATAATTTAAATTTTACTCAAAACTTGATATTAATAACTTACAACATCTTTTATTAACGTAAATAACTTCATATTGTGTTTCTCATGGAAATTATTTTGAAACTTATACGTTGTTATTTTAAAGTTGACCTGAAATCCTGAATTTTATTTCATTATAGTATAATGAATTTTATCCAGTTTTACAAAGGGTAAAATTTTATTAACTAAATTCCAAGCATCAACATAACGGGTAAACTCCTTAAAGAATAGAATGGATAAAAGTTTCCTTCGAATGATATTTCTTTTAATTTGTTCTTCCAAAAGTGTAATTTATAATTACTTTTCTTTCTTTGATCTTCGTTTCAAACAATTTCTGTTGATCTTAGTTCTGCAAATACATAATTCTCTTTGTATTATTCTTTAAAATCTTTTTGTAACAAATAAAGTAAGTTCCAATAGTCGATTGATTTTTATGAAAATGATTGTTTTTAACCTCAGCATTTACGAATATGTATTTAAATATTACGATATTAATGAGATAAAAGTTATTTTAATTTATACGGAATATTCTACAAAATATTGAGCATCTTTTTTTATTCTGTTTGTTTTGTAGAAAATATATTTCATTTATTTTTAATAATATTAAAATACGTTAAAATAAAAAATTGATTTTTATTATCTTGCTCCCCCTCATTCTTCTACAGTTACTTTACGTATCGTCATCCCATTTTAATATCCTCTCTATTAATTCGTTAATTTTTTTTTTCTTTTGACTACTTTTTAATTTCCGTCCTGACTAGATAGGTATCTTAAAAGATTGGAAAATTCTGAAATGAAGTAATATCAATGTTTTCCTGTAATTATGCCCATAAAAAATGTTAAAACTATATATGTATTGTCGCCGAATGGCTTCGACGGCATGTGATACTTCATAACTTGTGGTAGTCCTGAGAAGGTCAGTTGTTGTCGATTGGCTTCGACGGCTCGTTGTAATTTCTAACCTTGTGGTAGCCCTCAAAAACGAAGTAGACTTGGTTGTTAGCGGAGAGTTGCGGCTCTCGTCCATTGAAATCAGACCGAGTTTCCCTTCAGCGGCAGTTGGGTCCCCACTACAACGTGGCTGTGGTGGCCCCCAGAGCTCTGCACTGTCGGGTCGGGTTGGTCGTCTTTTGCCGACGCGGCCGAAGCGATTCTCCCCGAACGATCCCACGCTGGGCCGGCTCCTGCTGCTGATTGAAGCAGCAGGAGCTTTGAGCAGGGGCGAGCTGGAGCGAACATGTAGCGTCCGTGTCCAGCGGCTCCCTTGGCGAGCCGGCCAGGCCTGCTGCTCCGGCGGGGATGTTGGTATCCGCCGGGAGGTCCCGTGTTGAGGCGGCCAGGGAACTTCATCTGTCTCCTTCCATCTTCTTCTTTTCCTTGTTCTTCTCCAGGTGGTCGTCGATGATAAATTAAAAATTCACTCTCGTGTACGCTCTTTTATTGGAGCCTGAGAGTGATTGGGCCACAGCGCCGTTATGGTGGGAGAACTGCGCAGTCATCTGCGGGGCGGGATTGACGCGTGCAAGCGCGTACGTGTACTTCCTCCGACATCTAAGCTGCTTGCGTTGCCGTCCGCCGATATTAAGTTAGACTTATATGTGGTAACAACTCCCGCCCGTCTAGGCGGGCGCATATGGATCCACATCTGATGAATCTTGCTGTAGTTGAGTTATCAAGGCGTGGTGTGCAGGTTTCAGCCTGGAGACGTGTACCTTTAGCCGAGTGCCTTTCCGATCGATTGCATAAACTTACCCTGTTCGTTGAAGGACAATGTATGAGACTTCACTTGGAGCCTTGAATCCTACATATTGACCATCGCGAGCAGAAACGACGTGCTGCCTGACGAACACTTGGTCGTTCACCTCGAATGTCCACCTTGAATGTATTGTCTACGAATTTCTTTTGACAGTAGACCTCCTGGTGTGCTGCTGGGAGTTTAATCGAGTTACTCGATCGTGGTAGGATCCCGGGTGGCTAGGGTTCCGGCTTAGGCATTGCATTGGTTGGAGGTAGGCGCATTGGCATCGTGCCACGGTTATATTGGTATTGCTTATAATTCGATTTGGGGTTCCCGCTGGTGGGGGTGGCCACGCTGCCGGGGTATGGCAGCCCGTGTGACCGGGTGCTTGGCTTTGCTCCACCGGTGGCGGTCGTGGTTGTGACTTGGAAATGCCGCGCGAGACTCCATGATGGGACCAGGTGGGGGTGCGGGATTTCCCCGGTTCCTGCGCGGACCGGAATGAGGTTACGTTCCGCTTGTTAGGTGACCCAAATTGGTTGACTTATTTAGGTGCAGATCTGAATTTCTATGTTGCGTAAAACATAATTTTGATTGGTATGAGTATAGCACTGATTTAACTTTAAACTCGTTCGTTTTCTGAGGCATTCACAGTCACAAACGGTGCTGTCATATCTGGACTAGGCGCGGGGTTCGCTCTTCCGCAGTTTCGGTTAGTTAGTCTGAGGGAATCATGTTAGATTGGATGTGAGATGTCCGTTTGAGGCCTGTGTGAAGGCAAAATTTGATTTGTATTTTACTGATGCAAATGTCAGTTGAGGCATTTACATCGGTGGCATTCCGAGCGAGGCCTGGCTGATGTGATATGGAATCAGTTAGAGGGTCTAACTAATCAGTTAGACGACCTCCGGTAAAGTCCCTCAGAGCTCGGAACGTAGGGGATGGTGTGGCGACCAGTAACGTCACAAGGTGGGTGTCTTCCCCCTACGGGGTTGGGATGCCCCTTGGACCCAGCTGTATTCATTAAACTCGTTGTTGTGAGAATAATAAAGATAAAAAGAATAAGAAATAAACACATAAAAATTGAAGCTTGCTCAATTTATAAAAAAAAAATATAATTGTATTATAATTTCGTCAGAGCCACGATTTGGTCAGTACAGGACCCAAAACTTTGAGTGGTCTAAGAATATGGGCCTCAAAACAGTCGGCCTCCATCTTAAAAATATTAGTTATAACTGGTTACCCATACTCCGTACGGAAAAAATGTATGTTGCCAGGTTCTTAGCGTTACCCGACAAACACCACTAGGAGGTGATGAAACTTCGTTTCTCATTATTTTTAATTACTTTGATTATATGTTTTTTTGTAAAGTAACTGGAGGCAGGTAGAGCTAGTCGAGTCGCACATATAGTAACAGTGGCTGTGTTGGTTGAGCTGCTGCGCCGTGTACCGGCGCATTCCTTAAAAATCGCAATTAAAATAATCTAAAAATGGTTTTTAGATATTTAACTGAATAATATTTGCACGTTCCAATCTACTGAATAACTCGTTTAGTGTGGTCGGAAAATTTACAATCATTATTCAAATTTACAAAATGTTTTTACCTTTCTTCATCCCTTTCAAGGTAGAATTTTGAAAAATCTAGAAACTGTTTTTTAGATATTAACATGAAAATTACACACACCAAAAATCAAGATGATGTTTTCATTTGTTACCGAAAAAAAATAGCCTGGTTTCAAAATCCATTTCAACCTTTTAAACTCGGAAATGTCAAATAATCTAGACTTCAGTGTTTAGATGTTCACTTGAAAATTACACACACCAAAAATCTAATTGATATCTTCATTTGTTATCTTTAACTCATTTTAACCCTTTAAACGTGGAATTTCAAAAAATCCTTTCTAATGTGCACTTACACCTTAAGAACATGTAAAACTATACAAATTTTCATAAATTTATCTTCAGTAGTTTTCTCTGGGCGTTGATGAATCAGCCAGCCAGTCGATTAGAACAAGTTGCTTTATAGGTACAGATTTTTTACGCTTATATATGTATAAATATATATATTGTACACGGCGCTGTATATATATATATATATATATATATGTATACCTTTGTACCCCTTAAAAAAATCGGAACTAAAAAGCACTAAAATGGTTATTAAATATTTATCTGAAGAATATTTGCAAGCCCAAATCTACTGAATATCTCGTTTACTATGGGATTGGGAAAATTTACAATCATCAAAATTCAAAATTCAAAATTTTGTTTACCTTTCTTTATCCCCTTTTAAGGTCAAATTTCAAAAATCTAGAAATTGGTTTATTGACATGATTACGCTCACCAAAAATCAGGTTGATTCCTTCATTTGTTACAGAGAAATTAAAAAAATAACAATGTTTAAAAAAATAAAAAATCCCGTTAGAAGCAGTCCGTCGTCAATTAATTTACAGAATATTTAATTTAATTTCTAAGCGTAGATTGTTTTTATTTACTTAGTATTTTTATCTAATTTTATTTATTTAATTTCACAAATTTCAATAATCACATATTTATCGCTCAACAGATACCGCCAGAATACACAGATAAATAAATTTTAATAATCAAATATTTATCGCCTGTTACAGAACCAATATATCATATTACCTGAAAAATCGAATACAACTGAATTAACCTAACTACTACATGTATATCAAATAAACGAATTCAAATTGTCAGTAATTCCATAATTAACAATTATAGACAACTTAAGCTCTCGTGATTTAGTAGACGGAATTTAGCGCAACATGTCCGCCACCTAGGGAGAGCCAATATACTACGTAAAAGTTGTTGCTTGAGCGCACCATATCCGCCGTACCCAGGGTTGGTTTACTGGTGAACTCGTCATCGCAAATCAGCTGATTTTGATCGACAAGACTGTACTTCATTTACATTCATTCCGGAGGCTAAACAAAAAAACGTGTTTTTTTTCGAGTTGAAATATATCCTTAAACTTTCTCAGTTATGCCAAGAAACATGGATAAAAATTTGGTTGCGAATGATTGGGTAGTTTTTTGTTTATCCGGAACAAAAAACAACCCTTCCTCTTTATATGTTAGCATAGATATATAAGGAAATTGCATTTTAAGTGAATGGTATTTCCGTGCTTCTCATACCTCAGAATTCATTTTCACCCCCTAATCACACCGTGCTACTGAAAGTAAATACCCGAAAAATTATTTTTCTTTTAGTTTTCTCTTTTTTTTTGTAAAGTTTTAAATTAAAATGGCTTAATACCCTTTCAGAAAAAAATAGAATAAGTAAAGTCGGTCTTGTTGCGTAGAACTGTGCAAGAATTTTTTTTAATTTTCTTAAATTTGTATGCACGGACTGGATGCTCTTTCAACAAAAAGCAATTCAATTGGTGAAAATAAAATTGCGTCTTGTTATATTATAAACCTCAAATATTTTCCAGAATCCTCATAGTCAAAGTTAGTAAATATTTTTCTCTTCTTTAGCATACGGCAACTGTACACAACTCCTATCAGTCAGTCATGTATACCTCCCGCACAGCGGTAGGTGCAAATATAAAATTTCTATAATCGGAAAATTATTGTAACGAACTTGATAGAAGTTGAAAAAGCACACATTACATATCATTTTATTTTCCCGGGGAATATTGCTACATTAAAGAGGAAAGAATGGTGATGGCGTCAGAAATTGGGTATCGGGTATTTTGAAAATTCTCCCATGCACCGACATACATGGGCACCTTAACTACATACTTGCCATGGAGAGGGATGTGGACAGCTTAAGGGCCTCCGTTACATCTGCAACCCCTTCCACCCTGGCCGCCACACCGCCAGCTCTAAAGGTGGTATGAATCCATTTCCTTAATCAATTAAATTTTGGTATCTGCAGGTGGCCGAAAAATCCAGTCCTTGAATACGGCCTATAGATGTAATTAAGCCGAAAAAATTCCTCGGGGTTCCGAGGAAAACACTCGGAGCCCCGTTAGCCAGCATTAAGAATAGTACTTATGTACAGCTGTTTCCGCCCTGGATGTGGAATCTAGGTGTTATGTTCCGAACATGGGGATTATCTACCTCATGGCATTATTATTATTTTTTGTATATATAGTGGCCATCGACTACTATGGTCATTAGCCCTTGTCACAAATTAAAAACACTCTCTTTCCCTTGAAAGTGACTAATTCAAACAGATTATCCAGGTAAACAGACTTGTCACAAAACAATATAACCCCAGATAAACGTTAGGTGACAAGGGTGAATAGGGCCCTGTCACTTAAAATTTGTAATCCATTTCTGAAGAAATGTTAAAATATCAAAACGGTTGTAAAGGGTCTGCAACTATTAAAACATTTCCATAAATAAATATGTACTACATAAAAAAAAACAAAAAACACCAAAACTCAAAACTGGAAAAAACAAAATCACAGTTTAGACACAAACAGAATTAAATTAGGTTCAACGAATGTTCATGATAATGAATGAGTCATAATCGCTCCAATAAGCTGCTTTCTCTGAGAAACTCGATCATTTTCTTTTCTTTTTTATCATTATATGATAAATCATGAACCAATTTGCTGGTTAGATTGAGCCTCATTATGAGGTTTCTGTACAACGTGCACTCTTCTATTATATGTTTGACTATGAGATACGTGTCATAGCTTTCACACATTGGTCTCTGTTCTCCTGTTTGCATGTAAGTCGAAGTTAGTTTGGTGTGAACTATTCAAGTCTTGTAAGGGCTACTTGTTCTCGATTGTTTTTTGTTTTAATGGGAAGTGGGATATTCTTAATATAATTAAGCCTCGTATTAAGCACACCCCACCTCCTTATTCATTCCTTTCTTATGATCTGTTTATTGTAGTTTTTGAGGTCATCCAGTTGAACTAATGGAATATCGACTTGTTTGCTGTTTGCCGCTTCTCTGGCTGCTTTATCAGCTGTTTCATTACCAGGAATACCAACATGGCCAGGTATAAATATCAAGATGTGCATTATTTGCAGTTATCTTTAAGGTTTTTAAATGCTGCTAATATATCCTGAATAAGTGCATCATGCGTGAAGCCACTTTTTATAGCATTGATTGCTTATTGGAAATTTTAAGAAATTATTCTACATCAAACCTATGAAATAGTTTTTTGCGACACCAAATTTTTGTATTTTAGAATAGCTTTCTCAAAAATTTTTATTGTACTAGGATCTGTTTAATCTAGCTTTTAAGATAAAAAACTATTTGAAATCATCAAATTTATTTCTTAGTTTAAAATCCAAAAATATCTGTATGACTTCACTTTACCTGTAGAAAAGAAATCAGGGTGAAATTTTTCACAAGCTATTATTCAATAGTAAAGCTTTTCCAGACCCATTTTTATATGAATTTATTACATATCCTAAAAATTCTCATTGTTTCTTCATAAGACATTCTTTATATAAAAATATATAAATGAATCAGTCATTTAAGAAAAGGCTTGATGACTTCTGTACAAAATGCGTTTTTTGTATGTATGTGTTTCTATAGGATAAATAAATATTCTGTAAAGAAACGGCTCAATTCCATCAGTAAATATGGAACATATAAGCATTTAAATATTGGATTCAATTCAGAAGAGACCCAACTTCAGGAGATGAGGCCTTTCTATAATGAACGTTCTGACATTTAGTGGTGAATTTGGAAATTAGTGGGTAGCAGTTATATGAATTGATGAGATGAAGGTTTGTGTTTTTAATGTATTAGATGTTCCAGAAACAAAAAGTAACAAAGATGTAGTCAGTAAAGAAAGATACAAGCAGTTATCTTTAAGGTTTTTAAATGCTGATTTATGGGTATTCAAGTTCCTGATTTCTGAAGTTCGTAAGCAATTCTTTATTTTTATCTCTCAATTTTACCAATTTCAATTGAAATTCAAGTGCTGCTTTTAAGTATGGCACATCCCATACAATTTCAGTTATTTCCAGTTTAGATTTATGATCTGAAATTGTAGTGAATCAGTACCACTTTGCATTCATTATTTTCAGTGTTCTAAGTTTTTCACTGAGGTTTCATATCTTCCTGTAGTACAATAAAAAAATATGTTTATTATATTTTGTCACGTATTTTTATAGTACACTGTTAAACTTTGCAGTTAATTAGATTTCATTAGAAGTAAAAATTAGAAGCAAGTTAAAATTAATTTACTCATTTATGGTATAAATCATAAATTTACCGAATAGTAGGTAAATTCCACACTCACAAAAGACAACTTATTATGAAATATTCAATTTAAATTTAAGTTTTAGAATTTAGATATCCTAAATAAATACTTGTCTTATTAAAAAAAACTACAAACAATAACATCAACTCATACTAGTGTGAGAAAATCAGCTGAAAATTTCTGCTATGCAATAATGTTATAACAATAATATACACAATAAACTTAAATGAGAGAACCTTTCAACCAATGTTTAATCCACAATGTACTCTCCATGCTGTATTCTCAGCTGTATTTTAGTGATAAAAGGTAGGTAATTATGAGCAGAAGTCTACACTACAAGTCTGCTGGTGTAGACCAAAAGTCTACACAAAAACGTGGTGTAGGTCCTTCTTCTTAATAATGACTACTGGAGAGTTGTAGGGCGATATCGACGGCTCTATCACCTTTTGCCTCAGCATCTCTTCCACTTATTCTCTTATAGTCCCTTTCTTTTCTTCGCTGTACCGGTAAACCGGTAAGCAAAACGGCCATCTTCCTTCTCGAAGTCGGATTCCTTGTACTGCTGTCCGAGTTAGTTGCAAGGGAGTGCTGGAAAATACTCCCTGGTGCCGCTTCAACACCGTCTCCAATCTTGTCTTTACCTCAGAGGGTGCTGTACTTTTCACTGCCGACCAGTTCAGTTTCGATGCCGTAGGTTCGGGTCGATCGTGCCAAAAAACAGTTTTGCGGGTTTCCCTGCCCAGATGGAGGCAGCCTCAACTGTAGTCCAAAACGGTTTGTTGTTCCTTCAGTCAGTCGTGTCCTAAGATGATATCTTCCCAAAGCCCAGGAACTAGCAGAAGCGTGTGGGAATTTTCGTGTCACCACAGACAAGCTCTATTTGCACCACTCCCGTGGTACGGGAAGTAGTAGAATTAAATGCCAGATCTATCTTGATGTCTGTGTTGAAATTGGCTTGCTACGGTAACAGCTCAGCTCTTCAAGAGCTGAAGTTGGCCGCAGAATCTATAGCTGCTTTCGTGAGTTGTCCTGCTACTTCGTCGGAGATTCTAGGGATGTCTGAGCCTAGTTAATTTAGGTTCCCAGTTGGCTTCACACCTGGGACCCTTACTTGTTTCCCTACTGCGACTTCCTTATTGGACATCTTAATTCCCCCGAGGGAGAAGAACACCCGCCTCGTGACGTGTCTAGTTGCCACACCATTCCCTCCGTTCATAGGCATGAGTGGCTTAATCGGAGGAAATCTTCTTGACCTCAAACTGACATTCCACAGTCATCAGTCGGCTTCGTGAAATGCCACTGATGCAAATGCCTCGAAAGACTCTCATCTATTGAAATAGACTCTCGTCTATTGGAATCAGATCGGCCTTCCCTTCAGCGGCAGTTGGGTCCCCACTGCAGCGTGGCAGTTGTGACCCCAAGAGCTCCGCAGTGTCGGGTCGGGTTGGTCGTCTTTCTCCGGCGCGGCCGAGGGGGTCCGCCCCTAGCGATCTCATGCTAGGTCGGCTCCTGCTGCTGAGTGGGCCAGTCAGGGCCGGTCAGGCCTGCTGCTTCGGCGGGGATGTTGGCATCTGCCGGGAGGTCCCACGTTGCGGTGGTCAGGGAACTTCTGTCTTCTTCCATCTTCTACTTCTTCTTGGTCTTCTCCAGGTGGTGGTCGACGACGAATTAAAAATTCACTCTCGTGCACGCTTTTTTACTGGAGCCTGAGAGTGGTGGGGCCACAGAGTCGATATGGTGGGAGAACTGCTCCGTCATGTGCGTGTAACCTTTTTATTTTGTTTGTAAGTTAGCTGTATGAAATCTCTAATTATAAATTTTCGATTGCAAATATTTTGAGCAATCGACACTATTTTAGATATTTACAGCTTTATAATTTCTTAGTAATACATTGAATAAATTAGTGTGATGATAGTGACCAATAATTTGAGTAGAAATAGAATAGAAGATTTCGAGACCTAATAGGATTTACTAATTCGGGAAATGATAGTTTGGTATGGTGGGGCGTGAGTATTACTGTCAACTGCACAGAATGGGTTCCATTTTTTGATTGTGTAACAAATTTTTACATTGATAAAACTCCATTATTTTAGGCAAAATTTTATGATTTATTGATTTCCTTTAGTTTGGCTTCATTGATTACTGTGTATATATATATAATTTTTCGTATATAATTTTTATAACTTTACTATATTTAATTTATCTTTGCCATCAGTGTGTTATATTTTGTTTTTATGGTGATGAAAAGAATTATAATAAAAATAACTATGTCTTGACATTCCTTTTTATAAATATTAACAAAAATTAGTATATTTGTAGATATTACTGTACATTACTGATTTTTACTTGGGAAAAAAATGTAAATTCGGGTAGTTGACATTATTTAAAATTGTCTTATTATTTTCCTGAAATCTTTAATTTCTAAATCCTTTATTTTCCGATTTTTTAATTTTTCAAGTAAGTTAAGTTTACATAAATCTGTTTTTTTTATAAATTCAGAAGTAAATTTTTTTTATCTTCAACATTTTAGTGTGTAATAAACAATGAAGAAATAAGCCGGATCACAATTTATAAATAAAGATATGTTCTTTACAAACTGGAGATAGAGAACTATTAAGTAATGAAAGGGAATAAAGGTATAGTGAACCATTCCTTTTGAACTCCGAATGGGCAACTGCCAAATCCGCTAAATTAAGCAGCAATGATAAAAGCAAATAAGTTTGCTTAAACTTTGCTGTTTTATGCCATTTAATAAATGAATCTAATTAAAATGTCTCGAATCAGGCTATACTTTCGTTATACTAAACTATTTTTAATTACAAATAACTTCCATTTAATTAAACAATGAATTATTTTTAAATAATATAGTAAAAGTACAGTTAGTATGCACTAAAATCAGACTTTTAAAATATGTAAGTTTTATAAAAAATATGAACTCAAATTTTCCCAGGTTAAAATATCAAAATTCAGGGCTCAGGAAATTAGTTTTGACTGGTGTTTATATGTTTGCTCACCAGTCGAGTACTTAATTTACACAAATACGGTCTTGTGAGTGAGTGTTCGTAGAAAAATATATTATTATTATTTGAAAATTAAGAGAATTGCTTAAACATTATTAAAAACATATATAAATTCCTAAACCCTTGTTTTATGAATATATTCGTAATTATTTTTAAATAATAATATTGAAGGTTTATTCACAAAATTATTTTTTTCAACTTTAAAATAAATTTATTGCATTCAAAAGATAGTCTTGAAACATATTTACGTAAAAATGAACTACTTGCTTCTCAGAAATGTAAAATACCATAATTTTATTACAAAAATGTTACTTAAAATAAAAATTTAAAAGAAATTGTAACTCTTAAACATATGGGAATTATTGAGGGGCTATATCATATGTCACCAACAGAGTTATTTAAATTAGATTTAAATCATGAATGTTAATGTGATTAGCTTTGTTACATATCACTAATGTTAATTGGAACATAATATAAAAAAGATTAATTATTAATACAAACGTTATTAATATTTAATGTGAACTAAATGTCTTTACAGTACTTTTGATTTTAATTAACGACTCCTGTCAATTTCCCTTGAACAATTCCTGAACAAAAGTTAAGAAATATTCACTTTTTTAATCTCACTCCACAATAGTAGTAAGATAACAACCATTTTCAACATTTTCAAATAATATACATATCTTATTTCAGTGTGAGCTATTAAGACAAGTACAAGTAGTAGTAAGTACAAGATATACATATATATATATATATATATATATATATATATAGAGAGAGAGAGAGAGAAAGAGAGAGTATATGTTTATATATTACTTCTTTCTCTAACTTTTCCTTCATTGCTTTTGTTGCTATCTACTAAAACCACAACCGAGCTCGGCAAATGAAATGGAGAACCTCAATTACCAATAGATTGTAATATACACGTAACCAACCTGCAGCCTTATAACATTCTTTATGGCCACCTAAATTCTAAACCCACACAATTCTATGGGAGAATCACAACCTTCAAAACGCTCTTCTCCTACAACCCATTTTGCTTACACTTTTGCGTCTCTTCACTTTACTAACGTTCAAATATAGTCAAATATTTTTAACCGCATTTTTTACCGTGTTACACTTTAGAATATGAAAAAGTACTTAAAACCACAGCGAATGATCTCTGTTCTTCAAGAATTATATGCTATTACTAAAATTTAGTGCTTTTAATAATTAAGATTTTAATTTTTAAACTAACAATGGATGTGAGCATTATATAATTAATCGAATAAATTCTTATTTTCGATAGTAGCTACAATATTAGATGCTTTATTATACGTATAAAAAATAGTTCTCTTTCCCTGATAAGTAAAACGCCACCTATACACGAACGGTTAACTTTTACACTCATGTGTTGGTACAGAGTGACCTTAACCACGGAGACTTATATAACATAGTAATATTACCTTTAATTTTTTCCAAACTAATATCTTTATCGTTAAACAATATTTAAGTTCTTTCGCAAAATTAATTTTCTTTATCTTCCTTCCTGTAAAAACCAGTTACATTCCTATAACAAGTCATAGCGTTTAACCGGTTGTACTTATTTAAACATTCGTTTTTTAAGGATCACAAATTTGAAGTATGATCGTTTACTATGTTTGTGTTTAAAGTACGTTCAAGGTTTGCTGTGACTTTTCCCCTTTTCTTCGATTAAATATTGATAAATTTTAATTATTATTATAAAATTTTTAAAAATTACATAGACTATCTGAACTACCATTACTTATAAGTATTACAACTATTATTTCATTTATGATTTTTATAGTTTATTGTACTTTAAATTTTGCTCTTCTTCTTTGTTCCTTTTACAGCATGTGTTTTAATGTTAAATATATTAAATTAAAAAAAACTATAGTTGATCTCGAATTATATACGTCTTTTTTCCTTTTTTTTTTTATATAAATTAATCACAACGTAGTAAATGGTAAATTATTGCATATACTATGGGTGAACGAATACGTGAAAGAAGAAGAGTTCACGTACGCTCGAACAACACCGACTCAGAATAACAGCTGAAGAACTTTGAACTTATTATCGGAAACGTTTTTTTAGTACAATGAAAAAGTTTTAACAACGTCTTTAATACTTCCATAGAAATTGGAGAACAGTCAGAATAGGTGACAAACGCTGTAGTGAACCTTTTATGTTCAGAAAGTTTTCATGTAATATAAAAGATTTCTGTAATATAATAATACTCTTTTTAAAAGTAATGATATATTAATGGGAAAGATTTTATTTTGTGAAACAGTTAACTCAGTTTTTAGTGCTCACTACTTATGGATTCTTGTCCTTTTAGCCGATGTAGCAATTTCATCTTAAATTACCAAACTCTTTGAATTGAAATAGCAATTAATCGCTTCAATTTCCTAAGTACTCTACATTAGTTCATTCTAATGCATAAATCGGATAATGCATTCAACCACATAATTATATTTATTTATTTGTAAAGCCAAAATCGAATTCGCGAAAATAATTACTTTTTTGATGAATTCATTTTTCTGTTTCGGTTAGATAAAAATTGTAATACAACAAAAAGTATTCAATTATCATATACATTATTACATCGTACGATAATATTATTATCCAATGTTATAAAATGATATTATTTTTTCAATATGATGATATTATCATATTATTTGACTGTCAAAAATATATATTCCTTTGACGATTTCCAAATAATACACAAAGAAAATTAAGACGAAAACTTGTTTACTTATTAAACAAAACCTCTATTAACCTCAAAAATCAACAGTAGTTTATAATCATCAAACAAATAAAAATATGATATAGTTAGACTAAACAGAAATAACAGTTCTAAAGTTACGTTTCTAGTTTTTCTTCCAAATTTTTATAAATAAATCAATAGAAAATAGTAATTTCAAATTTCGTGGTGTAGAGTAGTGTAATAATCTACTATCTAAAGACATAAGTAATCGGATATGAAAAGTCATTTGAAATTACAGAAAGATTTGTCATTTAAAGAGAATTATTCAGTTTGGCACTACACACTACTATGTATCTATACTAATGTGCGTTCTCGCGTAGAATCATTAGTATCATGACATTTAAAATTTTATAAACGAAATGTTCAACTACATGTTTTTTAGAGTAAATTTATTCTTGCAGTTTTTTATATTTTTTTTTTTAGCTTTTTTGCTCTCAACTGAAACGTGATTAGTCTTATTTAAATAGTCTGAGAACTTAAAAGAAGGTTTTATTCTTTGCCTGCCTTAAAAAAACGAAGTTTTATATTTAACTAAGAATTTTATAGTTAATAATATAATTACTAATTAAATCTATTTGTGTGTGTGTATGTGTGCGCGCGTGTGTGTGTATATGTGTGACGTATTTAAGCAAAATAAATACTCTAAAAATTAAAAAAATATATACTATTGCACAATGCATTACTACGATATGTGTTCTTGGAGACTATCCCTTTATTTCGTGACAAAGTGTGTAGTGTTCTGAAAAAAGTTTAAAAATTGAGCATTTGTTCAAAAATTTGATCGATTAATCAAAATTTGAACAATAATATTTCATAACTGTTTAAAGTCAATCCTTTGTTTATCAAAATTATACAGAACTCACTATAGAAGCAAGCTCATTAAAACTTAGAAATATCATACCATTTACTTACACTAATAGTGTTTTATACATCATCATTCATCAAAAAATTAAGCAGGAATGAATAAATATGAATGCTTCTTTAAATTAATACCATGTAAAGTTGGTTAACGGTTTAAATAATGTAAAGATACTGAATGTTGTACAGATCATAAAATCTCAAAATATATCCTAATAAAACCTTAAGGGGATAAAAAATTATCCGTTTTCTGTAATATACGATTATATACAAAGATTCGTATAAACAAAGGACGATCAAAAGCAACCGAAATACTTGAATTTCAAGTAACCTGAAAAATCGAACAATCTACTACATGAAATGTCATCCTGTGAATGAAATGTCATCCTACTATCAGCTATATAGATGTCATTTACTTTACAAAATAGTTTCATGAATTATTCCAAAAAAAGATTTAATAAATTTTATAATTAATCTTTGAAATGAAAACCTACTTCTAATACTTGTTATATTTTATTACTTTACGAACATTTTTTTTCAAATATCTTTTATTTAATAATAAAAATATCTTTATTTTTATATTTAATATTTAAAAATAATAGTATCCTCAAAATTAATTAAAAACCAAAATTAAAATGTATCTAATGCGTGGTAACTTATTTATTTGTAAATATCTCAAGTAGGAATCTGCTCACCCTAGGGTATTTCAAAAGAATTTTAAATATTGAAGGCTCAGTGTGTAAAATCATTAAAAGTTGGATTATAGAACCAAAAATCAAGATTTTTTTGTCAGCTAAAATAATTTTTATGTTAACTTATTAATTTTTTATGTGTTACATATTCAGTGTGTGGGTACATGTTCCTATCATTAAATGAGTTAATTGGAAATCATGATCTTGTTCATGTTAATAAAAATGGGAGCGCGCGCACATACACACACACAGGCACATATATATATATATATATATATATATATATATAAATCTAAAGTAAATCTATAAGTAAATAAATCTAAAAAACTTAATCTGGTTAAAAAACATATTAGAAATTAAATAAATCTAGTGTACTATTTTTTATATTCAACAGTAGCATCAGCTATTGTTGATGTTTGCTTTTAAATAACCACTTGTATAAACAGGAAAATATTTTTCAAATTTTTTATTTATTGCAGAGATGTATTGCTTTTTTAGATCAATCTGATTCTTTTATGTTATATATTTATTTTCGTCGCCTTTCATCACAGCAACAATATTACCATGGCGTGAAATTTTTAAGGCTTTACTTTCGACAGCACTTTTCTTGTAGATAAAATTCCAACCTGTAATAGTGAATAATGCAAGCGGCTTATCTAAGTTTTTTAAATCATCATTCACTTAACTGGTTTGATGCTTTTTTCCATTACTATCTCTTCATGATAACTTTTTAACGTTATCCCACTTATTACGTTCTACTTCCTCAACTACCTGTATCATAAATTTCAGTATTTTGTCTTCCTCTATTTTTAACTCGTCTCTCAATTAACAAACTAAAACTTATTATCTTAAAAATATGACCTACAGATCTACAATTTGTCCGAAAAAGCGTGCAGCAAAACAAAATATAACATGATGATTCTAAATTAATTCAATTTAGCGCATTCAATCCGAGAAAAAACATATCTTTTTATTTTTAACATAAAAATGAAGAAAAAAAATCTGATGAGACACCACATGACTTCCTTGTACGCCTATTAAATTGTATATACACATTTTTTACTGCACTTCATTTAAACTTATTTCATTTGGAAGTGAGATACGATTCTCCAATTCTTTAATAAAGTGGACAGTTACACAATTGCATTGTGATGGACACCATATGGCATCACATTCTTTTATGGTGTCCGTATCAGCATTTTGTATTAGTTTATATATTAATTTTGTTTCACGTCGCTCAAATAGTTATGTGGTGTAAGTAAGAACGTGTCGGATCCGTAACCGTACACACATCGGTTCGATCCGACTTCATGTATATATATTTTTTAAACCTTTTTTTTAATTTAAATGTATCGATTTATTAATAATTATTAATCTCTGTAAAAAGTTTTAAATTAAAATGAAAAGTACATAAAATTTTATTTCACTTATAATTTCTGATTATTTTTTTTTTCAATCGTAGGTTAATAATTAATAGTAAATTATTTAAACTAAAACAAAAAAAAGTTAAAAACATAATAATCAATAATAAATCAATATAACTAAATTAAAAAAAAAAGTTAAAATACAAAAGGAAATGAAGTCGGATTCGAACCGATGTGCTCTTCCCCTTGTAAGATCCAAATATTTCATTAATTAAAATTTCATTCGGTTATAACTCTGAAACCAATGAAAATCAGTACTACTTATCTTATATCGTTGAAAAGCTCTCAATGAGGGCTTATTACTGCAATTAAGAAAAGTCCAAAATCCAAATCTTTTGGATTTTGGGCTTTTTTGGTTAGTTTTGGTCCAGTCAATTGCAATCAAAAGGGAAGGTGCACGACTAGATGTTACAGCAGTTCTAATTCCAAAATTTCAACATTGTACAGCTAATCGTTTTTGAGTTATGCGGGATACATACGTACAGACGTTACACTGAAGATAATCAAAATGGGTTCAAGGATGGTCAAAATGGATATTTCCGTTGAAATCTGAAAACCATTTTTTCGCGATCACAATGCTTTCTTTACTTCGTGCAAGTAATAAATTCTAATAAAAAAATTACAAAATTGTAATAATATATTTACCCTAAAAAAAAGAAAGAAATAGGGTTAGCACTATATTAAAATTTCAAGTAAAACAAAGAAAATGTTTGTTACCTCATTATCTTTCTATATCTGATAAGCTGACGTCTGTTGAACTATTGTCATCGTTTCCCAAATTTTTTACTATTTCCTCAGTAATATTATCACACAAATTGTCTACTCGTGTACAATGTTTTTTCTTTTTTAATTTCATTTTGAATGCAATTTTTCCTAGCATTTGCATTTACCCCATTAATATCTTCTATCAGTAGATTTTTTACATCATTTAATTTAAATGTTGTGTTATTGCTTCTAGTGTAATCTTTAATTTGTATCCATATCAATTCTATCGGGTTAAGATTGCAGTGGTATGAAGGAAGACAGAGCACGACAATTTTTTGATTTCATCTATTTGATAATGAATATATTATTTTTTTGAAGTTAGGAAGCTTGTTATTGAAATAAAATGAATGAACTTTTTTCTGATAGCGGTTTTCATAAAATCGTCCTACTTTTCAATCGTTTTCATACGCTTCGAGTTTTTTTACGGCTAAAATGTTACCAATAATTTTGTGTTGGTTTATACTATTGAAATTGTTCTTTCACTAACGCTTGTTGCATTACTTGCTTCCCGAGCAATGTCTGATTGAAGTTTCAGAGTTATCTTGTTTAAGTTTACATAAACACGGCTGATTTTTTTTGGAGCTACTTAAGGTTTCCCCGGTTAATGTTCCACGATAGAATCACTCGTTGTTAAAACCCGACTGGAACAAAGACACAGGGAAAATTAAAATGAATGAAAATAACACTGAATAAAACGGTTATAAAAATGAAGTATAAAACTGTATCGTACCGTACAGTGTAACACGATAACATAGATTGAAATACTTTCTTTCACTGAACCGAATGATTTTGTGAAGCATTAAAGCATTACAGATAATGTTATCGTTATTAAAAATCAAACAAAATTTTCAATTGCTTATCAGCGGCATATCACGGCCCCAGACAAGTGATAACTTACTGTATATTACTATACGCAAAACGCAATAATTGCATTTTCACCTGGGTTCGGAAGAATGATTCAGCCTGAACTACCAAGATAATACTCATAAATGCTGAATTCATATTTACATCTGCTGCGCCGTTTCGTAAGACAAATTATTATAGTTAACCTTTTTACGAGTTTCTACGACAAAATTTTATCCTTTTCTATTCGATTATGACCAATTCTTTTATTTACGCTTTCAAACTTAATCCAAAAAGATACTTTTGAACTTAGGTTCAATATTTTAACATAACACTACACAACAAACAGCTCTGTTAATTTCTTTTCTATCTTTTCTACTGTCCATTTTCGCTACCATAAAGTGATTTGTTTAAGTGAAATATTCTAAAGAACTTTTTCTAATTAATTTTTAGATCATCAAATAATCATCGGTATTACTTTTCAGCAGACTTACGTTATACATAGAATCTCTCCTGATTTTGACCTCTATGTAACTTCGTTCATTCTTCATAAACTAACTCCCTAAATAATAGTAAAATTTTGCAACTTCGTTTTTGTTCACCTCATAATCAAATAATTATCTACTTACAGGTTGTCCCTTGCAACATCCATTTTCACTATCTCAAGGAAACGTTTGAGTTCCCAATTTTATTTTAGATTGTCTAAAATTTTCACTCTTCTCTGTCCCTTACGCTGTTTTAATTATTTTCCTCACTTTACCTTACATGATACGTCCAGTCTGGTTAGCTTTTCTTTCCTGAAATGTTCTGATCAACATTCCCCTCGTTTACTCTTCTAACTACTTCCTAACTTGCCACGTCTTTCAATTGACGTTACATCTACTGTACGAGAATCTCTTCACTTTCTCAATGAATATTGTTCTTTATTAACCGGTGGTTCAACATTTTATCTTCAGAATTAACTAAAAATCATGGTAGAATGCAAAATTAAACTATTCTCCTTTGAAATTGAGCTATACTTTCTGGAGCTCGGAATCATGATTCTTTTTAAAATTCTTCTGTCTGTCCAAACCTTACCGTTCTAGGTCATACTATACAGATTCACCCCGTCTTGTAATTTTTCTTCATTAAGATATTTAATCTCTCCTACTGTGAATGGATTTACTCATCCATTTCCATATTCATATTCTTTGTATGTAGAAACTAAAAAGCATTGGAGATAGACTACATCCCTATTTCAATTCTTTCTGAATCAGAGTTCTCCTTTGATCATTTTCTACAGTAATCATTCAAAACTGATTCTAGTACATATTGCATTTAAGTCGTCTTTCCGATAATTCAATGCAATTTTCCTTAAAACCTTAAAACATATTTTCTATTTTATATTATAAAATGCTTTCTCAAAATATTCTCCATCTAGCATTATAACATTTAAATGTACCTTATTATTAAGTACAATATTAATTACAATACTCAGACTAGTTACGATTATTGACTCTTTTATTCTTTTTACCCAAAAATATTTATTGCAGATAAATCATCTATTCCAGTGTATTTATTTGATTCGATTATATTTATCGGTTTAATTTCTTAACTTTTTCTTTTCCAAATTTTGCATTTAAAAATAATTTTCAATTTACTTCTGTTTTTGCTTTATTACCTAAAAATTAGCTTCCTTTATTATTCCACATAATTTTTAGATGATTATCAACAATTTAATGAAATTATTAGGAAATTTTAAATATTAATCTTATGTATGAAGCCGAAGTTTGTATGTTTGTTTGTTTTATAACGTGAAAACCCACCAACCGATCTCTTACAAATTTGCAGGATCCATTTGTGTTATCCTTTAAGCCATAGAACGAGATCCTAGCTTCCTTGGGAGTGAATTTGTCAATTAAAGATATTTATTAAAGTAGAAGAATAAAAAATTAAATTAATTTCTGTCACCGTGGCAACAGAAATAAGTTGTAAAGTTTCCCTCGTCAAACATCTGTACTTTTTGTCAAAGATATGTACTAAAGTACATAGTTGCCATGTTTACTATTGTTCTTTCTTTCATAATTTAGTTTCTTTTTCAGTTTTCTATAAAGCCTGAAAACTTTGTTATTTATTAGTATTATTCTGACAACCATGAGGTAACGAACACTCCGGAGGTCTGGCGAGCGAAGCAAGCTTTGCGGAAAGGTCTAATGAATCGAACTCTCTGAGAGCCTAGGGGGCAGAACACCTGGCTAGACGATTGAACGAGCGAAGCGAGCACCCTGACCGGCTAGTTATTAATAAAACAATGAATAATTTATATGCGAAAGTACATCCTGTTTGAATTAATTATAACTTTAATAAATAATTTCTAGTTGTAATCCTAAGATTTTCTAGAACTGCATGAATATTTACAAAATAAGCATAAAAATAATGCTACTGAAAAAAGGCAGATTGTTATTTAATAATATTAAAGGCATTTGCTAAAAAGTGAAATTAAAATACCAGAAAATGATAAATGGCTTTCTAAAACAAAACAATAATTTATGAAAATCGTAATTAATTGTTAAAATAACAATATAAATTATTTATTTACTATATTCTCCAATTGCGCGTTGTAACTGCAATAAACCAGTAAAACCAAATTCATGAATAAACAATTTTAAAACAGATACTGTCTCATAAATTTATTTTAACATATCATTAAGCAATTTTTAGTAATAAAATTGTTATATGTACATATCCCTAATGTTGTAAATGAGGTGTAGTCATGTACAGACTTAGGCCGACCATTCCAGAGTGGTGTGGTTAATTGAACCCCAGCCACCACAATCTAGTATTCAAATCTGTATAAAAGCCAACTAATTTTTGCTAGAATTCAAATCCTAGAACCTTTGATTTTGAAAACTGATTTTCAAAATCACTTGCTTAATATCAAATTAAGGAATTTGTTTTGCGACGACGAGTTTAGTGAAGTAGTCATAAAGCAATACGAAATAATATATTTGTAGGAAACACTTAAAATTTATCATTAACAAAAGAAAAAGTCATGTTTACCTTGAATATTAATATTAAATTTCCCTTATTACATACCGACACGGAGTATAGCCTAAGGTGTTTTATTTTATTTCCATGTTTACAACTTCTTTCACATTCTTCATCGGTAAATCTATTCTTAAAGAGTATCATGAGATAAAAATCAGAGAAATTTGTTTCAAATTAGTTGTATGTTCTGTACGGTCTTTATAATCTCTTATTAAAATTATTAGTATATTCAAAAATGTAATGTTTATTCTATAAATTGAGTATAATACAAATTGGTATAAAATAAAATTAATGTTTCTTCAATAAATATATTATTGTTTACTCATACGAATGTAACATACTAGTAAGAATTATTGAAGGAAATAACGTTTCATTCTAACTGAAGTGGAGCCTACATAAGAAAGAATATGAAAATATATTGCCTAGTTTTTGACTGCATTTCAAGTAAATTGAACATGATAAATATCATAAGATACACGGAGATACAGTATAAATGTTTTGAAACCAATAAAATATTTCCAACACGTGCACAAACTTCAGTTTAATCTTTTTATTTACTCTACATTGTTTTCTCATATAATCTAAAACATGATAATATTGATTATATCATGAATTATTAAATTTTACATTACTATTAGATACACTTATTTATTTTACTCATAAATTTAAGCCAGATCAACTAAAGTTTTGATTAATATTATTAAACACTTGTTTGCCCAGACGTTATTCCGGGAAAAAGAATATGTTATTTAAATTTCGTTTTTTTAAAAATTTATTTCCTCGGAAATAGTATGTGTTTGTATAAGTTGATATATATTTTATAAAATGCGTTTTAACATCCGTATCTTGCATAAATTTAAATAAGTAACTTTTATTGAATCAATTTTGTCTGTGAAACTTATTCATTATTACTTTTACATAATGAAAAGTAGGAAGAAAATTATATTTTCTTTTTCTATATTAACATTATGAAAATTTATTCTACAAAAGAAAGTAAATTATTACTATATTCTTCGAAGAATCTTAGCATTTTTATAAATCATAAATATTTTTGTTAAATACATAAAACACAAAACTCTCTTAAAAATTGGTTTGAATTAAGACTTTACATAGCTTCATTTCAAAAATTTTATTGAATACTATTATGTAATTTATTCCAATAAAATGTAAAGTTATTTAAGATATTGTTAGGAGTTGTGCCAAACCGGTTTAGAAAATTTAATTTTGGCTAATTTAAAAAAAATTTTTTTTTGTAATTAGAATTTTATATTTGTTCATTTCATTTACAAATTAAATTCTATAAACAAATAAAATTCATAAGAAATAAGAAAACATATTTGTAACTACGAAAAAACATTTTCAGTAATAATGATTTTAAAGCCAACTCTCAAACGGTCCGACTTTGTTATACACAGTGTTTCATCCGCACTAAATCATATAAACCAAGTTTACTTTCTATGTCGTTTAACTGACACTCACTTTACCGACCACAGAAAGTGACAAAAATTGCAATTGAGTCCCTTTAACACTTTTACGCCACATAACCCTCACTCCTGTTTGCTCTGTAATCACATTCTTCTCATTCATCCTGCTAACCTTCTAAACACACACACAGAAATATTTTTGTATATGTACGTAAGTATTGAGATGGATGAACGCACAGGAAAGTCTATAAAACCACTTGCACCCTTATCAAGCAAACCTTAAAGTGACAGCTCTTTATATAGTGGGTACCTTTAACATCACTACTGCTGTAGCATCTTGCCTACTACACACCATGTATTGAAATACGCTGACAAAAACATCGCTCTTTAATTTAGTACACTTTAGTATACTAACAGTGTTACACCGATACTTACTTTTCACTGTTGTTCTTCGGTAACGAAAGTGACAAAAATAAATTTAATAACATTTTGAAAATTTATTATATTTTTCAACCTGTTACTAAAACACCAAACGATTTAAATTATTATTTTTCTTTAGTTTAATATTCATAACAAGGAAAACAGCAAGAGATTGGAAAACTGCTAAAAAGGGGAAAAGTTTCCTACAGACTGACTTTTTTCCATTTTTGTACTTGTTACGCAATGCATTAATTATTAAACACTTTATTTATATTGCCCTGCTTTAAATAAATAAACTTATTTTAATACTTGCTAACTATGAATTGTAATTGTAATAAATTTTCAAAAGAAGATACAATGTAATTGATAATATATAATAATTAGCAGTGAAAATGTATGCTTATTAAAACAGAATTATAACACTTTCTTGTAGTAAATAAACAACAAAAAAACATGATAAATTAGCAAGCATGTCTAATTACTATGATTAATACGGACATAACCGACCCTAACCGGCTTTTGAAATGTCATTCATTTCTCTTGGATAAAATGTGCTGTTTCTGTGTAATAGAATCTTTACGCTGTTTTATTACTTTGGAGACAGACTATAACAGTTCATTTCCAGGAACGTATTTTACCATCTATATTATCTATAACCCTTCAGGGAAGATGGCCATTCTTTATTATTTTTGCTATTTTTATTTTCCTCAGTGGACCTTCCAGCCTCTTTTCACATACAAACACACATACAACTTTATTTCTTGTTAACCCCTGGACAGTTCATACCAGATACTTTGCACAATATAATAATATTATTATTATTATTATTATTACTAAAAAATGGTTTTATTATCTCTTTGACATAAACCGGGTAAATATGGGGAAAAATCGTTGTTAGAAACAGTGAAAAATAACTAACTTTTTTGCTTCAGATGTAGTACAGTAAAATAAATAAAATTTTAAGGCAGCCATGTATTAAATATTTTTCAAGAAATCTTTTTGTTTTTCGTTCTTGTATTCTTTTTTTAATACTGTTTGAACGTTCTTAACAATTTTAATTTTTTGTCACTAAACTATTATAGTCTGTAAAATGAACTAAATAGCTCTGAGAGGGAAAAATTAAATTATAAGCTGTGATGAAACTAAAAAATAGTAAAATTTTGAAATTAATAAAATCCAGTCTGAATGTAGTAATACTTCTTTTTAATGATTTCCATGAGAAATTAGTATTTAGAAATATTCTTAAGTTTATTATTGTTGGTGATTATTCATACATTTTGTTACTATTTTGTAAAGTACTCATTCCTTTATTAAATACAGGTTTCTGGTTTCATGAAGTAAATAATGAGGGTTTAAATAATAAAGAAGTGAAGTATAAACAAGTTATAAAAATAAAAAATAAAAAAAAAATAGGGGTTTGTTTCTAAATCTAAAGAAAATAAGCCATCGTGAATAAACCCGTACTATTAAATTACATGAAAAACTTGCTCTAGAGCAGAATAAATGAATTTTTAAGCAAAATTAAATTAATAATTTTAGTACTGCTAATATTTTCTCGTGTTTACAAAGCTTTGAAAAAAAAAATAACGAACAAAAAACTTTTTGAAATAAAATACTGCAGTTTGTTAAAAAGTTTTTAACGAAATAAAGCAACATTTTTTAAAAATAGTACAGCTTTTCTCAGAACGACCTAAGAAGTGCATGAATATTTTTTTAGAACATTTTTCATTAGTTTTCTGTAGTTTTTTTTATAAAGCCTTCAACTAAGTTTATTTTTAATCAATAAGTAACACCTTAAATCATTTTTTATTTTCATAAAGTGTTATCGCATTAAATATTATTGTAGTCTTTTCACACATTAGGTTATTTGTATAAGTCTTACTTACAGTTCGTGATTATTTAATCGGATAAATTTTAGAAAACATAACAGTTAAGCTAGGACTGCTAAACGTAGCGAAAACGCGACAGAATGTATCCCAACTGAGCTGCAAAGAGAACTTTCAGTGTTAAGCACATCATAACGTAAAATTAAAAAGAGAATATTTTTTTAGTGTGTTCTTATATTCTGAATTTCTTAAAAAAGAGCATTAAAAGGTCAAATTAATAACTAGAATATGTAATACCTCGTGTAGAATGGGGAAAACAGAATAAAATAGACCACTTCGGCGAATAAGAAAAATTTTATTTTAATATTGTCATTCTAATTTAAACAAATCATCTGAAACAAGTAGGTTGTTAAAAGTGGATCCGACTAAAATAAACCTCTTATTTCAATCGACCTTGAATAAATTGTTATAAAAGATCTATCGAAAATAAGTTTAATTTCATAAAAAATTACTTTTGATATGAAAGAAGAGGAAGAAGAATGTGTTATTGAATGTGATTTCTAATTGTAGAACGTTAATTTTCGGGCTATAACGTCGAATTTGTCGAAGAGGGTTCTCGCTATCTCAAATCCGAAAATTATGATATTCAACATGACTAGAAATATGAAAAATAGCTTAATGAGATAAAAATAGTTTTTCTAAAAACGCATTATGTTCGTTCACTTTATCGAGAATGTCCGCAACAAAATTGTAACTGCGTGGTTTACCGTCATCTTCAGTTGCATGAACCGACTGAATTTTGTATGCATGAAGTTTGCGCACGTGCTTGTACTTGTTCTCCTTCACGATTGTCGCTTGCGGTATTGCCAGTTCTAAATTCTGGTCACACGACAGTCGATTTACCCGGGCTTTACTGAAAATTTTCTCTTACTCGATCCACAACTATCTCGGAAACGGAAGGTCTGCCGCCAGCACCTTTCAGTAAACTACACTTCCGGTATCCTTAAACTGCTGATATCTACGTTTAATAAAAACGTGATCCTTCTTTATTAGGAGAATCACGACCGCACTCTAAAGGAAAACTTCTACGAACATGAAGATCAGCTTTCAGGAAACCGTATGCTTTCTCCTTCACTGTAGCCTATGCTGAACTGATGATTCCCTCCGCCGTTACATATCGTCGGCGTGTTCATTCAAGGGCAGAAGTAATTCTAGTACCTGCACTAATGTTTGAAAAAAATCAACATTTTTTATGAACCTCTAAACGTCTGTATATATATATATATATATATATATATATATATATATACACAACTGTAATTATGTAAAGGTTGCATTAAATTTCTTTACACAAGTGAATTCGCATTCAAATTCGAACATAGCAATTATGTACTGCTAGTCTGAGTTACTTCCTTATCATGCGATATATATATCATCATCATTTGGTTTTCTGCCTGTTAACAGGTCCCTGGAACCTGTTTCTAACTTCAGCCGCTTCCCGCCTCTTTTTTTTTTCACCTTCATCGGAGCCTTCAAGAACTGTATTTTTTATTCCTTTTCCCGTAATTATATGCCCTGTCCAGTTTCCTTTCTTCCTTATGGTAGTCACCAATATTGTTCTAACTTCATCTATTCTTCTTAACACATCTACATTACTTACTCTGCTGCCCATTTTATCTTCTCCATCCTCCTCCAGATCCATATCTCAAAAGCCTCGATATTATTTTTTTCCCTTTTCCCTAGTGTCCATGTTTCACTACCGTATAAAAGTACATTCCAAACATAACATTTTACCAGTTTCTTTCTCAAGTTCAGATTTGTGTCGCTGCAGAGTAGGTTTTTCTTTCTAAAAATGGCTTCCTTTGCCACTGCAATTCTCGTCTTAATCTCTTCTTTAATCCTCCAGTCTTCTGTTAGTAATGTCCCGAGGTATCTGTATTTTTCTCCTTGTTCAATTTTATACGAAGTATATATACGTATATACCGTATATATTTATATATTAATTATGTACAATTGATGCTAAGTACTCTCGAAATGGCTACACTATCAAATGAAGGTAAGTTAAAACTTTTAAGTTAAATTTTAACATTCTGTTTTGAAGGTTAGTGTTATCATATTTACTAAATATATACACCCTATAAAAATAAAAATAAAATTAGAAGTCGACTAAATTTCTTTGTTAATAAGTGAAATCATAAATACATTGCACTAACTTATTAGTAAGTACAACATTAAGAAATATTCTCTGATAATTGACAGGTCGATTGTATTTAAACCTGTTACTTGACGTTTGAATTATTAAACTGCATGATAATATGAAAATAGGACCTCACGAATTTACTTTGCTTTTTTTTACCTATTCTTAAACACGCTCTCAATTTTCTATATTAAGCTATAAGGTAATATTTACAGTTAGTTAGATAGGTGTGACAGCTTATTCATAAATGTTTACTCTTCTAATGTAAAGTAAATTTATTCTGCATGCATGCTTTTGAAAAATTATATGATTTTATTTAAAAATTATTGAAGTTAGTAATTTTTTGATCGATTCAAATCATTTTAGTCCTATAATAAGATAATAGCACTTTGTTTTAATTAAAATATAATGAAGCGTGTTAAAGACCAAATTTAAACGCTTAAAAAAATAATCACTTATTTAATTATTAGCTAAGAAACTGCATAAATGAGGAGCTTTAAAAAAATGTTTTAATTATCCATAATATTTTTATTTTATAAGATTAGATTAATTTAAATTTATTGTTAAAATGTAAATTTTAAAATAGTTTTTATTATCATACTGTACAAAATAAAATTCGTTTTATTCGATGATTTTGACAGTTTATCCATATCTTGCTAAACTTTTAATACCAGATTTGCTTTTAAAAATTAAAATATTTGATTAGATTTAAAATTAACGTTAAAAAAATTCAATTCATCAGTTATTTCTCATTTAAATCTTGTTTGTAACGATGTCGAGCTGCTCGTTTGTTTTCTCCTCCTTATTTTTTTAACGGGATAAATTGATAATATTTCTTACATTTTAATAATTTTACAATTTTTCTTTTTCCATCCATTATAAAATACTATCTCACTTATGAAAAAGATCATCTTAAGATTGTTAACATTTTAATTAACTTTTATTTTTTATTTCTCTTAAGCCCCCTACTTATTTGCTGAACTGGTATTTCATAATATTTTTACTAAAAGGTATTGTATCTTTAACGTGAAAACAAATAAAAAGAAAAGAAAATAAATATTAGTGATAATTGTGATTAATAATAGAGTTAATTTTAATTTACTTAGAAAAACATCTGCTGCATTTATTCTGTGCTGATTCTCTATTTTATGTGAACGAAATGTTTTACTTATTTTTAACGATGAATTATTACTGTAAATGTTTTATCGACAAATGAGATACGGTTTAAGTAAAAGTTATGTTTCGCTGGCTATTAAAATATCCAGCTTGGAAAATATAGAGTTATCCGGGTAGGTTTATATGACTGCTACAGTTAAATTATTTTTGACAGCGTTTTGCTTTTTATTTTTATGATCCCGTTTAGCGGTAATTTTTCATTTCGTTTGTCGTGTCATCACGTCTACAAATTTTCATAAATCTGGAACATTAATTGTAGCAAAATTTATAAATTGTTACTCTACATTTCAGCTTTTATGAAATTAATCTTACTAAAAACTAATCTACGGACTTTTGGCGCTAATGCATTTTATCAATATTTATTCGCGTCTATATCGCTAGATTCTCAAAAACAGTAGTGTAATAAACATACTCGTATACCGCCAAAAAATATAAGAATATAATTTTATTACTACTGCGGATTGCTTTTTTCGCTCTGAATTTAGTTATTACCACCGAAATGAATTCCATCTGGTATTCAGCATCATTCATTTTTATCGTCATACTTATTGCAGTAAGTACTGTATCTAATAAAAATTTATATTTTTACAGACTTCGGGGCCAAAGTAAATGTAGTGAAATACCCTATTATTATTCTTTACAATCAATATTATGGTTTTCAGTTCGGTGGTTTCTTTATTTCACAGATCGTTTAATAACAGTGATGGGCACATTTTAATAATATAGACACGACTTCTGTACCTGTACTTTATAAGTAAATAAAATGTTTTGTGATTTGTGACATAACACGAGTTAACCAAACGCAATTTTGATAAAATTATGAACCAGTTTGAAAGTTGATCATTTTTATAACAAAGTGGATTTTCCTTTAAAGCTTATTAGAATTTTAATCTTCTTTCCAATAATAATGTCAACTTATATTATTTTTTCTTAATCTTTAGTATAAAAAAATTTAGAATCAAAGAAATAATTGATTTATGAATACTTTATTCAATATATATAGTATATAATATGAATTTTTAATGAAAAATAATTAATGTATCTTAATAACCTACAAATAGTAACAGTAAATTCATTGTGACTCATTATACACATTGTCATTAAAAATATGAATAAATAACGCGATCAAACAGATCCTAAATATTGTTTACATAAAAAAAAGGCATTAAAAAGTTTAGAAACTAACAAGGGTGGATGATAAAATAATAGGTGTCACTACAAATTTATAAAGAAATTAAATAAAATAAATATCCTTCATAAACAACACCAAAAATTACCTGCAACAAAAATTACACAAAATTCTTAAATTAATAGTAAATATAAAAAATAATTACTGACTTGTTGCAATAGTATATGACGAAAAGATTATGTACCATATGCAAACCACACAATAAAACTTTTAAGCATAAATAGTAAAATAATAAGCAAAAATAAAAATAAATGCAAAAAACAATTTGAAAGATAAATTAAGGCTACTAGAAAAATGTTTAATTAGATAAATCTATTAATTTTATTTTTGTTCCATATTTTATTTACAGTCTGTCACGTAGTATAAACGTAACCGATATAGACTGTAGATAAATTTTATCATACACAAACACTCGAAAGAAAATTCCATCGAAAGTCCACAATAATTACAAATTAGTATTATAAGTGTTATAAGTAATAATTACTATAAGTATTGTAAGTATTATAGTACTACAAAGTAGGGTAGAAAGTTCTACACTTTTAACTCGACAAATCCGTCCATCACTTACATAAGAAATCAGACAATAACCAGAAGTCAAAACAGAAAGATGAGATGAACACTGAGAAAGAAAAAAATGAAATATAAAGTAAGCAAAAAAAACAAAAGTATAGAGAATTAAATAAAAATAGAGCGCTCAGAAGATGCGTTACAATAAATCACACAGTCATTAAGGTCCAGCTCGGGGAGAAGTTTAAGACTTCTAACGTCCGGTCCATTATCTAGGAGGTTCATAGTCAAATGCTTGTTCAGACGCTATTCATATCTACAACTGAAGCATTTCATTTCTTTCCGGACGCAGCGTAATCCTAAATATTTGTGATTTCTTTTTTTTCGCAGACCATAGCGCCTCTGTGGTACATCTCACTAACCTGTTCTGGAACCGCAGCAAGACCTTAACGTTTCTCTTGCCTGTTGTTCCCCATAGTTCAATTTTCTAAACCCAAATAAGTTTCAGGACTGCTGAGTAAAATAATAGATTTTTGGATAATAATAACTGGGACTTCATGCCTAGGAAAAAGCACCATTTCCTTATGACGTTTAATTGCTTCCTCTTTTCCCGTACATGAACCTCCATGTTCGACTACTATTCAGGTGAAGGCCTAGATACCATACGCTTTTGCTTAGCAGTATTAAAATGCCATCTAGATTGACCCGCGGACTGTCTCCTCTTTTCGGAGTGGCTGTCACATGACTGATATCGTTTAGTTAACACTTATTTTCCATTTTCTCAGCTACCTGTTGATTTAATCTAACCCAGATTGCACAATAGTCTAAGCTACAGTTGGGTCTACATCAATAGCTAGATTAGCCATGTCGTCAGCAAAAAGATGATGTTTTCTGCAGTCGGAAGGTCCGCAATGAAGATGGAATATAGAACAGAACTCATAACTGAGCCTTGGGGTTTGCTCAATTTATTGTGAAAGAAAATAATTGGCTCCTGACCATACCTCACCTAAGAAAAGAGCACCTAAGAGTTGGCCTGGATGTGATTAGTCCTGTACTCTGGTATTTGATAATGCTGTAACTTGTTTCTGATTATTACTGCAGCACATTCATGTGCTCTGCCATTGGGGTAAGCAGTATTGTAGATAGAGTACCCTTGGAAATAAAAAAAATTACACTCTAGAAATGCGTTTTCAACAGCAGGATGACATCCAGCGAATCAACAAACCTCTGGTTCTTGTCCTCGATCAGCGAGTCCATTTATATTCCAAAAGGCAATTTTTGGGAATCTGGCTATTAAAAAATTTTTGAAATTACTTTTGTAAGAAGCTCTATCGGGTGACCAATCTGCTGACAAGATATTCAATGTTGGATGTAAGCTTTTCGAGTTTGTTCTCACCAACGCTATGAACGTAGTGCTTAACAGTCGCAGCATAAGAGCGCGGACTAGCATTAGAATAGGCATCAGGATCCCTAGTGGTCTCTTACCTAATGACGGGAAATTTACATCACTTAAATCAAAGGACAGTCTGTTTTTTCTTAGTCTCGAGGGGAATGGCAGTTTTCATAGTAGAAAAGAACCCTATGTTTCTGCTTTCTCTCTAAAATTTCTTTATAAATCCTGCATTCTCTATAGTTAGCCGGGTGGTCAGATTGGGAGACCGCACAAACAGTCGAGGTATTTCTGTCCTTAAGGAAATCAGCAGTCCTATGGACCCCTGCGCATTTAACGCATCGAAAAAGTCGTATACAGTTATTTTTAGTGCTGCCGTACTGTTAGTGTAACCGTTTGGTAGTGTTGCCATCTCCTGGGTTGTGCCAACCCAGGAGACTTTTTCGGCGTTTCAAAGGTGACCCTGCAGTTCGCGATATATTTCAGAGTAAATAACTCCTTGTTGTGATCCTTGGATTCAAGATTTACAAAAAAATTCGATAATGGTTCTTTCATAACTCGACGTCGTGCATTAACTATGCTTCGGAATGTATGACCACATTCCTCCAGCTCCCTTCTGATTATCTTAATTGGAACTGAAAAGTGTCTTTTCCAATTGGTCTTTGACCTGTTAGATTGCATTGACGGACTAGATCGATTATCTTTTTGTAGATGTCTATATCCTTAGAGATAACGCGTAGTTGCTTAGGGTTAAAGACATTAATACTGTAGTCAAATTTATTGACAATCGTTTCAAAAGGTTCCTGAAACCACAAAACATCTGTAGTACTGTACAGTATTTTCGACAGAGGTTTAACGGATCCTTTCTACATGGTACCATCACGACCCTCAATTGAAATCATTTTAATGAGCATCGATAATGAAAAACTTTGACGTAAAATACTTCTGACTACGACAACCCTATTCTTTCTATTAAATATTTTTGATTTGCCTAACTTGGTGACTTAAAGTATGGTGATCTACTAAGAAAAAATAGATCTTGAGTATTTGCTAAATTTAATTCTTTTCTATGTTTAACTGTAAAAGTTAATTAATGTGTCCCTTACTTTGTAACCCTCCTGTATTAGAAAATTAACATAAATTTCCTGAAATAATAATGTAAATTATTGTTTACTCAGATAAATAAAGAGAAAAAGGGAATAAAAATACACATATGGTTTATTTGCGTTCTCTTTTTTAATATTAGAAAATTCATAATCTATCAAAAACTCATCCTCATCCCCGAGCCTCCCGATCCCTATCCTGAAGAACCCTCGCCACGAATTCTGCAATGGTATCAAAACTCTTGAGGCTCCGCAACATGTTGGCGATGATGTTCTCCACGCTGAGCGGTCCGGTAATCGCCGATCAAGCTAGTAGGTATTCATCTCACTGCAGACACCAGAACACCACGTGTTCTGGTGTATTCGGGTCACCGGCAGTTAGGGCAGTGGGGATCATCCGCCCTCCTTCTACCACACAGGTAGGCGCGGACGACCCCATGGCCGGTCAGGAATTGCGTGAGCGTATAGTTTAGCTCACCAAACCAAACACTGGCTCACAGTTTTATATCCGTGACAAGGCGGTGCGTCCACCTGCCCTTGGTGGATGCATCCCATCTAGCTTGCCAATCTAGGAACAGGGCCGCATGTATGTCCCGCTTGGGAAATCACCTGGGTCCCAACACTTGAGCCTCTGCCAGCTGTTGAAAAGGTGGCTGCCCCGTGATCACCAGCACCGCCTCTGTCGACACCAAGGCATATGCTGATGCCACCTTGAGGGCCTTGCGACGCTGTACCCCCTCTAGGAGTCTACTGTAGCGCCCCACGGCCGTGGCCCTCTCCACGCCGGAACGCCGGCGTGGAATGTTAAATTTCAACTTAAGCGTCATATTCTGTCATTTTTTATACAGGCAAGAAGAGAAAAACTTTCTATTAGACTTCAGTATATCCTGGAATAATGTTAATTTTTTACTATCTTTCAATATTTAAATAGCTAATCACTCTTTTTATTTAATAAGGAGGTATCTGTACATTTTGATCTATTTAATTAAAATATTTAAATCGTTATTAATCTATGTAGTAATATTGGTTATTACTTATTTGTAGTTCTTTTTTAAGCCGTAGTATACCAAAATAAATACAAGTTAATTCAATTTTGAAAATGGTAATGATGAAGGTTATTCTCAGTTATTTGTATTTTACAAACTCATGTAAGCCTAAATTAAATAAAGTGATCGATCGTCTTATTTGAATCGACAAATAATTTTAATTCTGACAACTTAAATTGAATAATAAACGTGTAAAAATATCTCTTTGAGAACTTTTCTTTTTTTGCGATTTATTTAATATTTTTCACCGTTTTTAAGTAGAATGTAAATAAAGGTTATATATTTTTTCTAATTTAATTTTTCTATTCCTTCAATATTTAAGATTTTTTTATTAAGGTTGAAAAACTTGAAAAGGTCAAACAAATGAAAGAGATGTTATTAACTTTATAAAATTGAATAATATTTTTTTAAAATTTGTATTTTATTCAATGTTTTGGTTCCAGATAAAATCAACATAATTTTTAATATTATTATTTTTATTACTTCTAAAGAATATTGGACCTGGAATTGAATTTTAAAACTCCTTTAAGTAATTGAATATACTCTTTCTACTGTAAACATTATTTACTTAACAAGTTATAATAAGTTAACAATCAGTAAAATACTTTACGTTTTCTATCAGACGTAGCCTTAGATCAGCCTAATTCTACTTATTAAAAATGAAAAATCATTATGATTGTTATTTATTTAAGCAACATAGGACGTATTAGTTATTACGTAAACAGCCTGGAATTTACTTTTAAAGATATTCCTTTCACAATTTTAATTTAACAAATAAAATAATTATTTTATCACTAAAAACATTCGAATTCAGAATTTTTTTCATGCGTTTTTATAATATATCTAAAAAAAATTTAAACTGAGATATGATTAAAATGCAGTTTCAAATTGTTTTTTTTAGATTCTTATAAATACTTAGTTTTTGCAAATTAATTCGTACTGAATTCAGTTAATATACTTCGACTAAAACAAAATATTTCAAACCAAAGCGCCAGTAACATTGTATTACTACAAATTAACGTTGCGGTTAAGTATTATTAGTTAGTTCATGTATAATTACGTAAATATCTTTTTACCCCAAGACCATCAACTTCTGTGTAAAATATCTTATCTGTATCGTTCTTCTTTTATTTTTTACATGTGAGAAAATGGAAAAGGTGGTGATTTCTTAACAAGCTTTTAGAAAAGACAAGTTTGGTAAAATGACTTCAGAATAAAATATCACATTGAAGTCAAGATTATTAAATTTTTATAGAAAATTTAAATTTTATTACTTTTAACTACCTCTTTACAATACCCCAAGATACAAAATCGACTAAAATATTTTTGAAATATCCAGAGATATTTTTAAGAATATCATTTTGGGATGCAATCAGTCCTTTAAAATGGATTGCCAAATCGTTATTTACGTGCTTCACAAACGATTGTGGCACCCACTCACTAAAGATCATCATATTGTATAAATAGTAGGTATATATGTCGAATAAAACAAAAAAATATTGCAAAATTTAATTTGTCATGATATTTTGTTATTGCTAATTTCTTTTTTCAGGTGTTTTTTTTTATTAAAAAAATTGCAAATCGTAAAATTTGGCGAATACAATACCCTTGCCTAAAGTGAAAATTCATTTGAATCGCAAATGGCAAACACCTTTAAACTTTTTTCTATCAAGAATCCAAAATTCTTTTCGTTTTCTGTACGAAAGAGCAAACATCAACAACTATGGTCATCAGCAGAGTGAAAAGATGCCATACCTGTCCGGAATTCGAACTCGGGACCTACTTGGTTTGAAAGTAATTGCACTTAAATATTCAATCTTTTTAAATCAGTTTATTTGTGTTTGTTTCAGAAGGTTGAAAATCTTCTCTCAGAACACTTTTACATTGTAAAACCAAGTAAGACATCATACCTAACAAATCAGTTCATTGGAACTGAAAAAAGAAATATTTAGCAGATAAGTAACGTAAGATTATAAGAATAATCTATTGTATCAACTAAACTTCCTTTTTTTTCCTACATTTTTTTGATTTTTTAAAATTTAGAATAAAAATTATACATTAAAAAATTGTATTTTTTTATTTTTGTAAACATTTATTGATTACTTTTTAACCAAAGAAAATTCATGTCACTTTTTAATGCCAAAAATACATATCTATGTAAAGGATTCATCATTAACCAGAAAATGTTTCCTTAGCTATTTTGTTTATCGCCGACAGATAGATAAAAATAAACTTTACGCATAACACCTTAAACGTAAAAACTTCACATTTGTATAAATGATTTAAAATAGTTATAGATTTAACTATAAAATATATTCTTCACGAAATGTCTTTTGGAAACTTTTTTTTATTTTTACTGGTGCATTAACTGTTAGGATTTTCTTTAATAGGTGACTCGGATTTTGAACTCGTTTTGCAAATAATACATTATGAAATTGAAAGAAAAAAAATGTATATATAAGTTGGATTTGTTATTGCTGATTTTTTTTTTTTCATTTAGAAGAATCTAGTTATTCAAATAGTTAATAAGAATTAGCTGATGTTAATCTATTTTAAACCAGTTATTTACAAGTGATTTGTTCTCTCCTTGTAAATTACTGGTAAATTATTGTTTGGCTTAAGACCAAGCGAGACTCTGGACTTCATATTCAGAAATGATAATTACCTGTACAAATGATATAATACTCTTATATGTACTTCCACAAATCGAATTTCACAAATGGTAATCAGAATTCAATATAAGGATTTGAAAATAAATAAAACTTTTCCCTTTAAATATAAAATTTTTATGACAAGTGCTAAAAATGTATCTATTTTCTTTTATTATTAAATCATCCTTGGTAGAACAATCGTTTTTGCTAAGTTTAGTTGACTAATTTAATAATATTAATTAACGTAAGTTGTTTAAGTTATAAAATAAAATACCGTCTGTGACAGTTAAATATGATTTTTATTACCGCTTGATTTAATACATTTTTTAGAAAAAAAAGCTCAAGTTTTTAAAAAGTTAAATATTATAAGTTTTGTTGCTTTATTGTGTAACAATATTCCATGATTTCCTTTAGTTATTTATGATAAAAACAAATGTTAACTATATTATTTTATCTAAAAAAAAAAAAAAAATAGTTTACATTGTAGTAAAGTTTTTTATTCGACTTGATTTAATATTTTTAATAATTTCTTCGAAATACTTGCTTATAAGTATTATTGGTAATTGAAGTAGATTAAAAGTTTTTATCAATTCGAAAAATAATAATTACAGTACCCCAGATATTGTGTGATCGATTTTATTGATAAGCTAAATTATATTAATAATATTAATACTATTAATAAATATAATTAAGTTTTTCATGCTAAAAATTGTTATTAACTTAATAATTTTACTTAAACTTGTGTTCAACGTAGCCTAAATACATTGACAAGAAATAATAATATTTTTGTAGTAAAGAATAATTTCAATAATACTATTAACGCGCTTCTTCAAAACAATTAAATAAAAATAAAAGCTCTCGTTAATATTTTATACTTTTCCGATACAATACTAGAAGCTTTAATTTTTTTCTTCTCTATTTCTTCTCATCCTTAACTTTCTTTACAATTAACATAGAAGCAATTCACGTGTCTCTAACTTTTGTAAGATTAGCTAACAGCTTGAGCTAAGTGAAGAGAAGATAGAGAAGTTGCTTTGAAGTGATTGTGTTACAGTATTAGTGGAAAAGGTTGTAATCCCAATTACTGATTAAACCATGTTAATACACACCGACTCTGTCTGTCTTGTTTATAAACTGACATATTATATGTAAGTACAGTTAATTGTTATTATGTATACAGAGAATTTATAAGATTATAATCTTATAAAAACATACACACTCCCCTCCACACACACACACACACACACACACACACACACACACACACACACACACACACACACACACACACACACACACACACACACACACACACACACACACACACACACACACACACACACACACACACACACACACAACACACAACTAAATTTCCGATATTATTTTTTAAATTATGTTTATTTTTCTTAAGGCAACCGATGAAACATGACAAAATCATAATATACAGTATTATTCGCAATATGTTGCTCTCAGTTTAACTACATTCTGATTTTTCAACTGCATTATATTTAAATTCTCATCCAAATATCATTACCTTTCGGTGTGTTGAAGATGTATATAACATTCATTCTCCCCTTAGAGAGTGTCGGATGAAATATTTAATGTAATTTAAATGTTTAAAAAACGAGAATGTTGATAAGTGGTATAACATTTTATGGTATTTGATAAAAATGTATGATATTCATTTTGTTTAGCTACCATATTCTGTTTACAGTCAAGAAAATAATGAAACAGATTAAATGATAATTAGGCAAATTTCAGTCAATCTAAATGAGTGTTGTATTGTTATTATATAGTATACTGTCTTTTCGCAGATGCAGGTGTCGAAACCATTAATATCCATTTAAGAAACATTTTTTATATTATTTTTTTTATTTCTGAAAGAAAATTAGAATCAATAACCATTCGCGTAATCCTTATTATTGATTTAGGATGTAAAAAAATGTGTAAAAATAGAAATGAAATTGTCTAAATTTCATACTCGTACGACATATATTATTTACGACCTTTAATAATTTGTAATGAAATCAGTCTAATTCAGAGTATGAATTTTGCGAAATTATATAAACTGGCAATTAGCCTATTTATATAATGTCAAAATTAGTTCTAAAATGATACGTTTATAACTGCAAATTGCATATAAACTTTAAAAAACATGCATAATAGCTAACCTTTCGCATTTTCGAGAGAAAAATGTAAGAAATGGGATATAATCGGTTATTTGTATTTATCATTCCAAGAAAAGAAATATAAAATTTCAAAATTTGACAGAAATTTGTCTGAGGTTAGTTAAATTTTGATTTGAATGAGGGAGTTAAATTTTTGGCTGAGGAAATTTTTTTGTTACCCTCTTTCATTGTAATTATTAAAGTAAAAAAAAAAAAAAACTAATTTAGCGTAATGCATTTTCGGAATTATATTATTTTTTTTTTTTTTAATTAAAAGATATAAATATTTAAACAAAAATAAAATTTTTCTTTAGTTTATAACATATGAAAACAAAATGAGTTTCACAACTTCAAATCCGTCATGCTTCCCGATGTCTAGATTTTAAGTTTTCATTCTAAATTAAACAAACATTTTCAACATTTAAGTTAAGAACGCGTTTTCCAGGTAGGAGATTATGCTTATATAATACTAGAAACAGAAACCGGTTTGGAATTCAATGAAGCTGGTTGACTTTGTTTGCGTCAGGATAACGGAATTCATTAAAAGTTACATCAAACAGAGAATTATTATTTATGTAAATGAAGGAAAACGTGTTTCAGTGTTATTAAAAATAAGAATCCTTCATAAATGATGCTGACAATTAAATAACTAATTTTTTATTATGAATTTGATATAAAGAAACGCCCTTAAAGTAAAGAAACTTGTACCCTTCTTTTCAATATACTCAAGGAAAGTAACAATGAATATTCCTACACGTGCATGTTTGTGCTTTTATTCGGGTTTAAGTTAATGTCGGCTTCAGTTAGGATTAATAACGTACATAATATTTGAAAGGTATTGTAATAAAACTAATTCTGGCAACAGATGTTATAAATTTGTGAATAAGTCAAATAAATGAAGTTTCAAATGGTACAAAAACATAATTGGTCGTACTTTATAATTGTTGAATTTTATCTAGTTCTACTCTATATTTTTACAGAGATTATTTTTATATACTAATACACTTAAACATTGGATATTCATTAAATTAAATTTAAATTAATGTAAATAAATATTTATAAATTTAATATTTTACTTGTTAAATAAAACCTGAGTTTAGGTAGGAATTAATATACTTTTCCATTGAGTTTTAAAACAACCGCACTCAGAATGATTGGTATAAAAATAATCTCAATATTTGTGTTTTTATGTGCACGTGCGATGTAAGAGGGGCAGGATTTAAAGGATATATCGACGGTTGTTTTAAAAGGGGCAATAGGGGTTTCAAATGAACGGTATAGTAAAAGGAGAGAAAAATGAGAGATGGTGATGGTCAGGATAGAGGAGGAGACGAGACAACGCGAGAGAATGGGTGGAGAAGTAGTATGCAAGAAGGTCCCGCCGGGTAACCCCCGAAAATGAGGGTCCTACTGCTTTTTGTAGGGGTGGGGACTCCTCGTAGAAAGACGAACGTTGTCGAGAATAGCCGAATGAATCCGATCAATAGCACCGGGATACTGAGTGTGAAACAGGGCTTACCATCAGGGAAATCCAGGACCATTGCATGTACCACTCCTAACAAACCGGGCGAGCCAAGTCCTTCTACTACATTATTTTACACATAAATACTATCCCTAACTCTCATTTTCTTCACCGCAATCACCTGATTGTTAGTTTATAAATAATACTTAATAAATATTTTAATTCGTTCCATTAATCATTGAATTTTACAAAAAATTATACTTTATGGCATCATATTCTACTTTTGATTTTCTTCATACTTTATATTGATAATTCTCGATATTTTTATCGCTCGTTATCGATTATTCTCGAGGTCTGTTTAGTTACGCACAATGAACGTACTTTTTAAATAAAAGCTTGCTCATAAAGTAGTAAAATACAATTTGTTAGAAAAAACAAATGGTAAAAAATGTTAAACGTAATTTTATCTGCATCATTTTATACGAATTACCCGAATTTAGGTTTACAGAATACAGGTAAAGTTTTTACACTAACATCTTCTTTCCTTATTTTAAAAATCACACGAATGGCTTGTTTTAATTACAAAGCTATATTATTTTTTGTTTTGGATATTTGTTGAAGTAATACTTCGGTTGAGAATGAAAATTAATCATGCAGTGAATGAAAAATTACACCGTATGATTTATATTTAATATTTCGCCTGAAAAATAAATCCATATACATGAAAAAAAGTCTTTTTTAAGGATGTAATATATGACGTATTGGTGTACAAGATGTACCTCTTATGTTTACTTTCTCTGAGAGCAGTAGTTCTTATTATTCAGTTACTGTTTGTTGTAAAACGAGAGAAATTGTCCCTTGTAGAGTTAAATATTACTTGCATAAAATTCTTGTTTTTGTTGAAAACGGTTAAATTTTTGTAATTACTTATTAGATTGCCTATATCCATTGTGAGTATAGAACTTAACATTCCTATTAACTAATTAATGACTGAACCTATTAATCCAGAACTTTTACCTTTTTCCATCATCCATGGAGCTGCTAGAATTTTCTTTTTTTGCAAAATTTAAATGTAGTTCTTTTACAAACAGATACAAATCATCAATTATAATCAAAATATGATTTAATTAATAAGAATATTTTTTTAATGTTAATACTTATTAACTTTCTTGCAAGATCCTTTTAAGCTGAAGTACGGTTTTTATACAGGTTTTATACCAAATTACCGTACTATACATAAATTGTTTGTATTTACATTAACTAGACACTTTCAAACAAAATTCTAATCGTTCTCAAACTTCTATGGATTTATGAATATTTTAACACAAAACATACAAGTATACAGCTCGGTATTCCTTAAATTTAACTTAAATTTGTGCTCATTCTAATTAAGTATCACATCTTATCCAAAAATACAATAGTTTTTGTGTTTCTTTTATTAGCCATTAGTTTTTGCTTTATTAAATTAAAAGTCAATTGTTATGACTAGTAAATTCATTTATTGTTTATCTTTTCCATATTCCAAATTGATTTAATTTTTTGGATTTAATTAATCGATTTATAGACTAAAAATTAACCATAATAAAAGTAACTAAATCTCAAAATAAATTAGCTATATTGATAAAGAGTTTTTAATGAGAAACCCTAAATTTTGGAACGTTAAGCGAAATTTTTATCATTTACGTTAAAATCTGAAAGAAAAATTTCAACGAAAGCATTACAAGGGACAATCTACAGCAACAGTGATCAGTCAAAACAACCAGTAGTATGTTTATGTATATACGCATAATCAAATTTAATCATTTCCATAAAAAAATGTTAATATTGGAAATTATGTTGATAAAGTTCAACCTAAATTAAGAAAAATGGGTCAAATTTTAACACGTGGAATTTTACTTCAAGGAGCTACTACGTAACTCTTTAGTGCTGTTGCCTGGCAACACCACCACCTTGAAATTATTAAATAGTAGATCAATTGAAAGAATCCTATGGAATAAAAAAGAATCCTAAAATTTAAATTCTTTTATTTACTTTTCTTAAAAATAAAAGTTTACATGTTTTTTTTTTACATATCTTACGTATTGAAACTCAATTCGGTTAAAAAAAATAAATTATACATAACTTAACAGTGAGATTTTTTTAAATTTGTATTTATAATAAGTGAGCTGATCGCTGTTCAGAAATAAATTTTTGGTGGTATGTGAGAAAAAAATATCTTTATTTTACGTACCTTTAAAAGTTATTTATAAAGATTTCAGAAATGAGAAGTGAAATAATTAATCCTATTTTGGGAATACGACTGTAAAAACTATAATTTATAATACGTTACGGATTTAATTAAATGAATCGTTGAAATTATTTATTTATTTATTTTTTAATGCTTTTGTTTACAGTCGCATCAACAATTACAATCATTAGCGACTAAAGTAACACTATCATGTAGTATTACATAAAACCATAAGAATAAACAATAAAGAAACAGGAACAATAAAGAATAAACATAGACAAGTAACAACAGATACAAACTAAAATACATAATCAGACAAAAATCACTAAATTGTATTCTTCATTCCACTATAGGAGAGGAACCACAACAGACGTTTTATACCTTCTTTTTGGTTTAATAGAAATTTCATATCTGAACCCAGGGCTAAGTTTGTCGTATGGTTCCAAAGATTGGACAATTAAAGAGTAGATGGTGCACGGACCATTTGATCTTGCAAGCCTCACAGATCATCTGTGTCACAGATCATCTGAGCCAAATAGATGAGTGTAGGGGGGTAAACCTGGTGTGTCCAATCCTTAGCCGAGTTAAGGATAATTAAATAATAATTATTTTTCAATTATATCTTTTAAATCATTATTTTTATTATTTAATATTTTGCAATTTTATTGGTATTTAAAAAATTAAAATGCTATCTAAAATGATTTTGATTTAGCTAAAAATAGAATGTAATTAAACTCTATTATTTATTTTACTATACGATGTACTACTTTTAGAGGAGAATGTAACGAATATAATTCTTGTTACATAAAGATTTCGTCAGTTAAGTTTTAATAATTGAACTTCATAAAAAGAAAAAAACACAAAATCACCTCCGTGCTCATTATTTTTAAGACATGTAAATTTCATTAATAAAATAATCATGAAAGAAGAATCATGAAACGGTACAATTTAGTTTTTTATAAAACAAATATATGGCAATGAAAGCGTCATACTTTTTTTATACACATGATTATTTAACAATGGAAATAAATTACGGTACGTTGTTTTATTTATCTTTTTTATACTGTATTTTTTGTTTTTAGTTAAATTCCTTTTATAAGACGATTTATTTTGGGTTGTGGACAGAAATAGGACACAGGATCGACAAATTATCCATTAATCCCAAACACCCTTGCTATACTATCTAACCCAGCATAGTTCTTCATATAACTTCTCCCTGTTGCCTCCCTTCAACACTGTCCCTAGTTTATTGAATAAGCTATTGTTTTAAGCTATAGAAATTTTTCAATTGTTTCTTTTACTGCTATTATCTTTCAGTATAATAGATTAACATAACATTTATAATATTGAACGATAACAGCAATAAAAGAATTGTTTTTCTCACCTACTTTTTTCTTACATAATAATTGAAAACGACTTTTTCCTTTTTAATACTGTACAATTTAAATTACAGTATAAATTTATTATATAATTTATCATATTTGGAGAGCAGATCAAAACATATTACAGTCGTGATCAGCTTTACTATATAAATTACATTTAGCTTCATTCCTTTTTTATTTGACTTCTTTCTATAAAATGTTTATTATACAGCCTTCAACAATGCACCTCCTCGCCGTCATCATTATATGTTTTATTTTGTTAATTCAAATATTCAGAATGGTGTCGTAAGCAAACAGAATCATAACTAATTGGCTATATCTTTATTTCCGTTATATGTATAAAAATTTATTTTCATATTTAGTAAACTAGTCCTGTAGTTAGTTCTTCAAGATCCTCACTTAGTTGGGATTTGAGTTGCAAACGCAGTATTAAAATCTATTTAACGTCGTGATCTACCTCTTCTATTCGTAACTTTATTTTTGTTTTTCATAAAGAATAAACAATTATTTTTTACAATGAATGATTATGGATCCCGAAGCAGAACAAGGATTTGGACTTCACGGACATAACACTATCTTTGGATAACGATAATAAAAGTATGATTTAGGAGATCACATAAAATGAATTTTGTATTAAAATGGTACAGGTTTTAAGTTTTTTAACCAACATAAGTTTTGGTGGTAAATATTCTTGCGGTAAACTTTAATTAACGACTTCTTTATTTCAGCATGTTTTTCTAATATTTCTTCATATTTAATTGATTCTTTGAACGTCCAACTTATTTACTTTCAATTTTAATACTTTATTTAACGATTGTAATACATCAGGTTCATTATGTAGGTATCATGTAGTTTTGATTGATTTTATTGATTAATTGGCTTTTTTTCCTAAATAATATTTATAATTTGTTTTTTAAATATTAGATACTTCTGCAATAATTTAAATTTTATTTGGTATCGGCAATTTACCTAGTTTTGAATAAGTATGACAAAAATTTATTTTGGGATAAACAATAATTACGTAGTAATTATACACCAATTATTTCTCTATGAAGTCTTAAATTCTCGCATTGTCATTTTCCTATCCTTGTGACATTCATGAAGTCAAAGAAAAAAACGAAACCAGATTTTTTTTAATCATTCTTTTTTGTTCCTTAATTATCTTAATTAGAAGTCATTTTTATCTGTATAATTAAAAATCACTCAGATCATTAGTATATAAATTTTCTTATTATTATAAATTAGATTACTAAATCCAAAATAATAATAATAATAATAAAAAAATTCAATCACGGTAGGACTTCTGTCGTGGAAAAAATCGTGGTATAAAAATATGTAGTGTATTTATAAAAAAAATAATTATATATTTACATTTTTAGTCAGTTGATGATAAGCTTTTTATTAACTTATATTTCACTAATTAAGTAATAAAGTTTAAAGTTCGAAGTATTTTGATGCAAAGATTCTGTTTTATAATTTTTTAGATAAGTTTATCGGATAATATAAAAATGTCTTCCAAGATAAATATTTACGGAACAAAGTCCGTCTATTAACTGAAAGTGTAAATAAATAAATCCTTTTTCCAGATCACTTGATCTTATAATTATGTTGTTCACTTAATAAATTATATGGATCATGTCAGGATTGGATATGTTTCGTCCTAATTTAAGGATAAAAATATTAATACCTCCAGTATTTACCTTTTTTCAGATACGATCATAAAAACTAAGGAAAAATTGTGCTGTATTGGTGTATACTGTGTATGAGTATTTGACGAGCAGCATCAGATTATAAAAAATTCTAATTTAATAACTAAGAAGTTGTAGGCTAATGATTCATATTTTTATTGTTACAAGTTTTTTATTTCATATTAAATCCCGGCCAGGTATAACGGCAATAGCTTTTTACACAAGGAGCAAATTCCAATTCTTCATTCTTCCTAGCACGATGGCAATAGGAAGGACATCTGGCAGTAAAAACTTTACCGTTGCATTTACTTTCAATCCCAGAGAAAATGGAAAAAGAAAAATTATTACATAAATATAGTGAATATTTAAAATAATAATTTATTTTCTAATGTGTATGTTGCAATCTGTTCAATTAGTGAACATTAAGTAACCTCCCCCCCTTCTCCGCCAAGGACCAATAAGATGAGGATGGTATGTATAACATGTAAAGCACTTTTAGTATTGTACAGACTCAAACGAGACGTGCGGTTAATTGAACCCCAACCACCAAAGTACACTAGTATCCATGTTTACTATTCAAATTCGTATAAGTAATTAGTTTTGGCTAGAAATTGAAATTCAGAAACTTCAACTTCGAAAATCAACTGTTAAAAAAGGCATTTGTGACGATGAGTTAACCATTAAACGAGCCTGGTGGACGTAAAATAAAAATAAATAATAATAATACTAATGACGAAAATATATAAGGATAACGATATAATATAATTGAGGAAGAATAAAAAATATTTAAAAGACATTAATTGAAAATATATTGAGTGAACAATTATTTAATTAAATGGTAATTAAGCAAAGATACAAAAATTTTCATTCATTTGATTAGCATATATATATATATGTATGTACATACAAATTATATTATATATAAGAACATATATATACATTTATACGAGTCTATATACACATATCTTTTATTTTAATATTTTAGTTTTATGAGTTATTCCTTTAATAACTGTGATTCAATTTATTTTTTATTATTTTATACGCTACATTTTTACGTTACATCATTTCTTCTGTGGTCTATTTTTTCTTGAAAAGTAGATTCATCTACGAAAATATTTGTTTTTACACATTTCAATTTTATTCTATATTACTTTACTAATTTTTTTATTTTTATTGTAGCTATTTAATGCCTTAAGATTTAACGCCTTAAGATATTTAATGCTTTAGATTTAATTCATTTTTATTTGTATTTTTTTTTCAAATATCTTCTAAAAATAATTGTGAACTCTTGTACACATTTTAACTAACAGGTGAATAGAATAATTAATTCTAGTTACTCCTAAATCGTATCTAATTGTGCTTCATAAAAGAATAGCTTTAAATAGGAGAGAGTTGAGTAAATGAATGGTGTCGTGAAAAGGGAAAATTATTTGACGTTAGGGAAATTTATCGGGGTTGAATGTGGAATCGGTGTTAGACATTGGGACGACACTGTAGTCAGTGGTAGTAGTTGAGAACTGGGGCGGTCTGTCATTCATTCACAGTTAAGAGTGCAGTGTATTTCAAAATTGATAGTGGATATTAGTGGATATAACTACAATAGTGGATTATTATATTGCTTTTTCTAGATTATTATTGAATGAAAAAGGTTACATTAAGTCATATTTTCCACAAAAGTCTTGGCTGAAAGTTTTTATTAAAACATACCCTTTTGAAATTTATTATTAAAAAAATCTGTAAGTCTATTCCCTAAGCAAAGGATAAAATAATTTTTAACAATGGTTATTTAAATGTATTGTATTTTTTATTGGATATAAAAAGATGTGATACAGATTTATCCTAACAAAACTGATTTTTTTCTAAATCATATAGGATTCATTTTTTATCACTTTATTATACTTTTTGATTTAGATCTAAAGTATTATATTAAAAATAATATAATGACTAATATTTTAATATATGTAATTTCATTTATGACGTTTTATAAACGCTTGGTAAGATTTTATAAATAACTCTATTCCAGTTATTTTCCTTTTTAATTAGTGAAAAAAGAATCTATGCTAGTATTATGAAATAGTTCACTACTAAATTTGTATAATTATTATTATTCATTGATTCAAATCGTATTTGATAATAAACTTAATAGGTTTTATAATTTATATTCCATTTTATTTTGTGTCACTTATCTAGTTTTTGAAAATCGATAAATCTCTTCTAATCTTTCGGATAACCAATTAATTCTTAATGAAGAAAAATTTTATCGTTTGACTGTAAGATATATAATTATTTTCCAATTATATTTTAATAAATAAAAAGTAAAAGGAAAGCCTTTCATATATTAATAATCAAAAAATAAATTCGTACTAATGCTGGTATACCTTTATTTTTACTTCTGGTAATTTAGTACTCGCTGATAAGTAACTTTCGGTACTTAGGTTCCCAGTTTTGGCACTTTAAGATCTGTATTCTAAATGAAAGTCTATTTAATATTCATTATTAAGGTTCTCCAATATAGATTTATCTAACGATAAATCTTCCTGCTGTCATTAACATCGAAAAAATAAAAAGGTATACAATGTAGGACTATAACCATTTGAAATCTGGTTTGCATATTGCACAGGAATACATTTTCTGAAAAGGAACGGTTCATTTAGTTTTACATATAAAGTGTTTAAAATACGCACAGATTATTATGATTTAATTTGATTGACTTTGTATTATAATCCTTATGTGAAGGAAATGTGCATTTTTTCATATTGTAATAAAAAATAATATTATAATTATATTAATTTGTTTAATAAGTATAAATTTCAGAAAACATATTTCTGAATTTTTCATTGTTCATTTTTTGATAGGTACATTATTCGTTCTAATTAATATTTTTTATTCTAACTTCCCTCTCAAAAGATTTATGCTCGACTCATAATTAGTATAGATATATCTTTTCAATAAGAGGCTTTTAAATATCAAAGTGATTTTAAATTTGTATCTAATAACTTAACTGTGTGTGTGTGTGTATATATATATATATATATATATATATATATATATATATATATATATATATGCATATATATACAAATCCGGGTTTTCTAAAGTTAAAAATATATAACAATTTTATTCTTGTTACAGCTCATCAATTTTTCTCATACCAGTTTCAGATTATTAACTTTCTACATCTTGACTTTCATTGCGTCCTTTCTTAGGAGAACTTTTTTCTGCCTTTTCACCTCGTCATTTATTTCTCGTTCATTTATTTATTTCCATGAGATAGATAAATGTTTGCTTTTATTTCTGTTGTACTTAAAATAATTAATATCCACAGTATACATCACGAACTTAATGTCACATCATAAATATCATTACTTTAAGTATAAATTTTAACCAGTATTTATTCATCTGTAACTATTATAATCCTACCTTAACATTTAAACGGATAAGTAGTGAGTCAATCATGCGCGGTGTGTGTAAAAAATGATTTATACAATTTTTTTATTTTTTTACTGAAGAGAAAAATATATGAAAATATGTTTGCTTTTTTTCTTTTTGGTTCTTCCCAATTTTGGGGGAATTAGGTTTGAAAAATGTGATCAGTAAGGGATATATTTAAAAAAATGTATTCTCACATAAGTCTTTCCTTAAGGTAAGGCTAGTAAAACAAAACAAAACTTATATTTTTAAATGAAGAAAGGTGTTTTATATATATATGTCTATGACTAAATTTGTGGGAGAAAAATATCAAAATTAAGTTTTAATTATATCTTCTAAGCACAGTACTGCAAATGAAATATATTTGTTTAACAGTTTATAACTTGTTGGGTGGTAATAAATATTGTTTCATAAAGGTTACTTCAGGAGGTAATACAAGTGAAAATAGTACTATTTATATTTCCTTTCGTTGAAGTAAGCCACTTGAAGTAATTTATTGAAAATGCAGTATAAAAAACCAGTTTAAATTTAATTTATATTATTAATTTGGTTAACCTGCCAAAAGGAAAATATTTCAGAGCATTATTTCATTAATCTTAAACCACGGAAAAATTACAGAGAATAAATTTATTAATAAATGTTACAAATAGTCATTAGGGCTTTGTATCCAAATATTTTAGTAGTTTTTGTTTTGTATGTTCGCTTCTTACCACAGTATGAATGAATAATGCATTAAACTAAAACGCATTTCATATATTGTTTTATATTTGTAGGAAACTTATTCAGTATTACGCCAAGAAATTTCTTTTCAACACTATCTATTATTGTCACTTTGTATTCAATACCTGTTGAACATTGCATTTTATATTTTTACAAACAAACAAAAATCCCTTCGTAATATTTTCTTTGAGTGATAATACATACATTTCATTTCAAATATGAAAATATGGCGTAATATTTTTTTATATGATCGACGTAAAATATTTATTTCGAGTTTATAAACTTAAAAAATTTGTGGATTGCTAGTTGAAATTACAGTTAGCTCTTAAGCTAAAATTCTGCAAACGAATAATGTTATTTTTTCCTCTTTTTATTGAATGTAGTTTTTTTATTTTCACATAAATTACAATGCGTCTATTAAAATTTACAACAATAATTTGACAATTTTAATTATATCGATTAAAATTTCATTGAAATCTACAAATATAATTTATAAACAAGTGTTTTTACAATGAGCACAAACTACATGTAGTATATTATTATTATTATTATTATTATTATTATTAATTTACTATATTTATTATTAAGGTGAAGAAGTGCAAATTATTAAGGAACACTTTTATAAATATAAATTTAAATTAACAAAACAATAGAGTTATTTTTAATTTATTTTTTCCTTATTAATCTGTATAAAAATAACGTAGTTATCTAGTGTATAATACAAAGAAAAAGTATATTTATAGCTTTTATATTATTTCTACTCTTTTATTTTAAGAACTTTACTATATTCTGCTTTGTAATCTGTTGCCTAGCGACTGAATATAAAACATTAACATTTATCATCATTTATTCAATTATATTACACGGTAAAAAAGTCATAAGCAGCCCATTATGATATATCAATTACATTTTATTGTAACAATTTTAAAGCTTTAGATTAAGCAAGGAAATAGTTTATATTTATTTATTTCTTTCCTTATACATACTTAATTATTACTTGCGTTAATAAATTACTTGCGGAATGGTTTTGTAATTCCATGTTTGTTACGAAATAGTTGTGATCGTTTTGTTAAATAAACTTGAGAAATAAGTAGGTTATGTATTATTTAGAGGAATAAGCGTTGTTTTGCATAAAAGAAAATTAACAATATGTTAATGAATTTTTAGCATTTTTTCACTTATTCATATTTTTAACATTTACATTTGAAAATATATTTTTATTTCTAAAAAATTGTTTTCTTGATAACTTTTATATCTTAAAAACTATATAACATAGTGTACACTACTTTTTTCACCGTGAAAAACGCTTTTTAGAATACAGATTTTAAAAACGAAAAAAAACACCCCATCACTCCACCGGATCTAAGTCAGGCATAACATTTTTCACAAGCTACAAACATTCAATAACATGTATAACATTAACTGTTATTGGGCGTCAGTGTGTTTTTCTCAAAGTATAAATACATAAGTAACTATTGAGATCGTTAAAAGAAACAGAGCTAACAACAAATAAAATGTATATTTTTACATTGCATTTCAGAATAAAATTTAAGATAAATCCAACTGGATGAAAGTTTAAATGGATGTGAAGTTGGTTAGCTGGTTGTATTTGTGTTATAATTATTTTTATTTTTTACATATAATTTATATTTTTATATTTTGATTTTTCTATAAATCCGACTTTGGATTTTTCTAAATTTTAAAGGAGTATTCTTCTACGATTTTTTTTTCTTTCTGATCCAAATTACAAGAGGATTCAAAACCTAAAACATGAAGTAAATAAACGATGACATCTACTGCTGTGTAAAATGTCCCATACTCTGATTAAATTAAATTAGATTTTCTGTGTTACTGTGTATATAAAACCCATTTTCGTTATAACCAATTTTCGTCTGGCAAGTAATCTTTGAAGGTAAACGTTTGAAATAAAAAAAAAATTATTCGGATGGTAAACATGTGGAATCTTTAGTTTATTTACTAAAGAATTCTTAGTTTAAATACTCCGATTTCTTACAGTTTTCACTACATGTTTCATAACTTGAGCTAGTTATGTAACAAAAACATTTTCACTCTTTACAACACCAAATAAAGGTAGTTTAAAGAACTTTTCTTTATATATTTTTTGAGACAATGAGGCAATTTTTCTGTAGAAGTTTTTCGTCTTAAATTGAATAGAGAAATCTCCAGAACTGAGATATTGTTTACTAGCAAACCAATTTAGCTGTCCAGATTTTGGTTTAATCTGGTCAAAGAATAGTAATTTTTATTTATTTACTTTGTTTTCAGCTGAATAATCTATTACGAAGAACATAAAGATTCTATGATGCAATACCATCTGCATTTCTTTTGTTTCGCTAAAATTATCATTTTAATTTGATAATCTCATTCTTTTGTTAAATATTTACTTCATCTGTTCCGTAGCAGTCAATGGATTTTATACTACTTTTGGTAAACAGTGATTGAATAATATTTATTAATTGTTGATAAAATAAACAAAATTTTATAAAATCAATTATCATTTACTTGCGTTTTACACGTTTTGATAAGCGATATTTAACTAAATTTATTCAATTAACAATTTTGAAAAGCACTTAGATATTCAAATTCAATTTAAAGAAATGAATATTCAGAAAAAAAAATTAGATTTCCATGTTTGTAGATTAACATTTAACAGTTCTTTCACGTTGATGTTGATTCCATCAACGTGAATTAACAGATTCTTGGCACAAATTAAATAAATAATTCACGTGAAGTAATTTAAAATGAAACTATGATAAAATATTTTATTTTATATCTATGTATTTTTCCAGTTTATGAAGAAATCGTTTTTAAAATTACCGGTTCCATTTCCCACCTCCCCCCCAGGCAGAACCCAAGTGAAGCATAAACACGGCCCGGAGGAGTGTCCATTACTCTAACGAGCCTATCCATCTACCGGCTGTAACTCCGGCATGAAAGGCAGGTCCGCAGATAGAATCCTGATTTCCTCCCAGTGTGAAAACACCAGATCCGATAAAGTCGTGCCCAGCGACCCAACAAGGGAGGCGGGACTCGTTCTTGCATTGCCTGCCTCCACCGGAGACAACCCGAAGGTCACCTCCGCTGGGACTTGGTCCTTCAAGTACCTGCCTCTAACAAGCGCAACCCACAAGTCGCACCTGCCGGGACTCGGTCTTACCCGCTCCGGAGCACCGAATACTAATGCTTCATCATCGACGGCTACCCACAAAAGCGTGGACAGACGCCGACTCCACAAGGGGCTGTCCAGCACCAATCGCTACCCCACCTTTCACGGTACGGGAATAAACTAGAACACCCCCGAGAAACCAGAAAACCAGACACTGGAAAGCAACCACTCTCCACAGAATCTGTAGGCACCAGAACAGCAACTCATCCTCGAGCAGCACACTCATCTGTCCGATAAATCGCTTTCCCACAAATAACGCATACTCGCGGGTTCCCACAATTGGCCCGCTGGTGACCAGGCTGCCTGCAGTTGTAACACAATGCCAAGCGATCAATCGTGCGACAAGTCGAGGATATGTGAATCCGGCCCCAACACCGATAATACCTATTATCAGGATCTCTTATGGAAGCCCAAAAATTCACCCAACCGACCGAACCCGGTGTTCAATCAGTTTCTTCGCAACAACGTAAGATAAGACTCTCGAAAATCAGCTGTCTCACCAACCATCCGACGTATGGTCTCGGTAATTTCCACCTCAGTCGTGGTGCATTCAATATCCCGCGGGTGAACCACCGATCTACGACCGTTCATCGTCTTCATGTCGACATGCAAGTTTTTAGCCTTATCCTGAAGAACTGCCTTCAACGCAACCGCCTTAACAGCGCCTTCAACTCGAATGTGCAAATCTCCAGCAGGCCCCTGTTTCACCGACAGCACATTACCCACTTTCTCCGTCGCTACTGTCTCCTTAACGGTCTTGAGCAACTCGACGTAAGAGCGCCCAACCGCCTTAACAACAACAGTACCACTGCCAACAACAACCGCCGGGGTGGAATGCCGTGAAGCTTGGACCACTTTTCCATTTCCATTACCAGAGACTGGGGGTAACACCATCCGAACCGGGGACCCCAGTCGTCCAAAAACAAGCATCACCATACGTTCCAGGGATGAGCCAATCTGGCCTCCTCCGGAATCATAAAACAATCAAAACTGCCGATCATAGAGGACCGGCGATCCTTCCTAAAATGCGGGAGGTATCCTCCAACACATCTCCTGGCTGAAGTCCAGGCCAAGATGACACATAGTCCTGAGGACAAGGTTCCGATAAGTCTATAAAACGATAAATAGGAGTCTCCCGCCCGAAGGATGCTCCACACGGACAAGTTTCTTCATGACCCCAGTTGGCCAGAATCTATCCACTACCTCAATTAATTTCTCATCAGTCACTCCAGCACACGGCAAGATTATGACTTTCCAACGGAGTTTGTGTGGATACCACCCGCGACACCACCTTCGTATATGTACCCGCACTCGCCGGATCAGGCACAGCATCTTCCCAAACATCTCTATACCGCTTAATTACAGACACCGTATTCCGAAAGTCGATCAAATAATGCTAAAACTCCGGATCCGTATTGCGATGATGACGAATAAAGTTCCTCACGGCCCCAACGCTGCCAATATATCGGTCTGTGAAAACCCGGAAAATTTCCCGATGAGTAATGGGCGCCTCGTCCGGCTCTAACTCATCCGGACCAACCTCCTCATTACCAACTTCTATCCCAGTTGATCCGCCACAGACATGGTCAGACATCCCCCCTACAGCACCCACAGCAAGCGATTCAAAATCCTCAGACCCAGCCCGCAACTTCTTCGAGTCTTTCCCCTCAATGGGAGAAACAATCAACTGCCTCTTCGCAGAAGGCTCCTCCTGTGATCACTCCGTGCTAACACTCATCCACGAGTTATAAGAAAACTGTTTCCTATAAGAAAACTGTTTCCTAAAAAAAATAATTCTTTCCGGTTTTTCTTTCAAGACGCTACACGATTTAAGTTAAGTTAAACGTAGAATTATGTATTCATTTGAAGAATATTATTTGATCATATTTAAATTCAACTATGATTCTGTGTCTGGTCTAGCCATTCTGAGCTGTGTAATGTTAACGTTAAATTGGTTACAACTGAAGGAAAACAAATATAAAAGGTGAAATATACAAATATAAAAAAGTGTGATAACAATAGTAATTCTGCAGTGTGCTGGGCTACTCCTTTTATTATTTATTACCTTATGATGGTACCAAACTAATATAGAAGTACCATTACTTACAGCGAGCTCATAAGTACTCTTATAGACGGAATAAATACGTAATCCACAATTTTCACCAGTACAGTTCATCTTACCATTTCTTTCAAAGAAAAATAAATCTGATTCTCTTTAAAATAAATATTGTAAAATAATCTTATTTTTTAAAATAAAATCCTAAATTATTGTTTTCTTTCTTTGATAATTTTATAATATTTGAATTAATAACGTATTAATAATCTAATAATATCTCCTCTCCATTGGCCAATAAAGTATTTAAATGAATTATTTTTTTATCTTAATACAGATTAATAATTTAAATATTTAATCTAATAAGTCAAGTGTAATCAATCATATTAATAAAAGCTAAATATATAAATGGTAATGGTCGTTTTATTCTAGTTCAAAGCTAATAATTTCAGAATTGAGCTAATCTCTGAATAAAAAGTGATAATTTTTTAGGGAGGGAACAATCAGTTTTTCGTTGTTAAAAAAAAAAAAAAAAATAGATATATAAACGGTGGAGTTTTGTCAGATTACATTTAATTGTATTGTGAGTTAATTTAATATTTAATGTCAGAAAATGAATAATTATTAGTATAATTAATTTAGGTTTTGATTTTTAAATGATAAAATCCATTAAATTCGTGTACACGCGAGATATTTTCAGTTAAATAATCAGTATTCTGTGCTTGGTTACCTAATCTGCAAAAAGCTGTTCTAGTACTTTATACATAATAAGCTAAATTGCAATAATTTAATAGCATTTAAACACGATTTTAACGATTTAATATTTATTATTTTTGATAGTATAATATATATTTATTAGGTTTAAGAAAGGTAAAATTAATTTTGTGTTCAGTAATTATTATTGATTTTATTTAAGGATTTACTTATTTCTTTCGGTTAGGAAATTGAAGATTTCATAATTTTCTTGTAAAAAATAAGACAAATATTGTAATGCATAATATAAAAAGCATATAACTTAATAATATACGTTAAGCAAATAAATTTAAAAAAATTAATTTAAAATTTAATAAAATTAGATTACATCCATTGATAATATTAAGGCAATCACCGTTTTTGTAAAGGATAATAATATTTTATTATATAATAAAATATATTAAGATGTTAAATCATTTTAAGTTTTGTAATTAGTTACGGAAATTTTTGCACTTATATATAATAAATTAGGAAAGTGCAATTTGTGTTTTCTATGTTGCACGTTTTCCTAAGTGTATTTCCTATCTAATCGAAGTACGCATTAATAAAATTATTATCGTAGTTTCCTTTCAACTTATCATAATTTTCTGAGTAACTGCTCAGAAATTTGTATCAGCTTATAATAAGGAAAATTGCCTTCAAAGAAAATAAGCAGTAATAGTTGAAATTGTAACGATACTCTGTACAAATTATCACTTTCGTAATTTTTAATTCTATCCTTATTTTAAGTTATACGTTAGTATTTTTTCCCAAATAGCTATTTATTCAAATTTTAAAGCACTTAAATTTTCATTGTAAATTGAGTGTCAATCATCTTGTACAGTTTCTTTTTTTTAAACTTTAATTATAAGTGATAATTATAATGAAGTTTTCAGGAGTAACTTTAGGCCCATATAGGTCTTTATAACTTTTCAGTTTTTACATATTGCTAACATGATAAATATTTACGTTATTATTTCAAATTCTACCTTACTGTACAGAAATACACGTTTCTTTACTTGCATGTAAATTCTTTTCTTAATTCTAATTTTTCTTTATTGTTATATTTGATATTTTTTCTAGTAAGAATATGATATTCTGTTTATAAAAGCCTTCACGATAATAGCCACCTACCAGATAAATTTTTGCTTAGATTAAAATTCCCAGTACTACCTACGCTCTTCAAAACATCTGGTGGTATCGGTAACAAAACTCACCCTAGCCATCAGACTATAACCGCATAAATTATTTAAACAATATACTTTTCAATTACACGATAAAATTCCCATTGGTAGTATTATAATTTTGTTTCAAATTCTTGTCGTTTTTCCTTACTTCGCTTTGCAGACACCATTAAGAGTTTAAAAAAAAATATTGTTATAAAAAGATGTCGGGTTATACATAAAATTTTTCATTTGTTTATAAATATAAAACAGTATTATGAAGGAAAATCTTCTTTTAAACCTATTTAAAGATGTCGTAATATTACATAATTTTTACTCATTGCCATTACACAAGTAACTCTGAATTGTCAAATATCAGGGATTAAAAAAATCCCTTTCGACACACCGGAAGGTGGAGGTAGATTTCACCGGTGCTAAGTAGGGGATAAAAAAGATTTCCACCTAAAAGTTAAGAAAAACTTCAAATTTACTCAATACGATAATGATAGCATCTGAAAAACGTTTCACATGTTTAACATACGACAAGCCCTATCTCTTTACAATTCCGGTAACATTTTCAAAAATCCCTTTCCGTAATATCAAAAATTGTTTCATATCAAAATTGTCATACAAAAATTGTTGCAGACAAAACCGTTAGGTAATGTTTAGAGGACTAACAACCACTTTAAACGGATTCGATACTGTGTCTATTAAGAAATGTATGTTTTTTGTCTTCAAAACTCCATTTTTTCACCATCTGGGCCAATGGTTGGTGATATCATAAAAATTTACTTAAATAAGTTTTAGGCCCTTTTCCAAATCATAGTAGGTACTTTAAACGAATTCGATATTTTACTTAATAAGAAAGTTATAGCGATATTTTGTTTTTTTGAAAAAGGCCATTTCTACTCCAATGGTCCGATTTTGCCCGTTAACGAACGACCGAGATTTTGGGTCGTTATGTTTTATGTATCAATTTGAAAGTGATTGGCGCAAAATTACGGCAGTTATTATGTTCACAAGAAAGTGAAATATGTAATATACGAGTATATATACTTTTGAACTGACGGTGGTTTTGGTGTCTGGGGGATGTGAAACGCGAAGATATGTCCAAATTTTCCGAAAGTCGAATCATGGTACCCATTACAATAGGTAGGCTTTCTTATGAAATCTACCTAATTAGCTATACCAAGAAATTTTAATAAGCTGTCAGAGATTTATCGTTTATTTAATTTATTGATATGATATTTCAATGGTCTGTAGATATCTAGTGCAGCTGGCTTCATTAAGAGCCTGCAGGTAGCTGAAAAATATATTTTTTTTAATTAAAATGTATTTTTAAGTAGAATTGCATAATAATTTATAAAATTATAAATAATTAAAATTTGTTCATTAGTATATTGTTAATTGTTTATTTTTATTTTTTTATAATTTTGAATTGTGTAAGTTAGTTTATATAACGACAGGAGAAAACATAGGGATACATGCGAACTTCATTCGTCAAAGTACAAAATAGAATTTAGTAAAGCTTTCTTTCCAGCTATAATTTTATACAACCATCACATCTTAACAAGAATATTATTTTCTTCTTTACACAACGAAATAGTACAATACTTTGTTACCTTATTTTCTACAGTTTAAAAAGTATTAAAGTATTCGTTGTCATATAAAACAAAGTTCATTTAATACATTTCGATTAGTTTAGTTCCATTAATTCTTCGGTTGACGATTGAATAGGTACGAGGGTTGTCAGCGGCTTATGATATGAAAAATATGATACAAATAGCTTTATTTTATAATAGTGTATTTTATCAAAAATCTTGTTTTTGGTAAATTTAAAATTATTTACGCAAAATCGATAATTTATCTGACAGGTGCTATTTTCTGTATCCCTAAAAAATATAATTTTACTCGTAAAAAATAATACTTACATTAATATAACCTCAAATCTTGATAACAATCTTCACAAAAAAATTAATAAATATACGCTGCATTATAAATAAAGTTTTATGAATAAGAACAACAATATTCACAGTTTAAAATATCCGTCTTCAGAAATCCGTGTATATAAATATATATTTATTATGACACAGTATTTGTTATGTTTACATGTGTATTTATGCAAAAATACACTCTGATCAGTTTCTCCTAAGGCGCCAAAAGAAGTATAACTTCAAAAAAAATATATATAACCTGATAAAAGTAAAGTTATTTGTGTCTGAACCGCAAAATTATTTCAACATGAAATGTGTTCTTATTAGAGTGTTAGCTGCAGGCAGTCAAACCAGCCTTTTGCAAACATAATGAAAAGTACTGGATATAATCGAGCAGTGAAAAAAAAATTAATTTATTTCAAAATCTTTCATCGATTCCCATTTTTACTAATTTCATTTATTTATAATTTTTTTTTTTTTTTTAATTGTAACTAGTAATGAAATTAATGAAAAAAATATGTAATTTCCTTAATCAGCTGTAAAAATGAAGAGTATTTAGAACGTACAATAGGTAAATAATACTGTTTTTTGAGACTAAGACAAAAATTTGCCTATTTTTCTTAAATAATAAAGCAGGGGCTATCTGTTAAACACAGTACAATTGTAACAAAATTTTTGTATGCTTATGAACTTTACGGTAGCTTTAAAAACTAATTTAAACAATTCAAACGTTACCTATATATATATATATATATATATATATAGATGTATATTCCAAAATTTACAAATTTCTATTTGTTAAAAAATAATATAAATATATATACTCTCTCTCTCGCGCGCGCGTGTGTGTGTGTGTTTGTGAACTAAATATAAAATCTTAAAATAAGAATATTAATCTTAACTTTTAACAAACAAAAATTTTAAATGCATTAAAAAAATAGAATTTTTGACCCAAGTATAAATGCATTTATACAGTGTAAAGTGTAAACAAATTAAAGTGAAGTGGATAAATAGTTATTCTATTTCATTTACAGTAAATCATTGTAGATTTTTATTTGTTTTTCATCATGCACTCTCCATTTATGATGAGTTTGTCATGTCTAGTTAACATTATTTTATGATCAATTTTATTACTACTCTACCGTTTACATTTCCTGTCTAATTTACATTTCCTGAAATGGATGGGATTTTCATGGCATTATAAAGCCTATTAACATCTTTGTGATTTGCTATGTGATGTAATGTTTTACAATCTTCTAAAAGATGTATAAGTTACTAGATTAATGTTCATTAAGAAACAAATAAAAGAGAAGTAGCCGAATTATAAAAAAAGGTGTAAATTAATACATTCGTATTCTTCTACAAACATTTTTAATTTAAACTGCGGACAATATCAATGTACAGATTACCCAGATTTATTATTAAACGCTAACATTTTAATAATATTGCAGAAAGAATTTTAAAGTGTTCTCTGAGATTTTTTGCATCTACTAACGTGTTACATAAGCAAAGATGTATCATAAATATAATTATTTTTAACATTTAAGGCAAAAAAAATCACACTATTGTACTTTGCCTATATTTTAATTATTATTTAACTGAAACCAATCTCTAAAGATTATATGGCAAAGTACAATAGTGTGATTTTTTTGCCTAATATGTTAAAAAAAATTATTTTTTATTGAAAAAATATATTTGATCAAAATTAAGTTGTGTTAACACTTTAACATAATTAATTAATATTCTAAATTTATAAAGTAATCTCTTCCTAGAAATTTATGGGCTATTTTTCTTCATAAGCAAAAAAAGATTTATGACTATTTTACCAGATATTTCACTTTTTTTATTTTATATTACAAAATTAATGTAGTTCAGTAAAGAATTAGTTGCTTTAAAGACATATAAAATTAAGTTATAACGGAAGTTAGCTGGAGCTTGCAGAATAGAATCGGAATTTTCTTAGTATAATTCAATAAAAAATGAAATCCCTTCTTTTAATTTATTCAACACAAAGTGGTGTTAACTTAAAATATAATTTTTTAACAGAAATTACTTAGTCATGTAACTGCTTTCGTGATTAGGCAATTTATTGAAATATATTAATAAAATTTAACGATATAAACAAAATTTTATACAAATTCATAGATTCGGTTAATAGTAAAACGTTGTTTAAAAGTTTTCAGATCAATTTACAGAATATTAGAATATTATTGTATGAGAATAATATTTTATGTACTTCCGACAAATTTATATGGTTTTTATATTCATTTCTTAATTAAGAACTGGTTTGTAGGTTTCCGTGAAATTTCTAGTGAAATCCAATTACGTATTGAACCACCCACCACTTATTTTCCAAGAAACATTACTTAGCAGTATTCCTTCCTTTATTTTTTTTTATTTGTGCTTTGAATAGTAAATGGGTAATTTAAATAAAGTTGAAAAAAAATCAGTTTTGTTTAATGTACGAAATCTTTGAGTTGTATGGTACAACCGGAATTATAAAAGGTTGTGTTTATAAAACTATTTTGATAGTTAATTTTTAGTTAAAATTAGAAATATTTTCTTATTTATTTTTTATAAATAATTGTTTTATTTTTTATAAATAATTAATCCGATAACAAAATGAGATGGTATCGCTTAAACATTTTTAATATCTTGTAAAAGAATTTTACGTTTCTACAAGTATGTAGACTGAAGTTAACGCTATAGATTTACAGCTAATAAACTTTGAGCCAAGCTTAAAACGAATTATTAAAAGAAAATGTTATATATTCATAAATAAAATAATTTCTCGTGAAAATTCTAATGTTTTTCAATTTACTGAATTAAATTTTTTGATCCATTTTCTTTAGCTTAACTTATTTTTCTAGAAAGGGCTACATTTTATTGGACATATAAAAACAAAATGTAAAATAAGATGTTCATGCATTCATACACATAAAATTATGTATACATAAAAAAGTACAGGATTTATACAAATATGAATTATTTAATCGATATAATTGTTGGATCTGCTTTTTACTTATAACCGTAGTTGAATTAATTAATGAGAAATCCCTTTTTCATTATTTTTTAAAAGAAGAATGTGAATTTTCTTCATTTTATTATAACAATCAGCTTTTGTTAAAGAAATTTTACATGATTTTTTTCTTTAATATAATCTACATACCGTTGATTAAAATCAAGAAAAGAAAAAATACGTTTAAGTAATAATAATTTTTGTTTTAAAATATTAGACTTATCGTACTAAAAGCATATTAAAATTAGAATTCTGGTCATCTAAATCAAGCTTAATATGTTCATAAGTTTAATTTTACGGTAAATTATTGCGTTAAATAATATTTTTTTTAAGCATCAAAAATAGTAAAATTTTCATTTTTGTATGTTATATTTGTAACATAATAGCAGCCTTTAAAATTTTTTAATAGTCTAAATAAAAATACAAAGTTATCTAAATAAATTTAAATTGAATCAAATAATCTAAGGTTGATAAATTAACTAAGATAATGAATTTCATAAAAAAATTAGTGAATTTGTTATTTATGAATTTTATATGTATAAGAATGTATCACATCTGCGTGTAGAATATTTTATTAATATTTTACATTTATTTTTATTTTCTTTTATGACTTAGTGAAAGTGTTTGTGAAAACTACTTAGTTTTGGAATCGTCGATCAATCGGATACACTAATGAAGGAAATTTCAGGAAATTCAGGTAAGACAATGTAAATAAGTAATACATTTTTTTTTAATATTTCTCTTTTTTGTTCAGAGAAATATACCAAAATTTAGTTCGTTTTTTACAAAGATTCTGAAAAAATTCATCTTGAATTTAATATTTTTTATAAATTTTTAGATCGATTATAACAGTTTTATAAATATTGATTTTACAAAGGTCAATATTAATCTAATTTCATTATAACTAGTATATGCTAAAATTTAGTCCTCTAAAGTCATTAATAAAAACTTTTCAATTTTATGAGAATTAGTTTAATTTTAATGGTTAAGTATTGACAATTATAAAAATCAAATTTTGATTACACTTCTGATTGCATATTAAAAAATAAGTAAAGAGACGTTTACTTATCAGAGCAATTAAAAAATATATTTTATACGTTACTGTAAATTAAGTAAATGTTAGAGTTGAAACAGCATCATAATGTTTCTTCGAAATTATTTATGTTCATTTTATTGTTAAAATCACACAAACTTACAGACACATACAAGCAAAAAAAAAAAATATATATGCATTAAGCCTTCGTAATCTTTTTTATTCATAATTTTTCAAAAGACTACTATTTTTAATGTTATTAAACAAAATATTAATACTTCTCAAACGTTTCCCTCATGAACATTTTTAAATACAACGACAGTCAAATTTTTATATTATACTATTGTACTACAACAGTATACTATTGATTTTATATTATACGTTAATTTCTTCTTTTTTTTTGCTCAATAACAAATATAATTACAATCGGCTCTCCTGCGGAGCCATAAGTAAGTCTCCTGACAAAAACACGTTTTAGAGAGGTTCTTAAAGAACCCCCAAAATAAATAATACACAATAAATAGTTGCAAGTAAACTTAAAGTCAAATATGGAATTTCAAGCTCAGTCATAAATCACAAACCATTAATTTCAGCACCACATAGTCCACAAAACAAACATTAATAACAAATAAAAAGAGAAAGAAGTAACAAGAAATTAGATACGACCCCTCTAAACTTGACGGTATTAGATTCCAAACTGTTACGCAGACGCGTAACAGTCGAGAACATGGGAACGTTTCAATCGTCGGACGTCTCTGCTGTTATCGAGTAGATTAATTGCAAAGTGGTTTACATGATTCTCAAGCCTCTGCAGGTATTTGACATTGCGCTGTTGTGCAATCTCACGAATCGACGGGAGCTCCAGATAATCGTGAATCTCATCATTCTGGTTGAACCACGGAGCTTCGGCAATTACCCTCGCTATTTTGTTCTGAAATCGTTGTATAATTTCCACATTACTACTACTAGCCGTTCCCCACAATTCTACACCGTACGTCCAGACTGGGCGTATAGCCTTATAAATTAAGATCTTGTTGGATAACGTGAGGCTTGAGTTCCTCCGTAGCAGCCAATGAAGTTCCCTGTACCTTGCGTTTAGTTGTTTCTTCTTCATTCTCATGTGACACTTCCAGGTCAAACGCGGATCCAGGTGAAGTCCCAGATACCACAGTTATACGTTAATGTAATGTGAATATGTGGCGAGATAGAAATTTATACTTTCTATTTCTTGCTATATTTATTTTTTTTTGTAAAGGCCTCTGTGTAAAAAATGTACGAAAGTTAATGAAATACAGTAGTTTTTTTTAAGTTAACATAGAGACCCATTATGACCTTATGTTTTTCGAAACATTGATGTCAAAGACTGTGATTTAATTTTTCAGACCAAATAATGTACCAATTAGGTATTGTTATTTCATTTATTACTGCTTTGATAAAATTTTCCGATATTTTTTAAAATGATATGACTATTAATATCTTAATTAATTAATATTTTTTTAAATGATATTAATAGTCTTTCAGAACAGAAATTTACTTAATATAGTGTAAATTTATTAACTTTTTGAGAACTTTGTTGGAGTTTTAAAAAGGGTTTAATAAAAAAATTACAAGATCTCCCTTAAAGAGGTAGTTTGGTAATAATGTCTAATTTTTTTTCGTAATTAAACATTTTTTTTAATAAAGCTTTCTAATTTAACAATAATCATGGGCTGACATAGACTACTAAAAATCGTACCTTTCTAAAAATAATAATTAATATTTCTTATATCTAAACTTATAGTACAGGGATTATAAATGTCCAAGGAGAGAACTGAAAACACCATACACTGGTTACCTGTTATTATATTCTTGTTCGCAAGAAACCCAGAAGAAGTGCCTTGTATGGCTCTCCCGATAGAAAGAGAGTTAAATAAGTGTTAAGCAGGAATTAATCCAGATAAGCTGAAATATTCCGTAATATTTTACTAATAGTACACCCAACATGCCCTAATTTTGATCCCACTTCTAACACGGAATTGTTTGCCATTTCGTTAAAATTAAACGGAGAGTTAATTTAATTTATGCAACTTTTCTTCCAGAATTCATTAACAAAAAAATTAACGATTACAAAAAAAATCTACAATAAAAGTTATCCTTTTATATAATTTTCTGTCTTTAATTTTCTAGTTTACTTTAAAAATTTCAACTCAAAGTGCTGTTGTATTTTCAATAGAATTCTTATCATTTTCTGCAAGCCTTCATTACCTAACACCGTAGCCCACCAAGTGTCGACACCAGGTTCTTTTCTAGTCTACCATATTAATTCATAATCTTTAATATTTTCTGGTAATCTTTAATATCTTCAAGAGGTATTTATAATCTTAAGGTAATAAATAATTAACTGTGTTGAATATTATTCAACAGTTTAATTTAATTATTTCTAACGTATAAGGTAAGAATTTGACACTACATCATTATTAAAACCATCATTATTAAATTACATTACATCAGTATTGAAACCCTGTCGACAAATATTTCTGAGGTGACAGCAAAAAAATTTGAAATACTCTATGTAAAAAAAAAATTATTTAGCTCTTTTTTCAACTTACCATATATTTTTTCCAATACGTTGTGAACGTTACATACAAGTTCTAAGAATATAGGCAAAAATATAATATGCCTGCTCTATGTAAGAAAAAAAGAATTTTGTGGAAATCCGTATTTTGAAATTCAGCTTTGACATTTTAGAAAATAATGTAATGTAACACCTCTTACATTACAAGAACTACTCTTGTAATGCAAGAGGCATTACATTAAGTGTTTTTACCCTGAGCTTTTGTGTTTAGTTTATTCCGCTAAGTGTGTGTTAAATATAAACTGTTAATTGCTAAATCGTTTAAACTACAAGAATTTTAAGATAAAAAGATTTTAATTTAAGCCAAAAGCAATTTTTATTCGGAGTTAGCTCACATAGCTATAAAGTATAGGGTATATTATTACTAAAATAAAGTCTTCCCATTTAATCTCTGTGCAGACACAGAGAATATCCTTTTCTGTTTTTTTTCTTTTAGTCTGCTTGTTGTTAAATCTAGTGAATAATCGAAATAGTACCAACTATTATTTTAATTTAATATCGGTTATCTTTTATTTTATACTTCATATATTTAATTGCTTCACCAAAGCTTTAAACCTAAAGTATTTTTAAATTATTTAAGTGAACACGGGCTAAAAAAATAAAAATAAAAGTACTACTTCTTAATATTAAAACAAGAGTTATTTTTAATAATTATCTGGAAATATATTGAGAGTTTGATTTTTTATTTCCATCACAAGTGACGTTTTGAATTTATGAAATTCCCAATTCAAAATGAGGATAAAAAATCTACAAAATATTAACAATAAAAATTACGTAAAAAAATAATATTTTGAAAATTATGTACAAAAAATTAGGGTAACTACTGATAATGGCACGCCTCACTTTTTTAATTGTTTAAATTAATCATTTTTTTCCATGTTTCCTTATTTTATTTCAACTAAGAATAATATTACCATAAGATTCGCTCCATAAAAATTTGCATTTTTATTTTTAATTCGAAGTTTATTCGAAAACGATACGGAAATTATACAAGTTAAATTATATCTCTAGAATTCTTTTCACAACTAGATTTTAATCATATTTTTTTCTTATACAAATCTTACTCTTATAAAAATATTTCCATTTATTTGTTCAAATTGATTTAAAACTAAATTAATATAATTAAAATTTAACACCCGATTAATTATTTATGAATACCGCGGAATGAAAAAATATTTTACTGCATTCGTAAATAGAAACAAACTCAGTAGTTAAATAATGCACGGCTTTCTAGGCAAATATTCTGCGCATGTCACCTATTTTCAGTTCTGCAAGTTCCTGCGAGTCATTCACAATTTCTAATATTTTTTCCTGTATTTTAATCTTTTATCTTAAAGTTTCCAATATTTTATTGTCTTTATTTCAGTCTCTCTTGTAATTAAAATTTTTATTTGATTTTGTGATAAAATCTACCGTCATATGCGTACGTCTAGAGAAAACGTAAAAAAATTACATTTGGTTTGTCCGGAGTACTTGTTAAATTTCTTTCAATCTTACGTTATGTCAAGTCGTTTTAACACAACTTTTTAATACTTGCATAAAAGAATAATTAACAACATTTTACAAGACTGAAAAGGAAAATTGTTATTTACTTATATGTATACCTCCGTAAACACTAAGAAACCGAATTCTATATTTCGGTTCTATATTCGGTATTATATAATTCTATATTGAGCTAAACTCAATAGTTAACAGCTTGTTCATATTTTTTCTTTCTTTTTTTAAGAAGCAGTTGAATTGCTGTTCAATTATTGTACTACTTTTAATAAAATTTTGTTAAAAGTAATTTTTAAACAAATCGTGTTTTAAATCAAATAACAGAAAATAATCCCAGGATTTTAGAACAGTTTCATTAATTATAAACAGTAAGAACATTTCACATCAAAGTTTAACGGGAGTAACGTAATAAAGAAACCTGTTAAATGCCATAATGAACTTTAATTTTTTATCAATATGAAATTCTATTCAAGTCTGAATAAATTATATTAAAAACAATGTAGTCTTCATTAAAGATGCAAATTGAATTTGTTACTATGTAGAAACCGCTGTATAGTATCTAAATAAAGGAAGCGGAAATTTTGAGAGAATTTGGAACTAAGCCAATGCCTTGCCTTTGGTATATGTTTTCTCTATTCCGCCTCACTGTAGACATCCTTTACTATTTGAAATCAGGCCAAAAATTGTTAGAGCAATGATAGTAGGGGAAATTTTGGCAACTTCACGAGCAACTGGTGGGGTGCAACAGTTATTTTTCAAAATAATTATAACTTAGTAATAGAGGTTTGAAACGATATAGATTTTTTAACTGATAATAATCTTCTCTAATAATACATATTATTCTTGTAACTTATTTTATATGTAAGACCTGCGTAGAGGTACGGATATGATATTCATTCCTATGTAGGTCGTTTCATTATCAGCTTGTTTCAGCTATCCTGAAGGAATATCACAATTATTTTAAAAGTTATAAAAACAAACCATTACAATGAAACTTATTTTTTAAAAAATTTCGATTATACTAATAGTTAGCCGTGAGTCAAACCTATTTGACCCTTTTAGATGTAACTAAATTGTAGTAAGTGGTCTACCAGTTCAAACATTATTAGATTGTATATATTTCAAATATAACGAATTATGATGCTGCTTCAACACTGAACTGTTAAAATTTAAAGAATAAGTATACGGATACAAACAATTTTTTCTTTTAACATTAATTTCATATTTATACAACCTATGAATTATCAAATATTTTATAACTTAAGTTTTGTTAATAGTAGTTAGCCTACATTTATAATAATACTGTTATTTATATATTTATTTATTATTAATATATATTGTCATATTTATTATATGTTAAAATAAGTTTGAAGAAAATGCCACAAATAACTTTTACGAGCTGCGTAACAATTGCATTTTAACTCTAAATTAATTATTGTAAAGTAAATCGTATTTTACGAATCCACGACTCATCTGTATATTTTATAATGATTTTATCTATATGTTAGAGAAATTAAAATATAACTTTTTAATGAAGAATATCAATATGTATTATTTTTTTAAATATATTTCCTGCCTACAATTTTATCTTCAACTGTAACGTTAAACATTTAAAGTAGATTTTGATTTTTAGGTTCAAATTGTGTAGTACGTATCGTAGAATAACCAGCATTTTTCCTAAACTACTTTGTAGTTATGTAGTAATTACTTTGTTATGTTGTGTAGTCTATACTCTAACCATGCATTCGTGCATCTTGCTTGATTTGACTTCTTTTACTTAAGGACATGACTACTTTTACTGAAAACATTATTTTTATCGCTAATTGTTTTTATTGGAATTTCTCAGTGAGGATTTATAGATTTCAAGCATATATCTCTCTTGAATATGGTGAACGCATGGAATAAATATAAACAGTTGGAATTAAACTGAGGAAAGTTTTTCGACATAACGGTATCCTCTCATTATTGTCTTTAGAAAATAAGGTGCTTTATACAAATGTGAGATAAAACCCGTTTGATTGCACTGTATTCAATTATGCGGATCGAAACGTGATACGAATCTTGCAGTATAAAATGATCTCAACCAAAACCTCTTTGCATTACAGGAGAATATTCCTAGTAAAGATGAAATTTTCCATTTAAAATTAAGTGAGAGGAGAAATAAATTTTGTTTGTAGTTCGAATATCAAGAGATTGGAAAGACGTTTCAATTCTTTGTTCATAACGATGCCATTGGGATATTTTCCAGCTTTTCTTTGTGGGAGTAAAGAAATTTAAAAAAAAATCAAAATTCTACCATTAACTTTAATTAAACGTTTTTATTATACTCTTCTTTCATAACTTATGTCCATAATATTCATATTATTAATAACGCATTTTTTATTAAGTCAAGTAATGAAACAACACCATATTCTTTGAGACGTTTATAATTGTTATCAACTGATAGTATTAATTGTAACAAAAAAAAAATTCTGGAAGAATATCTTATTTTTTGACATAAATGTTTTGAGAATTGCTTGATTTTATATTTTCGCATTTTGTGTTCTACAAATTATACTTCGATAAATGTTTCTTCAATTGGCTAGTTTCATTGGGTGCGAGCTTTGTATATAAATTTCAGTAAGTGGGATGTAACCGGCGATTGTAGAATTTTTAATGTCTTTAATTTATTAAATTTAAAAAAAAATAGGACGAAATAATTTTATTTTTATTAAAGACTTTGCAAGAACCCTAAGTGTTCATATTAAAATATACATCGTCCTTATGAGAGCTTTTTTTGTGTTTAACCTCCGGGACCACTGTTAGGTATTGCTTCAGAGGATGAGATGAATGATCTGTAGCGTATATGAAAATGCCATGTCTGACCGGGATTCGAATCCGGGAACTCCAGATGAAAGGCCGACACGCTACCACTCGTGCCATGGAGCCCGGTCTTATGATAGCTTAATAATTACTTACATAATATTGTAAATTATTCTGAACCGGAACACAAAACTTTGTAACACAGCTACGAACACAAGGTGTGCGTATCTCTATATTCCAAATATTTTTTCTTAAAATAAAAAAGTTCTTTTTAGCATATTATAATAAATTTTATTAAAAATTTTGGAAAAATTAAAATGTTATAAAAATATGTTTTTGTTTATCGTAAGAAGCATTGTGATTTTTTTGTTTTATTGATCTCATAAGTTTGCTGAATTTAAAATTAAGTTCTGTATTATTAAAAACAATAAGGTCTGAGTTAAATAAAAAAATAAATGCGAACGTACATACTAAGTTCATTAAGTCATCTTATAACCTAATTTCTGTTCCTTATTTTTAAAGTGTTCTTATTTCTTTGTTAACTCTACGAGAACACCTGACGTTAGATTGTAGCGTTTTTGTCACGCAATATGATCATTTTGTTCATAAACCATACAAATTTGATTGTACTTCAAATCTATTTCTTCCTACTGTAGTATATATTTTCATTAAAAGGACCTATTACTGTCAATTACAATCATTCAATTTACATCATAATAATTTCTTACTTTCATAAATGCCAGTACGTAACGTGTTATTTTGTTAAATGGCTTGTTAAAAAAAATAAACATTGAATTATTAATAAAGCTGTATTGTATCTATTTAATTCTATCTCTATGTAAAAAGAAAATATTTTAAAAATTATTATTTATTAAATTAAATATTTTTGATATTAATTTTTCTATACTAACTTTTTATTGTTACTTCTTTGTCTTAAAAAGATAATTTAAGCTAAATCTGGTTTAAAAATTCAGTAAGGATTTAATAAAAATACACTAAACATCTTGGTTTAGTTAACTCGGTTTAGTAGTCGATTAATTACATTTCTTATTTAATTTTTAAAGAAAACGAAAGCTTGTCATTCAAACTTGTTCTGAATATCGGGTTGAGAAATTACATTCTTTTTTCTGTTCTTTAGATATCATTTATTTAAATTAAACTGTCAATTATTTAAACGATGAAATAAAATAGTTGTATAATAAAAGGAAAACTACGGAACCGAAATAATTTTATGAAAACTACGAGGATAAATTGGTAACATAATTTCCTCTTGAAACACTAAAAACTACTGAAAAATTAATGTCTAAAAAAAATTTAAATTCAATAGCAAATAATCAACAATCCTAAAACAAATTTTACGTAAATAATTTTTTTATAAATTCAGATATAATACGTTACAGCCTAATCTTAAACACCTTTAAATGAAAACTATTGGAAGGAAGAATCACTACGATCTTTTCGTTTAGATATTTTTCAGTAGTGTAGGCTTTTGGGAAAATCCTTTTATAGAAATTATCTAAATATATTTATTATTTTTTCTCAGTATGTCAAGTAAAACTTAATATCTTGTTAATATTTCTGCCTGTGAAAGTGCTTTAATAAAGTAGTACATTTTGGAAACAAAAATTAAATGAATTGAGTAATCTGAAAAAACCTCATTAACATTGAGTGTGCGTGTACACATATATTTGTGTGCTGCTAGTTTATGCATTTAGATATTTCTACATGCATTGTTAAAATTACTACTTTAAGCATTATAAGTGAATGAAAAACTATTTTAAAGGAACGTTATTTTTGAATAATAATCATTTTGTGATTTTTTTTTAGAATGTTAGTGTTTAGATTAAAAGGTTATTAATTATTTTGGCTTCCAGAATTAATCGTGGGATAAGTTAAGAAATACGCAACGTTCATAAGGTTTTTATGTGTGACTTTAAAATAGTAAAAGATACAAAACGCCATTAAGAGCACTTTAAGTTTTTAACTTTTATTAATTTAAAAATTATTCTGAGTCAGAAATTATTGCAAATTACATTTATTTAATTGATTAAAAAAATAAAATAATAGTTTTAAAAATTTCCTTTATTTACTTTTTTTTTTACCGTTTGCTATTCTTATAATCTTTTATAGTTTGAAATATTTTCTCATGTATATTCTATTAAAACATAAAATTGTAACTTAATAATATTTCTGAAAATAGATTTCGAGATCGTTTCCTTACAAAAAGTGAATAACTTTTGTCAAGTAGCATAAATGTACTATTGCCGCTAAAATTTTTAATATTGCTATTCGATATTTTATATAACATGTGTAAAATATTTTTGATTAAATTTCCTTAATCACTAATTAGTAAGATAATAAAATGATCAAAAATCAAACTCTAAGCAAAAAACCTAAGCATTGCAGTCAGTATTTCTAGGTAGTATCAATTCATCTGTTGAAAGAATTAATTAAACATTTACTGTCAAAGATAATAAAAAAGGAACCAAAAAATTTTTGACTGTAAAATACTTTAAACGGGATGGAAGTACTTTAATTCTATATATTATTTAGAAATACAATTTATATTTAAAAACGAGTTAACAAAAGAGGAATCTCACTGAGGCACGATTAAAGGGTTGCTATCTTTTATAACTGCATATATAATTAAAAAATATAGGAATTACTTCAGAAAAAAATTCATAGTGTAACAAATTTTTTATTTATTTATAAAATACCGTTAACGATGTTTTAAAACTATGAAAAACGTTGTGAAAATTTATAAAATTACTCGTCTACTTTCTTTTCAAGTCGATGTGGTAGATGTGAGAAAAAAATTAATGTGTGGATCAGAGTATAGTTTCCAGGAGGAAATCAGACAAAAAATACTGCAAAGTATTACCGTCGGTGAAATGTCTGATCAGCATCTTGCATCATATTACTCCAAACCAATGTATGCACAATAAAAACAACAGTAATGTTTCAGTAATAACGGTATTATCGTTACGATTATAATATTTAATGAAATACTTAGGTCTATAGATTTCTCATCTCAAAAAAGAGTATAATGAAAATTTTATTTAACCAGGTAAAAACCTCTCCGAAAATCAAATTCTTAAATGCCACTCATTACCAGTTTGTTCTAAAGTTTTTGAGAGTTGTTATTCAAAAAGCTACAACCTTTAATAAAGAGAGTACAATAGATTATAGTATCAAACTTGTGGTCAAAACATTGCTCAACAAACGACTTTACTATTTTGTTGACTTTCTTGTCCAGAGAAAGGTACCAACATACTACTTGTATTTTCCTTGATGTTACAAGCATTCAATTTAATGTAGGTGGGGAGGCATGTATGTCAAACATTTGATCTCCCTCGTCTGCCTATTACGTATTCTACAATCCTTCTTTCTTTCCGGAAAGAAAGAATCCGTTAAAATCTTCATTGTATATAATGCTATATATATTCTTTTTGGAGGAGAGAGCATTATAGAGCTACAAGGTATTCCTTCACCGTATTTTCTGTATGATATGTCATTCCACTCTTACGAAAAGCTGTAAATTGTTGATAGCAATAATAAGAGATGTAGAGCCAATAAAACCATAAACATATTTTCTGTATAGATATGCTGAAAATACTTCTTGTTTAAAAGATAACAGTAAAATTGTGAAATGACATCCCTCAGCAATAAAAAAATAATCAATTATTGGAAATTTTCTTTTCTTCAAATTCAATTCAAATTTTGCGTCACATTTACTGTTTTAAGCCCGCCGTGCTGTTCTAGTGGTTAACTCGCAAATCCCTTGTTTAACAGCTGATTTTGAAATGAAGGTTTTGAGGTTCAAATCCTAGTAAACGTTAGCTACGTTTTTACAGATTTGAATATTACCGGTTTACTTTAGTGGTTGGGGTTCAATTAACCACACATCTAAACAATCATCGGCCTGAGTCTATACAAGACTACGCTTCATTTCCAAGTCATAATCTCATCCTCATTTCATTGGACCATTGGAGGGGTTGTTCATTGTTCACTAGTTGAACAGATTGCAACATACACATTAGGAATAATATATTTACTGTTTTAGTTTTTTAAATTTAAAATTAGCGCATTTTGTAACTTGACTGATTGATAGATGGTTTACTGAAGAAAATAAATAAGACTCTACTGAAAAGGTTACGTTTGAATTTTAAAAAGGGTCGGAAAGTAAAATAATGACAAAATGTGATAAGATCCAATTATGTATAATATCATCTTTTGATAAAAAATATCCTTATTATGTATGGTGAGTTAAATACTGACTGAACATGAGGAAATATTTCGTTACCGTATTTCAATGGGTATCTAAATATTACATTTTATAGATATCAAAAATCAACCTGATAAACTATCATAATGCTAAAACAAAATTCAGGTTATTTTAAGTGCTGCCGAAGTTTAAATAAAAAAGGTGAAAAAAATTCACGCTTAATATTTTGTATCTTCAATACGTTTGAGCCGTACGTAGATACAAATTAAATTTTTTTGATTCCCAGCAAAGAGGATTTTCAATGAAATCAGAAAGTCGTTGTAATGCAAAATCTATAAAATGGCAATTTCATTTTTAATTGTACTCTTTTCGCGTACAACATGAGCACGAATGTATATTCAACAATAGAGTACGATTAATCAATTTGTATTGATTTAAAACTGATTATTTTTCTAGTATTAATAGATTTTAATGGCGCAGATCAACACATTACATATATAATATCCTTAATGTAATTTTGTCCTCTGTAAAGAATTTTTTTCCCTCTAAATGATTGTCTTCCTGTTTTGGGTGATTTTGGCCCATGCTCCCAATTACTACGTGTGATCAATCCGTTTGCATTTTCCACTTCTTTTATAGAAAACATATCCAGTGCACGTCAGATGATTCTCACTCTTCCTGTTCTCTCCGTATGTTCTGCACATCATTTTCTCAAACTAAGCTGTTGTAGACTTAACCCTTTCAATTGCATATTCTTTCCTATGATCAATAAAATGATAATGTAATTATTTATTGAGCGGTGTATTTTAATTAGCGAATATTTCTTTTTTGAGTTTTTTGTCATAATTCAATAACAACTTCTTATTTTCACGGAACACATTTCAACATTCCCGTATAACAGAAGAAGATCTTATCTTTTAAGTATTTGTGAAATATTTATAGTCACTTCTTTAGAAAAAAAATCTGGTGTATATATATATATATATATTTATTTAGACGTCTAATAAATGGAATATTCTTATAGAAGATAGTTTTTTTTATTTACTGAAAATAAATAAACATAGAGGCTGCTTAATAGAGTTTGAAATTCTTAAATTCACCGATTTATAGATCAATGTGAAACTATATTCGTTCAGGATATTCAACTGTTTTTGTCGCAGATAAAATTGCGTATGATTTTCATTTCCATCGATGGAAGAGTAAGAGTCTCGAGAAGCAGTTATAGAACTGCAACCTGGACAAAGTTAAGTTGTTTCTTTTGTTGTAGAGGAAAGGTAAAATTTTAATATGAAAACCAAATCACTTATTCAGTTAGAATGAATCAAGATCAGTAATTTTAACTCAAAATATCTCGTTTTGAAATAACAAAGATAATCCTAACATTAGTCTGACTGTGAAATATTTTATAAGTAAGAACAATAATCTTGTCTTAAGTGCAATACTTTGTACTTTAAACTTTTGTGCATTTAAAGTATTTAAGAACAATACTTCTAATGTACTCCAACTCATCATTGGCGTACTTGGTTTTAATCATTTTATTAATAGGTATTCTCAATTTTTTTAAATTTTTAGACTAATTAATTAAGCACTGATGACGTTTCTTAGTTAATAAGAAAGAAGTGGCTAATTCGAATTTTTAATTATGATACTTTAAGTAAATGATTATTCAATCGCAAGTTTGTGAGTGAAGAGCTCCACAAACTTGCGATTGAATAGAAATAAATCTTTTATTTATTTATTGTTTTTATTATTATTATAAATAACCGTGAAAAATATTGTTTTGAGTTTTACATACAAAGAAATATTCGCTATGAATATTATAAAATTATTTTTTTCGTCTGAAACTTGGAAGCAGATTAAATTTTCTTTTAAAAATTTGTACTCATCGAGTTTTACCCTTAAAAACTAACTTAATTGTAAATGAAACATAATTTGAGATAAAAAATAAATCTGTACTATTCTTAAAGATAGAGGACCATGATTTGTTTATCCAAATAAATCTCAAAAACTATTAGATCGATTCGAAAAATTCCTTAACTGCTTTAAAGCTTAACATCTCCTAAGTGTCACAGACTATAATAATAATTATCCTCCTCCCCAGTTATACCCTCAATTTCTAACTGACCTGACAAATTTTAATATTTTCTTTCAAGAATGAAATCATGAGGAGGCTACTAATAGTTATGCATTGAAAGATTTTGAATAATCTGCTCAGTTTCTTATCTACAACAGTATTCTTCGCAGTCAAAAGAATTCAGATGCTCATTCTTTCTATTTGTAATAGAAAGTAAATAGAAATAGGGAAGGGATTGAAAAAGTGGGGAAAATTCAAGCCGAATTGAATATTTTCGTAATGTATAAACGTAAAGTATATTTACGTAATATACGAGTATAAACAACAGTCATAACAATAATATAATACTAAACCCCAGTAATGACAAATGCGCCATAAGACTCCTAGAACTATCAAATCACACATAAAAGATAATTTATTAATCATTAAATTGTACAAACATTGATCGACTAATTGTATTATCAAGTAATAATAGAATGAAATTTTAACAAATAATTTTTAGAAATTAAAATATAAAATCTTTTATATAACATATTTTTAGCACAATATTGCTGTATGGATTTTGTAAAGAATTAAAAGTAGGAGAAATGCTTTCACAAGCAAGAGCGTTTTCTACTCTTTTAAGCGTCAGCGTAACCCTCCACTCACTCCATCTTTTATCTCACCGAACTAAAATAATAATCCACATTTCATTCAGGCTTCTTTTTAATATCTATCCGACTTTCTCCCCTTATTTCGTTATCTCCGTCTTTTGTATTTGTGCAGTAAATATAAATTAATAATGATTTAATTGTATCTGTATGAATGGTTTTGCGAATCTCGTGCTAACTTGGATTAATAACAATTACAATTATTACTATCATATTTTATACTTTGACAATGTAGAATTTTCTTTTTTCAATTTTCAACTAAAAATTTCATTTATCACAGACGTTTACGTGAGAAATTTACCAGTTTATTGATTTTTGTAAACTGAAGTTAGAGCATATATTTAAAATTTTGTAAACTTAAAGCTCGTCTCTTTTATCTTCTATTTAAAAACACAAGTATCCATAATAAGCTTATAAGGCTATAGCAGACAATAATTGTTTCTATAATAATAAAAAATAATAAATATAATTCGGCTTAATGCTCTGTTTTGTATAGATTCTGTTTAGCTAAAGTAAAACTTTTAATAAATTCTTTTTTTTCACTTTTAAAAATGAAAAAAGAAACAATTAGTAATACATAGTAACTAAACAGTAACTGTGTCTTATGTACTAATAAATTTTAAAGAGTATTTGAGGAATTAACCCTCCTAAACTTCATTTTGGACACGTAGAATTAATAAAACGGAAAAAGGAAATGGATAAATGACGGGGCTCCGAATTTTATTTAAATTCACTGCCTAACAGAGAAGCTTACTATAGCCAGTTTGCGGAGTTAACTGGTTTCACGATTGCCTTAAACTCTGTGCCTAGAACAGTAAATATCACGATCGCAATTTATCGGGGTAGACAAAAATAAATGAAGGAATGTACAGCCTTATGTAATATTTAGATATTACAAGTAATATCTAAATTCTGCAAGAATTAACTGTTAAATGAATATTATTAAACATCATTACTCTCAAAAAAAGTAGTTCAGAGTTGCCTTGTACCTCAGATACGTTATAGAAAGACAGACACAAACAATTTACAATTTAATGTATCCCTTTCTACGGGAAACAGTACTTTATGTACAATATCTCTCTTCAGTGGTATAATAAGCGTATAATTATAATTATATTATTTTTAAAATGTATATATATATATTGATACGATTCCATTGAATATCATTTACTCTGTTAATACATTCGTGTTTCCTACTCCATGATGAAAATGTTGAATTAAGGCAAATGCAGATCTTAAATGCCAAAAATAAGTATTTGTACTGGGATTATCAGAATGTTATCCTAATGTAAAAATACATTCTTACTACCTGATCAAAACACACAGCTATCTGAGACCGGTAGCTATCAGAAAATATTTGAATAAACGTTTGTCTGTCTGCCAAGTGATTTGTCAGTCACCCTGTTACTGTATATATAAAAATAATACAAATAAACGTATAAACATAGTAATAATAATGTAATTCATACAATAAAATTTGAATTTACAATACATCTTAATAGTTGTTCCTAAAATTTATTTATACTAATGTTATCAAATTATCAGATTGCAAGCATAATTTAGAAGTTATTCATCTCCAATTACCCTACCTGGGTATAATTAAAAGAATTCCCTTACTTTTCTGACTTTCAAGGAAATAATTTCATACCTAAATCATCATTTAGAGAGCACGATAATATCATCAATATGTTTCTATGTTCATGTTTTTTATAACAAAGTATTCTTCTCTTTTTTGTTGTCAGCTGTGTGTGATCGTTTCAGTTGTTTAGTGACATTTAATATGATAAATTCATCAGTAGGTTATTGGTATTGAGCCTGGAATATACTTACTTGAAAAGATTTTTAGGTACAGAAAATCAGAAGAAAAAACACTATAATTTACCAGTAATTCAGGCCGTTTTTTATCTCAGCTAAACTTGAAAAATATTTCAGTGGTAGAGGATATATCCTCAAGTTTACTATAATAAATGTGTATGACTTTATACTATTAATACGTAAATCCGATTCTGGATCTAGGTGTCGACTCCGAAGTACCATTTCGATATCAGTACCTTTCTTATATACATTTAGTATATACCATGATTATCGAGGGTACTCGGAGTTTTGTTAGTTAGACTTTCACTATCTTTCTCTAATATTTCTCTTCCAAAAAAATAATCGATAAAGTTATTGTTGACTGTATTTTACCGTAAACAGATTATTTAGGAGGAATTCCATCAATTTATTTTATAAATAAATTTATTTTCTCTTGGTATTACTTTCTAGCAGAAGCCATATTTTCAAATTCTTTAACTACGTTGCTTATACATTACATAAATAGTTATGTAGGTGCAATATTGTACACCATAAAGTAATTGTATTATACTGTTTACAATACTATTAGTGAACGTTTTTTATCATCTCCATAAGCAGAAATATAATTTAACTAAAAATAAAAAAATATGCTGGAAATAAACATTATTTTTTAATTGGAGCCTTGCTTATTTCTAAGGAGAAATATGCTATTAGAAAGAATAATATAAAGGAATAATTTTAATATGTCAACTAAATATTAGCTATATTTCTTCATTTCGTTTTATAACAATATTCATCTTACCCAAAAATTGATAGCTCTCTTTGTTAATTATTTTTTCGTATAACTTACCTGAGCTTAAATAAATCCCACAATTATCTCTTTCACTACTTTTTGGTTAAAATTTGCTAATTTAATGTATTCTAATGTTCTAGCTTGTATGTTTTTGGTATTGCAACTCGATAACATTACAAAAATATATATAAAATACTGATTATACATATATATATATATATATATATATATTCAAAAACAGAAGTTGTGTGAAATTTTAATTTTGAAATTTATTATTCAGTAGATGCAAAACGTGATTGGAATGAGAGAAAAACGATAGGGAACATGTTGAATACATTATGTTTGCTTAGAGGCAAAATAACCTTTGTCTAGGTTAGAAAGATTCTATTTTTTATCCCTAATTTTATTTTATTTTTTTCCTAATGTGTACGTTGCAATCAATTCAAATAGTAAACAATAAGCACCCCCCCCCTTCCACGGCGCAATGTGATATGAGGTGAAATGTATGACATGTAATTGAGATATAGTCTTGTTCAGACTCAGGCTGACCTGAGTCTGAACAAGACTCACGTCTCACGACTCAGCGTTCTGAGACGTGAGTTAATTGAACTCCAATATCATAGTACTCTAGTATTCACGGTATAATATTCAAATCCGTATAAAACCAACTAACGTTTACCAGGATTTGAAAATCAGAATCTTCGAATTAAAAAATCAGCTGTTAAACAACTGATTTGCGAATAGCTAACTACTTGATAAGGTCGGTGGACTGGTTGCAAAAATGAGAAAAAATATATATTGCTTTCGAAAGCGATTACTTCAACACATTAACGTTAATTTGTGCATGAAATCCTGCGCAGGATTTTTTATAAATAATAAAAAAATATTCCTGAAAAGTTTAAATATATACCTTGGTGATTAAATATTTAATTATAAATATGAACATTTGTTAACGTGGTAAAAAGACATTTGATCATAATGTAAACTAGAGTACAGACTGATTTTTAGCTCAGAATAGTTTGTTTTTATTTTATCTCTATTTAAAAAATAAATTATCGAATTATTACTTTTGTATATTAGCTAGCATCTTAAAATAAAATATTCTTCGTTTATTTATTATATATCACCGTGTTTTTTCTCAGGAATCTGCAAATTATATTTACAGATTAAATTATATTAAAGTAGTAAATTATATTTAGGTAGTAGTAATAATTAATAATAAATTACCTTATGTAATATATTTATTTCCTTTTTTAAGGAATTTTAGGGTTGCTAACCTAATTATACCACTGATCAAATGAAATGAATTTTTGCACAAAATGCCAAGCTTTACTGGGGTTCAAACCGGAGACTTAACGGCTGAAAGACGACACCACTCCACCACGAGGTTATATAATAAAATATGAATTTATTTATTTTGAATTATAATCTATAACATTTGTAGCAAAAAATACAAAGTTGTTAATCTATTTTGTGAATAAGTGGGTGTATGTGTGTGTGTGACAAACATACACACAATGGATCTGTGTGTGTGTTTGTCTGACAATAATTTTAAAATGGCTGAACTTCAGTAAAGAATTGTAGGTTTGTTCTTTGAACCTTAAAAGAAAGTAATTACGTTGGTAGAGAAAACCGGCCAAGAAATTGGGCTAACATGCTTGCAAAAGTTTTTTCTTTCTCCCATTTCACAATATCCTTCTCTTTTTGTAACATTCTACCAATTTTTTTTTTTTATCAAATCTGTTTTATTTACAAACGAAATAATGATTCATTTTTCTACAAAAATTACATGTTCTTCTATGTAACATAATGTACCGTTTACAAATATCGATATAACCCTTATTTAACTTCACCTTTTTGTAAAGCGATATTTTATATTGGAATTTCTCCATACGGCTAGTGCAGAAAAGAGGTAATTTGTATGCATCCATACATTTCTACACGCTTAAAATATCTTAGATTTTTAACTTATTTTACATAATTGAACGTTATTCTCTATTAAATAATATTAATTATCAACAGTGATTATACGGCCTAGAATACATGTTCTTGACACTATACGCCATTTTTCGGAGTGATATATGTATCGTATCAGTTACCCATAAACGTGGATTTGATTATGTTGACTTACTAACAAGAAGTAAACCTTTTTTCAATGTATTATATTAAAAAAAAGTCTTAATCTTCTGAAAAATAAATATTAATTCATTTTGAAATAATTCCTTGATTTTAGTAATTTAATAAAATAAGAAATCCTACCATTATATTGTGCACACTCAACGTTTTGTTTGTAACTCAATTTCTTCGAGAAAAAAATCATTAAGTATAATTTATTAATTTTAAGCAGTCTATATATGAGTTGATTTTAAATATTTTAATTTATTGCATCAGTTGTGTTTTTATATTTAACAATTTTTTTTCAAAATTCTTGGCAATAATATCATTAAATAAAAATACAACATATCTCACAAATACTGCTCTAATTTTTTTTTTGTTTTCGTGAAAATACCTTTTGTTGTTATTATTATTATTTCTTGTATTACTATGTTATTGTAATCCCTTAAATTTACATAAAACAATGTGGCTGTAGACTAAGTTGCTATTTCAGGAATGCACATTGTTTAGTTTTCCTAATAGCACCAAGGTAAATTATTTTGCAGCGTTACACCCTTTTATCACTAGCTTTATGTAGTTTCACCCGACTACATTCAGTTTCTGTTGCTCTTCTGAGCCTGAAATTTCTTAATTTAACCATTAAATTAAAGTCGTAACATTTTAATACCTAAAAACTTCTTTTGCATTAAGAACTACCTAAATCTCTCTTTGTTTCTTACAGTGCATAAGGTTCCAATAAAACAGGGTGTACACGTCTATTATATTGTAAAGACAAAAAATCAAACTTTGTTAAACCTACGATATTTTAGGCTTAGTTTGTTGACAAAAATAAATGTACGAGGCAGTCACACTTGCTTGATAAACGGTGTTACGTTTTTATGTTCTGTTTTTAGTATTTGGCTCCTGCATAGTATTGAATATGCAATCTGAAAACAATTTTTTAAAATCTTTTGTACTGTATCAAAAATAATGTAATGAATATCAACCAATTTTTGAAAAAAGAGGCTATTCACCCGCTTGTATAGTTTATTTTACATATAAATCTTAATCATTAAAAAAAAGGACCAAATTAATTTTTTTTTTTTTTTTTATAATTTGTGGAGAAAATTTCAATGTAATTTAAGACAGTGCTCTCGGTGGAATATTTTAGGACGAAATGTTTCTACTCAAAGATTTAAAAAGTTGTTCATTTCTTCGTCAAACTGTTAAATATTAGTCTACTTTTACGTAATCATAATATATACTGATTTCATTCCAATATTTTAAGTATTTTTGTAGAAAATTACTTAAAAAGTTGGGGGAAAATTATTCTTACAATAGTTAAATTAGCAGGTTAATGAAACGTTATCAAGCTCATGAGCTTAGCTGTATAAAATTTTTATAAATAAAATAGGGATAAGACTGAAAAAATATAAATTACAGTAAATTAAAAAATATATATATAATAAAAGTGAAATAAAAATATAACTAACTACCTCTTGACTTAGTACTGACTTCAGAAATTCTAAATTTTTTTTTTGTTGGAAAGCTTACTTACAATCGCTTTTATTTACATAAATCTTTAGGAAATTGGAACCCACATCCAATCATATGATAAGGAGCCCTCAACAAAACTTCTCAAAAATTACACCCTAGTATTATAAAAAAATTATGGTAAGCACTCACAATTAGCGATTATGAATAACACTCAATACCACTAGAAAAATAGAAAGCAAATAAGATATCATTACTACTAGAAAAAAAACGACTAAGCAACGTAAAGAAAAAAGAAACATATATGTTACAAATTTGAAATTAAGAGACAAACATATAATCCGCAATACTCGTAGGTGAATTTATTATAGACACATAAAGACACTATAGGAACATTTAGGTTTAGAACGTGCAGTCAGCTCAACCTTCAAACGTCATCTCCATTATTTAGTAAGTTTACTGCCAAGTGATTTGTGTGGTACTTAGGTCGAAGTTCTTACTTTGAACTAAGACGTTGTGTATCACCTCCCACACGGACCGTAATCCTAAATAAACGTATATCTAAGTGTTTCTTGCAAACCAAGGTGCCTCTGTTACACACCTCGCTAGCTTATTCTGAAATCAACCACTGTAAGATGTCAACATTGCTTCTGCTCGCGTTACCCCAAAGTTTTATCCCATAGATCCAGATAGGTTTCAGAATAATTGAGCTTATTAGACAAGGTCAAACGAGAACTGTCCAACAACCAGAACATTTCCTTGTACTTTATCACAAGCTGTCTTCTCAGCTCTCTTATGATCTTTTCACGTAAGTCGGCCACCGAATTGTAGCATAGGTACCTCACACTCTTAGTTTTTGGAATTAAAACGCCATCAAGGAGGACCCGTGGGCAGTTTCCTCTCCTTATTGTAAGTATTGCATGGTTCGATTTTGCTGTTTAATACTTATTCTCCATGTGTTCAACCATTTTTTTGTTTAAATCCAATTCAAATTGTAGGTTATTTAATACTATAACTATACTATACTGCAGGGTCTGTAATAAAGATGAAGTATAACACGGGCCCCAAGGCAAAACCTTCAGGAACCCCGACTTAATTTCGAATAGCTTGGGCGACTCCTGATTATATTCAACGTGAGAGAAACACTTTTTCAGGTAGCCGCGTAGAATAAGGTATACTTAGTATATTTAATGGAAGGCTCATCTTTAACTCGTACAAAATCACGTCCCTCGGGTATTCATTCGATCCTGACATTAAACTTCCAGTATCAATTACCTAGCAGCGTCTTATAGGATTGAGGTCAAGCACTGTGTCGCGTTATCATCACAGCATCTCAGACGACTAGGTGGCACATTCAGTTTCAGGTCATTCTCAATCCAGCTATGATAACAGTCTCTCCTATTGTTGTGGAATGCAGGTGACACCATCACCTTAATTACCAACGCATTGACAGTAAGTAGAACAGCTGAATGATAAACGTTGAATCGTAGTTGTTATCAACATTAGTGTATAGCCGTTATAGTCATTTTCTCATAAGTGCTAGTCAACCAGTAGACTCTTAAGTGAACGGGAGGGACCCCCCAAGGACCTCAGCTGCCTCCCTGGAGATTGTCCGGTACGCTGCAGTAACCTTAATCGTGGCCCTCCTTTGACGGTCAACCTTGTAACATTCTTTTTCTCCTTGAAGACCTCCGACCAAGCGGTTGTGGCATAAAACAGGTCTGACCTGCCGGCTGTCAGAATCAGCCTTCTCTTATCAGCTCTAAGACCCCATCTGGCTGCTCACCACATCGATCGCCCTTTTTGCTTTATTGTAATCTCTTCAATATGCTTATTAAAAAGGCGTGACCCCGCAATACAACCCCCTCCCACCCGGTATTTGACATATCCAGACAACCTCACATTCGTATTTTCTGGATACAGATATCGTTTTTCTCCTTCTACTATGGTGGTCTTCAGGGCGATAACCTCGTACCTCTCATCTTAAGCCAGCTACTGATTCGGTGTTCTGCTTCCGTTGGTGTTTGCTCTATTTCTCTTTCAGAATGTCCCGCAAAAAGAGGAAAGATCGTACTCATACGAAGTAATGGACGTATCCCCCTGGAACTCAACTCCAAAAGCTCTTCAAAGACTAGGTCCCAGAGAATAGAGCCCAAAACAAATTCCTGAGGGTTCCCGCAGCACATATGAAACTCCTCTAGACCCTCCTTTGTCATAATCCTCAGATTCCACTCATACAGGTAATCATTCAGTACTGCGATTAAATAATCACTGATCCGTTTCCTCCTCAGCACCTCCAGCACTACCGGGCTGGGGACGCTATTAAAACCATTTTGGATATCCAAGAACACTATAAGTGAAATTCTTCTCGTACGCCTCGTCCCTACAACATGATTCCCAGCCCAAGTTAACACTCGTTTAATGGCGTCAACCGTGGTTCTGCCCCTGATGAATCCAAATTGTTTGGGAGAAAGGCCCCCTGCTGCATCCAGTTCTTCTCCGAGCCTCTCTGCCCACCAGTATCTGCATCGGTGGCATCTCTGCGGGGCCTGGACTGAAAGCTGTGGTGCGCAATCAGTTTGAGGGCGAGAAGATGTCCTCCGTTAAAGCCACTACTGGCTAGGAAAGGAGGGGGTGGTGTAGTGACCGGACCCGCTACGAGGTGGGATCTTCTCCCCTCGGGGGGGAATCGAGATGTCCACCAGTATGCTCGCTTCTTTACTGAACCATTGTTACTACGCAGTGTGGCTCATTCTGCCATCAAGATGTTTAAGAAATCCTCCATACTCTCAGATTACAAAGTCTGATATCTGGCGATCACAGAACTGGCAAACACTGATGTCTGTGCATCAGTGGGTTTCCACATTAGCCACGGTTTTTTTTTTACCTGCTGTCTGGTACCCAGTATCTCGAACATTATAGCCTTATGGTCACTACCGCATTCATCGTCTAAGACTTGCCAACCAGTCACTCTCTCCACGAGGCTTTCTGGTATCGCAGTAATGTCCACTACTGAACCTGTTCCTCTTCCGACAAAAGCTGGTATTGTTGGAGTATTAAGAACAAGCATATTGATCGAGCCCATCATGGCCGCCAGCTTTTACCCTCGATTAGTAGATCTCAGCTCTAGACATTCCGGATTTAAATCTCCGGTTAAAATAACCGGACTGGTAGATCGCTTTATGAAGCATTCCAGTTCAATTATTTCATCAAACTTTTCCAGGGGATGGATTAAGTGCTACAATTCGGCGAAATATAACAATTCATTAGTGTAGTCTCCGAAAGAGTCGCAGCCGCATATCCGTCTCCCTTGACTACTACAATATTGACAGCTTACCTACCGGAAAGATTCACATTCGCGGTATCACCCGCTCGGTCAACCATCCAGCCACCCGACACACAGTCCTGTTTTTGGGCTCCACAACAACTAAGAATTCCACATCTCTGTTTGTAGCTGTTGCCCACGCCAAATCATGAGTCGCGTTACTTCAATTCTTATTCAATTGTAGGCATTTCATTCTTTGTGAGTACCACAATCCCGGCTGCCAGTCCGATAGCCAGATTTATTACGGAGGATGCATCTTTATTCTCGGCATCACAATTATAGTAATTGTTGCGCCGGTCCACATCATTGCAAGCCGCCGCCACATGACTTGTCTCCCAACTCTTATAACATGTCTTATCCGGCCTTCTCACCTCCATGCGGCAGGATTGCCAGCCCACCACCATGCACCCGGTGACCACGAGCAACCCAGCTTTTCTGGACGGAATTATGAGAGTGGCATTTTGATAACTCCCATATGCGGGCCTCATGGAGGTAACTTTGACTACTACGAATTTACTTAACGTCTTCTTGACAGCATTGGCGATTTCATCCCTCTTGGGGTCTATGTCGAAATCCTTGACATATCAGACGACGAAGTTTTATCTTCCACTGACACTCATAATGCCCCCATTTTCATCAGCCCCCATTTTGTCTTTTAAGTTGTCAGGGGCAACTTTACCTTTAAGTCTGAGCTCGTCTTCTTCCCATTTACCTTTTCTTACAGATAATATGTCTTTGGCCATATGATCCCCAACAGTTTATTTTACATGCTTCAGGAGGTCAGCATAAGTTGCTCCTTCTTTTTTTAATACAACCGTTTTAGTTTCAGATTGCATCTGCTTGGCTGGTTTCTTTTCCTCCTGTGCGAGATACAGAATTATCTATGTATCCCTACGTCTCGCCCAGTAATTGAGAACTTGTCTCGCAGTGTTTCCTAATTTACCACAAATGGTCGCCACAACAGACGGTGTATGTACAACAGTGCTAGTCCTTTTCAGCCCCTGCAAGTGATCAGCAGCCTCACGTCCTTCCTCCTCCACAGGAAGGACATTGCTGTCACCAGGATTTACAAGATTCTCATCATCGCCCATCACCGAAATGGCCGAGATATCCTGAATTACAGCACCCGGGGAAAACTCACCCTCAATCAGTCTGCGCCTCACGCCAGACGCAACCCGACAGACATGCCCTGGAATAGGATCCTTTTTATCACACCTTTGGTCCAGGATGTATATTTTAGCACACGCATCGCCCTCAGGAAGATAGCCCACCTTCTCCTTGGTTCTCTCGTGGTACATCTCTTGCAAACAGCGTCTATTAGTTCTTCCCAGGACTCTGATTTAAGATTTCGTTTAGGATCGCCGGTTCTATTCGTATAATTTGTGTTTGGTTGTCATCCGTATTTTTTCCCCCTCGTCAACTCCCCAACCCAAGTTGCAAAGATCCAAACAGGAGAAGTGCTGTGCGAAAGGGCTAAGAAGTTATGACATGGGCAAGGTTCCTCTAATAAACCAAGGTATGACAATAAAAAAAAAAATTATACTCGCAGGAAAAAAAGTCTTTGTTTACGATATTTAAAACACTTGTATCGACAAGTGGTTAACTGTGCAGGCCGATCGTCCTTGCTGCCAATATCAACAAGGTCTGTTCTACAAAACGCTAATAAAAAAGTATTTCGCAATCCATAAAATCTTAAAATTTATAAAAAGTATCCAACAAATGTCCACTAATTAAAAAAAATTCTCCGTACTGCATAAAATAAAACCAAAGAAATACTACAGAAAAACACAGAACACAGTTGTAGCACGTCCACTCAGTCCAGCTTCACTTACTCAACTAGTATAATGTATTTAATTTTTATTTACATTTGAAAACAAAAGTTTATGTTAAGACAAAAATTTAATGTTAACCTACACGAATAATTATTAGTAAATTAACTTTATTATAGATAAGATAGAATCTAAAGTATACTACTAATCAGTCTGCTAATGATTAATTCTTTTTTTCTCATATTGTATGTATTATTTATTAAGTACGTTGAGGCATAAACTATTATCATTCACTACCCATATTACTGCAGTTATCAACTTATTATTCTAATCATGTTGTTTATCTGGTGTTTTATTTTTTAATAAACATCCTCCGTTTTGTTAGAAAGATGGTAAAGGGAATTTCCGTCTACTGGTGGATTTTTTTATATACTCGTACAATCATGGAGAGTTAAAAATGAAATTGCGTAAATTCAGCACCACAAAATACTATCTTTACGCTTTAAAATAATTTTAACGGGTGAAATATGTAACAACACTTTACTGGTAATTTACTTGAATAATACTATAATTCATAGAACCTTCTATTTTTTTTACATTTTTACTTTACAAAATAAAAAGAAGCGAAATAATTCAGCTGAAGCCTAAAACATTTGAAAATGTATCGGAATTTCAAAGTTTGGTAATAAGCATTGTGAAGTCCTTTCATCACCCGTATTCTACTTTTACTTCTTCCTCTTCCATTTTATATTTTACTTTTTCTCCTTTTATTACTTTTTCAGAGCTTTTTAAACTTACATTTTAACATCCGATTGCTCTTATTATCTATTCAGTACTACACTGTAGAATCACAGAATAAATTCTAGAATCATATTTAAATATTTGTACATAGAACGGAAGAAAAAGAATTCCTTTTAATACTGAGGTAGAATAAGCAACCCTATAAAAACACCTTATAATCTTTAACTTCTCAGAATAGTGAATATTTCATTGTTGTGTTCGACAACAATCATGTGTTTGATTGAAATAAAAGCTTTTTTATGCAATAATTGAGTTTTTTATTTTTATTGACGCATAATATTTTTAATGTTACACATTTTTTTTTACGTTTTATCGTTATAATTTTGACATAAATATAATTAAATTCATAAATTTAACTGGAACAAATATAACATTGTGGTCTAAATTAAAAGATTTTTAGTCTTTTTTTCGATCGACATTGTAGTTTTGGAATACAGCGATGACAACCGAAAGTAACACAGTCAAATCAGATTTACTGAAAAAACACATAACATTGCAAAGACGGGTTTGACTATAATCGAGTTACCGTGAAAAATTCTTATTACCAGTTTAATCTGATTATGTTAACTGAAATTCACTCTATTTTAAAAGTTAGTTACACTTACTATTTAACATTTACAGTCGCAAAATAAAGCCTAACAAGAAAAGGGTATTTTTATTTTAAAGTAGCTCTCCAATGTGAACCTATTTTGGTTTTTTTTTTGTAAAATCTTATTAGCTCTTATGCCTACTGCTCTTTAGTTTCGTAATAATTTCATAAGAATTTCTGAACTGTATCAGCGAAAAGGAAAACTGTAGTCATGCCTTTTTAGTAAGTCTTTTCACGGTCTGTTTCACCTTCTTCCGGATTTTCCTTTAGAATTTGATAATCATTTGTTATTTGCTCAACGTCTACGGTAGAAGAACTCCTTTAATATGTTTGTAAATTAAATCTGAGAATCATAGTATTTCAATAAAATTAACGTCTCGTTACTCAACAAATATTCCAACGTCATTATCAAAAACGATGTAAGAGCGAAATATACTAACGCTTAATGGTGCTTTGGCACTAACTTCTTCACGATGTTAAAAGAAAATTACTTAAAATAGATGTTGGTTCACTAGGAATTACTTTGGTGTAATATCATATTCAAAAATACTTAATCTGTTTTCATAGACAAAATAAATTTTTTTAGTAGGTTTATTATATGTTTTTTGTCAAGCAAATATTTATTTTCGATATAATTAAAAGATACAAAGTTTAACTATATAATTGTTATATAAAAATTTGTTAAGGGTCGACTTCATCATTTCTGAGCATATTGCAAGGCCACTGAATAAAAGCTAAAATTTGGCATAGATGCAAACTAGAAAGTGTTTTGAAAAATTTTCCCCTTAGACCATCCCTGACAGGGTATTACAAGTTTAAGGCTATTTATATCTTTTAGGGGAATTTTTAAAGATGGAATCTGTTCTTCCTCATTAGAGAAGATTCTACGACATGGAAAAATGTATTCTCCAACAAGTAAACTGTTCAAGAGTTTTGACCGTTCCAATTGCTCAAGGCAGGACAAGTGATACTATGTAATTTTTAATACAGTGCATTAATTTAATGCACTGATTGCAATAATTTAACAATTACAGACCAAATATTATTTTGTCAGCCTTCGCTCTTTAATAAAATACTGAACGAAATACTCAGTATGGATATTCACTTTATTTTATTACAAAATAAAGTAGAAATAGATATATGAATTTAGTTTTAAAATCTACTGGCTTTTTAAAACTTGGTTTAAAGTTAGCCAAAACTTTTAAATACATTTTTAAAACCATTCAATCTCATAGCATTTCAAAGTAAAATTACCACCAATTCTTCATTTTTTAAATCGGTTTTAAGCTATTGTCATGTGTATTTTTATATTGATGTTAAATCTAAAAATAAATCATTCTTAATGAACACTTAGTTAACGTTTTACTTTTTATACTGGTATCCAGGGATTGTATATAGTATTTTCATGAGTGTCCATATAAAAAAAAAATGTATTTCAGTAAATTTCCTGTGCTAATGATTGCAAATTCTGGTTTTCATCGATTAATTAATTAATTGGTTTTTTATAAATTTTGTAAATTAGGATAAAATTTTCAAAGAATAATACAAATTTTTTTTTAAATTTTAATGGTTTTTTATTTATACAAGAACTACATCAAAAGTTATTGAGATAGAATCACTTAAAGGTTATCAGTATTTTCTACGTTCTAAAATTCAATTGTAGAAATATTGAGCATTGAGTTGATTATGCAAATGTAACAAGGGGATTATTAAAAATCCGCCTCTCCCTTTCGCTTGATCTCATTTTTCTGCCCATTCCTCTCAAGATTTATCTTGAGTTTAATACACACTTCTTACATTTATTTTTTTTTTTTTTGTTGTAATCTTTCAGACTTTTTATTTTATTGTCAAGGGTATTTTTGTAATTCGTGTAGAAGTTGAGACGTCGTTTCTTGTCTACCAATCACATTATTTCTTAGAAAGAGAAAAAAAGATTTCTTTTACAAGATTTTGAGTTCATATTTCTTCTTATACTACGCAATGCGACAAAGCGTAACTATTGACGACTTGCCTAACGAAGGTAATAATTTAGACTTAATCTAATTATTAGTAACTGAAAAGAATAAACAACGTAAAATATATATATTTTTTATCGTATTTGGTATTTTTATATTATTGTAGAAGTTAATATACTTACATTAAAAATATATGTTTTTATGTATACTACACTTTTTAAAAATAAAAATTGAAAATGGTAATTGATATAGTTTGTTTTTTGTTTGTTTTTTTTAAGTATATTTATAATCGGTTTCGAAGATTAGAAACCGTAAATAAATTTTCTGATGGTAATCAAGTTATAAAAGAGTTTCCTTTGAAATACCTTAATTATATTCTAGACATCAACGTTAAATCAATTGTAGCATAAGCATTAATAAAGATCAGCCAGTAACGAACTAGAAATCATAATAATGTCCAGTACTACGAATAAAACCACAATATAAAAAGAATAATGGTAACATAGGAACAAATAACATTACAAATATAAATGATCATAAATAAAAACATAAATACTTTGATAATGCACAACTTAAGAAGAGATACTACGTCCTGAGAATCCACATTACCTTTCTAGGTCCAGTATATGTACCCGCTTTAATCGCCTTACATTTTCTCCATACTTTAAGAAGTTAACAGCTAAATAGTTTATGTGGTCGTTAAGTCTTATTTTGTTACTAAGTTGCAAATCGATCGACTTTCTCTCGAACACACATCAACCATAAGTGCTTGTGAATTTCGTTGTTCCGTACGAACCATAGCGCCTCTATAATGTATCTTACAAATTTATTCTGAAAACGCTGAATAATTTGTATATTGCTGATACTCGCCCTACCCCAGAGTTGAATAACGTATGTCCAAACCGGTTTTAGAATTACTTTGTACAGAAGTAGCTTATTAGATAGGAATAATTGCGATTTCCTTCCCAATAACTAATATAGCTCTTCAAAATGTATCTAGAATTTCCTTTATTTCCTAATGTATACTTTTCACATTAGATGAAAATCTTGATGAATACACAAATACCGTATAACTGTAAACTCGCGGGGTGTAATCTCATATAAATAGATTTCTGGATAGTCATCTCCTCTCATCGCGAATATTATGTGGATCGATTTTGCTCTATTGACCTATTGACCATTCTGCTAGAAGAAGATCTAACCAAGATTGCAACTTAGACGAGGCTTGAGTGGAACGTCGTCGACAAACACGATTGCCTTGTCGTCGTTAAACGATGTAATAGTGGTATTGTCTTGACTAGAAGGTCCGCAATTAAGAAGGAGTATAGGATAAACACTGAGCCCTGAGGAACATCCGAAGAAGTATCAAAGAATTCAGATAACTCCTCCTTTATATTTAATCTGGGAGAAACGTCCGTTCAAGTAACTACGTAATATTAAATAAAAAGGTTGAAGTAGGTTTGTTTTTAGTTTGTACAGCAAGGCCCCTTATTGAATGCTTGCTGTATATCTAGAAAGGCACCCGAAAATAACCTTTCCTCCTCCAAGCAGTTGGAGACAGTGCAATTAATCCTCTGTGTCTGTTCAATGGTGTTGTGACACCGCAGAAACCGAACTGGTGGGCAGAAATTATTTGTCCTCCTCTAATTCAGTCCACAGTCTCTGAAGGAATAGCTTTTTGAATACCTTAAATATAATAGAATTGTTATCCTGTATGAGAACACGTCATTCACCAACTTACCCGGCTTAAGCACCATCACTACTTATGACACCTTCCACTCCGACGGGTAACACGTCGTTACAAGGATACCATTAAACAGTTATCATGTTAATTACGGCGTTAGATAGGAGCATAACGAGCACTTTGTTGGTAGCCAAATTAAAGCCATTCTTTGAGTTCCGCTTCTTTTCAATCACTTGCAGCACTTCCCTAAATTGATATAATGAGAAATATTTTTGCACCTGGATTTTAAACTTTAACGAAAAAAAGGGAAAACAAGTGGGTTGAAGATGGAAATAATGCTAATTTCCAGTAAACTTAAAAATACTATATGTTTTAATGTACCTTATTTACTTAAATTCATCACCAAATGTAGTGTAATCTAAAATACTAACAAATTTTATGTGTTTTTTTAATAAATAATATTTTATTAGAATTATTTTAAAACTTTGGAAAAGCGGTTTATTTATTTATTTTATTACGTGAAAAAAATATTTATCACTGTGATTTTTTAATAATTTGTATCACTCTTCTTTGTCTTCAGTCATTTGACTGGTTTGATGCTGCTCTCCAAGATTCCCTATCTAGTGCCAGTCGTTTCATTTCAGTATACCCTGTACATCCTACATCCCTAACAATTTGTTTTACATATTCCAAACGTGGCCTGCCTACACAATTTTTCCCTTCTACCTGTCCTTCCAATATTAAAGCGACTATTCCAGGATGCCTTAGTATGTGGCCTATAAGTCTGTCTCTTCTTTTAACTATATTTTTCCAAATGCTTCTTTCTTCATCTGTTTGCCGCAATACCTCTTCATTTGTACTTTATCCACCCATCTGATTTTTAACATTCTCCTATAGCACCACATTTCAAAAGCTTCTAATCTTTTCTTCTCAGATACTCCGATTGTCCAAGTTTCACTTCCATATAAAGCGACACTCCAAATATACACTTTCAAAAATCCTTTCCTGACATTTAAATTAATTTTTGACGTAAACAAATTATATTTCTTACTGAAGGCTCGTTTAGCTTGTGCTATTCGGCATTTTATATCGCTCCTGCTTCGTCCATCTTTAGTAATTCTACTTCCCAAATAACAAAATTCTTCTACCTCCATAATCTGTATCAGTATATTTTTTAATTTCCCAATTAATCTGTGCTTTATCTTTATTTAATACAGGGAAATATTGTATTGTTTTTGATTAAAAAATTATTCATAACTTAAAATGGGTATCTTTTACAGTAATATGAGGTTTTATTATTATATTTTTGCTCATATTAAGCCTTTATGTGAATAGGATAATGTGTTTTGCACTTAAACATTTTTTGCTAAAGTGTATAATATTTAGCTGAGCTATTTGTACTCAGAAGTTAGTAGAATTAAAAAAAAATAATATATCATTATAATACAGATTATTAACTGAAATATAAATTTAATGACTAAAAGTACAAAGAAAGGTTTTTATGAAAATAATCTAACATGTTTTCCTGTTTAAATTTTAGTTGCCTTCAGGTATCGAATACTGTATATTCTAGCGGTGAATAATGAGTTGTTTAGGATTAAGCTATGATGACGTAATTACTGATATAGAATAAAGGTTAAAAGTTCAAAAGAGCAAATACACTTTTTCTACAGCAAATATCAGCTAGGAAAATATTTTACAGCAATTTAATTTTTTAATTTTACGTATTTATTTAAAACCTTGCGGCATTAAAATAATATAAATATCATAATCTAGATTAACAAACATAATGATCACAAAATATAAGAACAATTATAATTAAAAATCACGATTGTCCAAAATAAAAATTTTAAAAATAAACAAATTGAACTAAAAAAAAGAATAGAAGGCATGGAAATATTGCTAAACATCGTTAGGCATTATTCAGTTAAATAAAATAATGGATGACCAATCAAGTTTCAGATAGTTCAGTTTAAATATTTTTCATATAGAATATGAATTTTTCATGTAGAAATAGCAGATATTTAAGGTTGTCTAATGATTAATTTCAGGTTTTACATTGATAAGAAAATTTTGTCCTTCAACAAAAATATTTAAATGCAGCCGGGGGTCTCTGAGTAGTAATTATCCTATATTAAACAGCCCATATATTAGTAATTATTCTATATTAAAGAGCATCCCGACACATGCGCGCGCGCAGTGTGTGTGTGGATACCGGTGTTCTTTGGTGGTTGGGTTTCAATTAACCACACACCTCAGGAATGATCTGTCTGAGACTGTTCAAGATTACACTTCATTTACATTCATACATATCATTCTCTGAAATAATACCTTACAGTGGTTTCAGAGGCTAAACAGAAAAAGAAAGAAAGAAAGTTCTTAACTGTTACAATTTTTATTTCTAAGCCGATAATCTCGTTATTTATTTTTTTTCCAATTACAAATTTAATTATATTAATTACGTTTAATTTTATTACGTTTCTAATTATTGTTATTATTACACGACCACCCAAAAAGGAGTGCAATGTATTTAGAGGGTTTATGTATATCTTTACCACCGTAACACATCCGACACTGACACGCACGCACACCACATCTAAATATGTGAAATTAGAAACCTTATTTACACTTTAATTTTAATAAATTACAGTTTTCACTGATCCTAAGTATACTTTTCTTACTGTAACATATCTGGCAGTATAATTGATATTCTAGTAAAAACATCTGTGGTGTTTGGATATATTGTCGCTGTACACTAAAACACTTTTTCAAGATTTTTATTTTTGAGTATTGGTCACCTTATAAAGAGTTAACCGATAATAAATTGTTAGATTTTTCTTTTCATTTAGTAAGACACTAAGTGCCTTTATATATATATATATATATATATATATACATAAAATATTGCCTTCTAGTAGTGTACGTTATGCTTTTACCTTTTATTGTGCTGTTTATAATATTATAATCGGCATTTTTAAATAAGTGAATTTTGTACATATTATTTTAAAATATAATTACTAAGAGAAATCGAATGTTTAAAATTGTGTGAAATTACAAGAACATAAAAAAACGACAGCATCATCTTGCTGATAATTTAATCTTGCTTTATTAGTTTGATAAATTATTAATCATGTTAGGCAATTAACTGCTTACAATTTACGTATTTATGTAAATTTTCCTTTTTATTAGCACCCTCACATCTCAGGTAATTTATTCGAATTATATTTTTAAAACTGTGCATCATATTAATTACAACTATTAAACAGTTAGTGTAATAAGAAAAGATGGGACCCTAAATGCATTTAGCCGTTTTAAGTTGAAGGTTTAAAAAATGATCTTCTTGAATAATCTCAATTTAGTTGATAAAATATTAATTGGATTCGATCTTTTTGGTTCACGGGTTAGTCAATTAAATTAAATAATTCGTTTTAATTATTGACAAAATATTATACTGGGAAATTCAAATAGCTGTTGTTTGTAAAAGATGAATCAAAGCGTATATCAAAGGAAAATTATAACTAATAGATCGCAAACGTTGTCTGTTAAAGCAAAATTAATTAAACGTGAATGACTATTTCCCGTTATTGTGTATCCGAATAACGATATTAGAATCAACTAACAAAAACGTGCTTTTATTATATATATATATATATATATATATATATATATATATAATTTTTCTCGTTATTGATCATATAAATTTCAAAGAAAACTAATTTTACTAACCATATCATGGTCAACCTTTTACAGAATAGTCAATGAAAATTCACTTATATCACTTTATTGTGCAAGACCAATTTTTCTGCCGAAAACTTTGTATATGAAGTTCTAGTAACGAATTAAAATGAACGGAATAATTCACTGAAAGCTTTCAGATTACTGAAGGCAAAAAAAATAATTATATTTTTGTCTGAAAAATTAAGATGAGTGTAACGATTGCCCATTGAGATATGATAAACCAGTAACTTTTAATGTTTGTTCGTGAAAAGCATATGGATTCTGAAAATCCTGTTGTTTTAAATGTTTAAATATCAATTTCAAAATTAAGATAAATTTCCTTTAAATTTATTTAAAAAACCGCATAAAATTTAAGAAAACTGATGTTTTTTCTCTTAGTAAATGGAAAATCCTTCTTCCTATTTTGGTAATGAATTTTGGTTATTCTTAAGGAAAGTTTAGCAGTTTATGGACATTTCTTGAGATTTTGAAGAAACGTTTACTCCGTACAGAAAGCTTCACAAATGACTTTCTAAGTAAGACAATAAATACTCTTCCGTCAAACCTTCATCATTCATTCCATACGAATATCTCATAATGTTAATTCCATACAGAACTAACAATATAGGCAATATTGCCAACTCCCAAAAATAAGTTCCCAAGCCCCATTGAAAAACTTCATTGACACATTAGCTTCTGCAAATTATTTATAAAATAAGAGGAAAAAATTTTCTCAACAGAAGGAATTTTTAAAAATGTGAGTTTTTGAATAACAGGACTTCTCCATCATGTTTATCTACTTATTACTACTGTTAATTTAAATTTAAGTTATATTTGATTTAAAAAGAAAGTTTGTTTTTTCTTTTTTATAATTGCAGATAAAAGCGACTTTTGTTAGTTATCTTTTCCTTACATATATTATATAAATTTCTTTTATTGCAATCACAATTTATATTATAAATTGTGATTGCATTTATAATATAAATTTATAATATAAATTGTGAGTAATGTAAAATGAATTTGTAATATAAATCAAGATTGTTTCTTGATTCTTTTACATATTACAAAATATACTTTACATATACACAAATTATGTACGAATTTGTGTATATGTAAAATAGGGTTTAGAAACGTTTGATTCTGTTAACACACACCATTATATACATGAAATAAGAAAAATTTTAAAGCAATTGTTTAAAATACATTTTGTTTAATAACATAAAGAATGAATTTACAAGGAAACAGAATTACAAATAATTATTATACTTAGAATAATATACGATATAAATAAAATAAGCACTAAAAGGAAGAAAATAATTTTTTCCTTCTTTTATATAAAAAGTAAGGAAAAAATTGTGCAGGCAGGCAACGTTTGGAATATGTAAAACAAATTTTTAGGGATGTAGGATCTAGGAGGTATACCGAAATGAAACTACTAGCACTAAATAGCGAATCTTGGAGAGCTGCATCAAAACAGTCAAATGACTGAAAACAAAAAAAAAAAATATATATATATATAAGTAAACGAAGTACTGGTTGTTTATTATAAATTAATAAATTTTATACATTGATACATTATACATAGATAAATTGTAACATAAAGAATCGTACACGTACGTAAAACATGTATCAGCTACGAACAATTGAAAACTCAAATTATAACTTCAATGTCGTTTGCAATTTTATTAAAAAAAATTAAAAGCATGGGGCATCTTCGAAATATCAGTAAGATTTTTTTATCAGGGTTTTATTATTGCTTGGAGGGATTTTACCCATGCTTTTATTATTTGATGTATATAAACTTCTTAACCAAAGATAAGGAAAATTAAACATGCGTTTTCTTACCTGAATAATTTAGTCACTGTACTCCGTGGAAAAATATTTTTATAACAAATATTTGAGTTCCGAGATACCATTGACATTAATAAAATTAGATTTCAGGCTTTTTTCGTTTGCGGAAGTATATAGTGATCGTAAAAATGCTTCAATAGCTATATTTCAGTGAATATAAATTCATAAAAGTTTTTATATTATTTTCACATTTATTATTCACACTCTATTATCAACACTATGAGGTTGAGTTCTGAATTCACTTTCAGTTGATTCATCATGAAGGCACAATACAAAATGAATAACGATATCCAAATAATAATTTGTTTACTATCGATTCATAAATGTAAAATATCAATGAGCAAAACAGAAATGACTAAAAATTATGATTTAATATAATTAAAAATGATTACTAAATGATAGTGAAACGCATATTATTTTTGCACAAACCTCGGCCTTTTACTTATGGCCACGTTTGTCTCTATGTGTTTCGTTTTTAATAACAATAAAGAAAAGACGTCTAATGTGCTTTTCAGAAATATCAAATAAACTCCGAAAAGCTTTTCTAAAAATACTTTGCCTTTTTAATTTAAATTTATAAAATGTAGGAGATTTACTGGCCTGGACTTTGGATTTCATTAGTTTAAAAAGTATTTTAAAATTTCTAATAAACCTTGCAAGCAAATATTTTGTTCACCATTCCTTGAAATAGTCAAATGAATGTTGAATATATTCTGCGTTTCATCTTGCGATAAGATCTTCATACACTGCCGGGAAAACGTGCAATTTTCTCCTAATTCACGGACATAAACGTGTTTCCTTGTATGAAGTTTTGTATGAATTTTTGAAGTGTGTGAGTTTTTGTGTGAAGTGTATGAATTTTTGTATGATGTTACATGTAATTGTACATATTTTATTCTATTAAATACACTTTTTTTTCATTCCTTACAATTTTCTCCTTTTAACAAGGCTGTTATTGACTTCCATGTCCATAGATTACAATAAGAAAAAATTAAACATTCACTTCTTATATTACGAAATTCTTATTGAATGTTTCGAACTTACTATACTGAATATTTAATAAGAATAATATAGATTAATTAATTTGAGGAATTAAAACTACTATTTATTACAATATAATGCAGTCAAACGCAGAAAAACCTACCACTTTACCTCAGTAAAACATAACTTTTATAGCTGTTTATTCTTTGTCCAAAATAAGAGGGAAAAAAACGTTGATCAGGTGATACATGATAACTTATTTGGAAATAGAAAGGGCATGAATCATATGACTGATGTCTTTTAACAAACAAATAATTTAGAAAACTTTATATAAAAGACCATTTTTCCATGGAAACCTTTTGCACTACATTGCAATCTCACCAAGAACGAATATGCATGCAAAATTGAAGCTTGCTAACATGTCAATAAGTTGGTTTAAAATCGATCAAAACGTTTTGACCATAGAAACAGACATGACATGGAAGAAACGTAAATAAAAGAATATACAAATAATGACCTGTAGGTGGATTTTAATTATATAACGAGAAAAAAGATCACTTTTTTTTCACGTACTCATCAATCGAAATTTATATTTTAAAAGTAACATTACAATCAGATTTTTAAATACTGAAATATATAAATCGAACACTTAGGGAAAGAAAGATATTAATAAAGAGTTTTGTTGGAATGTAAATTTTGTTCAATATAACAACAACAAAAAAAAAAACTTGTTACTAACTTCTATGTTTCTTCTTTCCGGGTTGTAATACAATATAAAGAAAGGATACTTTTCTTATGGCCAAAGAATGCTATAACCATACTTTTTAATTGAAAATTAATAAAATTTTATACAATGCTGTGTGTACGTTTGTATGTGGGTTAATATTTATTTTACCTTTACCTCAGAAAAAAATTTAATTTAAATTCGGAAATATTTTCTTTCTATCTTTTAAATTAGATAAATTGATTCGATTAAATTTTTTTTGTTGAAAAATTAGATAAAAATATAGTGATATAAAATGGGGTGCTGTATCTGGTAGACACTAAAATTTCATTTCATGTTTTTTTTTAATACTTTTTAGCTCATAAAACGTATCAATGAAAGAAGTACCGTTGGATATAGTGCAGTTAAAGAGTTTTTGAAAAAAATTGTTAAATTAAATCATCTTTAAATATTTTTTTATGGTTTATTTCTGACTTTTCACTGTTTCAGTCTTTCGGGTAAAGATTTTTATATAGCGTTTTGTTAAGTTGCCGTTTAATATTTTACGTTATAATGTTAAAGCTTATCGGAATGGAAATAAATTTCAGGCTTTATTTAGGGATAATTTTATGTTTAAGGGATAAGTTTTTTAAAGTGATTTTGATTCGAACATGCCGTTTAAGATCTTATTAAATTTTATTTTATGATTTTTTAGGACCCATACCCCGTTGCTCGGAGTTGAATTTAAGAGAATTTTTTCTTGTATTTAAAACACTCTATTATATATCTGTTAAATAAATAAACAATAATTTTTTTTAAGATTATTGATTATTTTCAAGTTTATCAGTATGTGAGGGATTAAATTATATGGTTATACAAGAGACGTTCACCCACATGTCAGCTTTTGTAATATAATTCCGTCAAAATAAGAAACTAGCTAGTGGGGATCTTCCAAAAAAAAGATTTTATAATATTATAAAATGTTTAGAAATATTGAATTGAACAACAAAACTTATGATTAATTAAGACTTATGAACAGTTTAATCAAAAAACAATTATTTGCTTTTAATCAAGTTTGAAGCGATTTTTCTTACAAGAAATACGTTTCCATTATGGATAGTTCATTTCACTTCCAGACCGATTTCAAAGAGTTTTTTTTAGTTGAACGTGAGGTAGAAATGTCTTCAATAAATTATTTATTAAGGAAAGTAATATAATAAACTTCTGTCTGACGTCTTACTGGTTTTATTCACATCTTAAAGTCAAGAAATAAAAAGAGATTGTTCATAGAAATATTTTTTATTTGTTAAGTTCAAGTTTGTTAGTATTCAAGTATTATATGTACCAGTAAAAAGCCTTGGAAGTTGTTTTTACTATTTTCTGTCATGAAATATTTTATGTACAGAGGTTTGTTTAAACGAATGTATATTTAACTATATTAAAAAATACCGATGTTATAAATTTAAAAACTCTAAATTTCTACACTTCTGAAATTAATACCCACGTTATAGATATACTTGTATTTGTAAAAGTTACTGCGTATATTTGTGTGTAATTTTGTACACATTAGATATATACGTATTTATTTTTAAGTTTATATATTTCTAAGCATTCCTACTTCTAAATAATTGTTCAAAAAATTTTTTTTTTCTATGGGAACTTTTTATTATAACTTTTTTATTTTAATGGAAAGATTATATTTTCTATTTTTTTTTTTTTTTTTAGAAGTAAATGTATTAAACACAGATTATAATTTTATTAAGATAATAAATATAATTAATTGTATATGTAATTCTATTACATTTAGAAGTATTTACATTTTGTAACATTCCATGAAACAAAGTTTTATATTCTCTCTTAGATCATATTATCACCGATTATTAATTTGTGATAATTGACTTAATAAGAAAGAATGAGGGTTAAATTTTAGTCTTCTGAACATTAGTTCAGGGAAATAAAATGTAATATAACTTACTACTGGTGCAGTAGGAAAAATTAAAATTACACAACTTTGACTTAGTTATTGTTGCTATTATAGAAAAACTTTATCACCAATACTGTAGTCCTTACACCGATTGGTGTTTGTAATATATATATTATAAGGGTGATTAAATTAAATAAAGCCAAATTTCTTTACATGAAAAATTCCCTTATTTACTTAATTAAATATTTAATGAAGTAAAGAAATAAATTATTCAAAATGTTGCTCATTTGGTAGATTACATTGATAGACAAAAAAAAAATTTTAATGTTTCTTTAAATGTGATGGCATTTCTTGAATTGCGATTTTGCGTACATACAGATCTGTTAGTACAATTTTTCTATCACCCTTAGTTTTAAATAAATAACGCTTCAAAAAAAATTAAGGGAAAATATAGTTAAAATCAGTAAAATTTATAATTTTGCATGGTCATGCCTGTGTTAGAATGATTTCGCTGATGCTTTTCTTTTATAAATAGCCTCAGACACATCCCGAATTAATATTCAACAGTAATCGGCTAGCATGTTAGTATTCCATTTCCCTTTTTAGCGGCTTTTCATCACGGTGGAAACGTTCACCGTGTTCATCACTTACGTCTCCGAGGTTGTCCGGTAAAAATTCAGATGTGAGTGGAGGAAATGTATTTTCAAAGACATATCACATTTTCATACTCCCATAGCTCTCTATGAAGTAAGTAAGAAGTTGATTAATAATATCATGGTAATTGTCGGATTTTTGTTTGCCGAGAAAACTTTTGCGAACATCTTTAAATGAAGCCCAAGCTCTACTCTCTACATTATTTATAATTGAGTTAAAAATACATGATCTTTGACCAACTCTCTTACTTGAGGAGCAACAAATATTCCTTCTTTAACTTTTCCTTCACACATTCGGAAATTTCTGCCTGATGTACATAAATCCGGGACTATCCATCTTCATTGCTTTTACAAAATATTTTGTTAGTCTTAGCTTGATATGGTGAGGGGATAAAATTATTTTTTTGGGTTCAACTAAGTCTTATTGCTGTCTTAACTTTGTTAATAGTGCGGTGTCATAATTCCTCAAAATTGTGTAAATGATGTGGATGCCTTTTGTTGTGTATGTATATGGTGAGTTTACTGTAAAATCATATAGAAAAAAATATTACGCCTTTAATTAAAAAAGCATATCATTTGTACTTTCAGTGTAAAATTGGTGATCAGGATAAGACGATATGGTATGCACTAATTGTTCTGCATATTTAAGAGGATGGCTGAAAGGTACACGGAAGGCATTGGCATTTGTTGTACCTATGGTTTGGCATGAACCAAAGGATCATGTAACCGAGTGTTACTTTTGTTTAACAAGTGAGCCTGGAATTTCTAAAAATTCTAAATATACTGTAAAATATCTTTCATTGCAATCTGCAATCAGGCCTGTACCTCAAAGAGAAATTAATCCAGTTCCTGAGCCACCTGTGAATGTATGTTTCGATCAATGAACTGTTAGGATCAAGACTGCAAGATTGGAATCTACTTAAAAAAAATACAAAAATTTCGGGCTTTCGAAGCCGACGAAAAGAAATTTCTCTGTAGTTTGTTGATGAAAATAATTTGGTTTATTGCTCAAATATTGGTGAGCTTATTTTGCACTTAGGACAAGTTCATAAACCGGATAGTAGTTTCTATGCAATTAGAGGTAGCACTGCCAAAGTGACCACCTGTATTGACCCGTAGGCCACATAGACAGAATTTCCACGGACACTGACTCCCCAGTGACCTACGGAGTTCCTTCATGAACTCATCCCTCGTTGTAAGTACATCTAAGTCCTTGACGACAACATGCGTCCTCCTGCCAACCTTCCCAGTAATGCCGCATTGGTGCCCTCGACCTTCTCCATAGTGTCTCTGCTGATTTGTTCTGCAACACCACTGTCAGCACGCACCCTGGGATGCAAGTCTTCTACCTGACCCCGCCTTGGGAATAGAACTCCTGTCTTCCCTGGTGACAACGCACTATTCACGTAACGGAGGAGGTCCGCATAGGTCTTCCCCTCTGCCTTAACCACAACCGTGGTGGTCGGTGGACCCGGCGGTATCTTCTTTCCTTTAGATGGCTGCGCGTATGTCAAACTGAGGAGATGAACAAAGTGCTTCATCTCCATCCGCCTGGACACGTACTTTACAGAGCGCTGTAAAATCTGGATCGAAGATCCAGAAAAACAGACCCCGTGATCTCGTACCTTCTGCAACACACGTGGATCTGATCTGGATAAGACCGAAGCCACTCCACGGTCACCAACTGCCGTTTCAATCACTATAATGTAGTCCATCTGGTCACAATCAATTATACCGCCACTCTCTTCCCCAGATGAATCACGGGCAGAAGACTGCACAGCAAGGATCTGACCCACCTTCATCCTTCCCGCGTGAGCCAAGTTCCAGATCCACGGGGCCTTGCGATAAATCGGCACATGTCGCGAGTGATCGACACTATCACATATCCAAAATCCATGTGGACCACACTCCCTCCGCCAAATTAGTATTGTATAGGAATGGAAAACGTCTTTAGAGCCTTTCAAAACCAGCTGCTTAACATCCGCGTCCGCCACCTCACTGTCAATTGTCCGGCGAAGTTCATCAAGTGTTCAGTACACGGGACGCTCCAAGCCTCAGTCCGGGGTCTGTGACGCCACGTCGCTAATTACTTTTGAGTAGCCTTCTCCGTCGTTGTCAGCCGGGTAGAAAGTTCCGCCTGTGGTACCGCATCCAAAATATCCTGAAATAAGTTCAACATACGAGCACTGCGGTCCAGTCGGCAAGAACACTCATTTATGTCTACCTTGGTAGTCGTGTGTTGCTTAACCAAAGTGCTCAACTCTTTATCGTAACGCAAGAGAAGCACCAGATTATGTTGAAAGCATCTCCTCGTGACGTAAGCGTTCCTGCGTCTCCCACAGCGCCAATTTCCCCCTTCTGGTACATCCTCCTTCATGTGAGAGACGTCAGTGAAGGATTCACACCCTTCCGAGTCAAAAGGGTCACCCGAAAAATAAAAAACCACTGCAACCACCAGCCTTAGATATTTTCATCTCTTCACCAGTATACGGGGAGCCGCGATATATGTAGCTTCCACATATATAAATAAAAATAATATTTTTATTTAATGATGGTTGCATTACATCATATTTTTAATGGGTTATATTACGTCATACTATCAAATCTAATCATTTAATAGTATTTTCATATTTGGGTAGACTTATTTTACCATCAGCTGCACAAATATGAATGGTTTGATTCAGTGTTTCTATTGCCACGTTCAAACCTCCTAAGTCTCCGCAGTCTATAAAAAATTTCCTTTTAGTAAATAATATATTTGTATCTGATCCCCAATTCATGACATTTTAAATGTGCAACTACGAATAAAAGTATTCCTCTACCAAGTGGAATCTTCAGTATAATATGCGTACTTTTTTCTCACTGAAAGGACGTACCTTAATTTAATGTTTTACCGTATCTGTTCTGGCTACCTTATGACTGACATTTTTATAACGTCTGAGGTATAAATGTGATAAGTCGGTGTTGTTTATTTTGAGAGAACAATGATGTCCATGTACAGAATGACACGTAGTGTCACCAAAGCGCTGATCACATGTAATATTAACGGCAGTTTCTGAGCTCATTCTCCCATTTTCGTAACTTTTTTTAAAAGATAGTTCGTCTGTAGTTTTGTATTAATGAAAACGTTACATACTTTTCTTTAATTTTATTAAAATCTGTAGAACTTATTACTCTATCTACCAGAATGAAATAAAAATGAACTCTAACTTACTGCTTTAAGGAGCATGAGTCAGCGATAATCCTGCCCATTAGTTTTGATTTTAATCAACGTACTCCATCTGGTGTACAAGTAAGCTAGAATGCATATAACGCAGTAATTTTGTAAGCATAGGTTTCCTAAAATATTAAAAAATAATTATTTTGCTAAATAAAATATTTTTTTATTTTATTAGTGAAATATTTTGTGTTCTTTCGTCAAAATAAATTTCACTGCTAAGAAAATATCAAACCATAAAATTTTGTTACAAACTGCAAAGTTAAAGTAGAATTATCATATCTTAATAATTAAAATAATTATGATAACTTGTGTTGTCATGTTGTGACAATGTCAGAAGTTGAGATTTTATTTTTTCATTATAATTGGTAATTTAATTTTTTTCTTTTTTCAAAAAGTATGTATAATTTTATAGAAATTAAAAAAAAAACTGAAAAGTTCACTTTTATTAACAAGATTTAATAAAAAAAAAAAAAATATTTGTAAGAAAGATTATCTGAAGATTTTAAAGAAGCAAGTATTTTAAAATTTACACATGAATATTACTAAGAAACGTGTTATTAATTGGAATATACTTAAATATTGCTAATTATATTATTAATTGTAATATATATGTGTACGTTTTTATAGGTTAGATTTTCACAGTTGATAGAATAGAGTGCGTATCTTTGTTTGATTAGTTCTTTAATGGTATATTTTTAGATGTTTTTTCAGTGAAGTAGCATCGACAGAGAAGAGAAATTGCATGTACTGAACGTTAGAGTAAGGTCAAAGCTATAAAGTTTCTCGATTCCATTTGGAAGCTCAGAAGTGAAAGGGATTTGCTTAGAACCCTTCACTGGTTTTAGTTCCCCTTATAAAACTGTTCCAGCTGACCTTCAGTATTTTTATTGCTACCAGTTAGCTGCATAAAACAAAAATAGCAAAATACAAAAAATACTGAATAATAGAAAATTAAATTTAAAAAAATCACTGAATAACAATAATAATAAAAGAGGCATTTTTTATTACATTATTTAAAAATACAATATTTTTATTTCATATTTTTTGCCGTAAAATAATTCTTTTTATTCCTATTTCAATACCAAGGTGGTACTGCCAACGGCACTACTGGCACCAGCAAATTGTAATGTTTAATCTCTGTCTTATTTTTTTATTATTTTCCAATCTAGATTATTAAAATTATATAAAATTCCAACGTATAATTTTTTTCTCGAAAAATGTAACATAATGGTTGATTTTTACGAAGACATAGTTTAATGAATTATTTTAAATATTCTAATGATACTAAAAAATGAATTGTGGTTGCTTCCATGAATGTAAGTGCACAATTTATATGAATACACTGATTTAATCTTAGCTATTCTGTTATATTTATGTTTATTGAAAACGATAAAGCTTAGTTGTTGCTTGATATGGTGTTGAAATAACAATCTCTGGCATGATTTCCAGTAGTATTCACGATGTGGTTTAAATGCAATTTCATGTCCTCTCCGTCAATCTAAAGCGGTACATTATTACCACTTTCACCTGATGTTAGGTGATTGGTATGATATTTAAATTGACTCTTGCAAAACTGATCCTGTTGTATGTAACGTTGGTGTATTTAATAATAGTTTTATATATGTACGAGTATATTTGTATATAAGTATGTATGTTTATATGTATTTGTTTACTACTATACCGCTGGAAGTTTATCTGTACATATAGCATAGCTTCATCCCGAATGATAAGCAAATCTCCAGAGCAATAGCCGATGTAAATTTATCCTTTTACAATTTATCCTTTTTTGATTTTGCACCTTTATATCAACAAACCATCTTAATAGGTGAAGTTATATAATTTCAGCTTGGCCTTTAGGATATAAAAGAAACACACATTTGTTCAGTGTTTATCTTTATACAGTGCATTGTAATTTTTTCATGTTCTAAACTTACTTTTTAAAAAAACAGATAGTTTGCGTGTTTATTTCTATTGATTTATTGTGATTTAATGTTGGATTTTCAGTGAGAATTCTTTACAAACCTATATTCTGTAATTTTTCAGAAATCCTATTAATTTTCTCTGCGATAATAAAAATCTTATAATAAACCCTTTTTTACTTCCAAATAATTCAACAAAGTTTTATATTCTTGAACCCTTTAAATAAAATTGATGGTTTTTACAAATTTTATTTGGTGACGGTAATTTTTGTGGTTAATACATCAAATTTTCAAGGTAATCTAAAGGAGGATCAAAAATTTGTTGCTACAAAATTTGTTGCTACAAAATTTGTTTCAATTTTTTAATAAGAAGGTATGACAGGATTTTTGTTAACAAATGATGCATTTTGTGAGATAAATTATCATAATTGCGTCTGAAAACAAGCGAGTAGTATTAATCAGTATCTAAATATCATTTAAAAATTTATCTTAACTCAAAAAGTAAACATGACAATTTGTAAAGATTAAGTGCACAGAATTTCTACCCTAAAAGATTTAATTAAATAGCTTTTTAACAATTATGTTGCACTATAATACAGTGTTGTGTGTCATATGAAGTTCATTTAGTAACGCAATGGGATTAAAGGATGCTGGTGAACATAATTAAACCTAAATATAATATTGATATAGACACAGCCTACGTTGTGTTGAACTTTATACGTATACAGTTGTTAATATTTTAATAAAGTATAAAACGGTTAAAAAAATTACATTGATCATTCTACTCAAATATCAATCCGACGGCATCTATCATCGGAACTCTCCATATTATTATTATTTATTTTTTTGTTTGTAGGTTTTCGGCCATCAAATACACTCGTATTTGATGCTGTTACATTGTGTACTACGCTCATTAACCCATATTCCAGGACAAAAAGAGAAGAAAATCTCTTTTCTTTTATGATAAATAACACGAGTGACCTAATCGAAAGACTAGTCTTGCCCAAAAAAATTTAGAACTATATTTGTCAAAGAATAATAAAAACTCAAAAAAGAAAAACACAAGATGAGAAGGGTGTAAACAGCCCTTTCCACTTAAAAACATACAATCCTTTTCTAACGAAATGTCAATTTATCAAAAGAGCTGCAATGTTATACAAATATTAAAAACTCATCCTATCATTAGAATTCTTCAAAAGATCACTAAAAGTATCTCTTACTTATATGCTATCGCCTAGGTTTACCCTTAGGCAACCCTTTTTTGCTTCTTTTTCTATCTTCTTGAAGGCCTCGACGTCGAATTCATAGGTTTCTGATGCCTCGCAAATGGCTCTTCAGATCCTCCGTAGTAAATTACGAAGGATGTTTTGCTGCCGGCATCAAATAACACCGGCTTAGTAGGTGCGGTGAACAATGCATCAGAGTTGAGACTCGCACTTCCCGCGGCAGCATGCGGGAAACTGAAATGCACGCTCTCTCACTTAATCGGCTCTGAAATTTCGGGGGCTCTATTTTATGTCGTTCTACATGCTCATTTTCTAATTTCTTTTTTCTCACTTCCCTGAGTGGAGATTTTTCCAAATTTAACTTTGGCTTCAGACTTCTTCGGCAGTTTACTTACTTTCCTTCGCCATGGAAATGTCAAAGATTCATTCCTACGTGGAGACGAACTCTTTTGTTTAAACACGTCTGTTGTTATCTTTGACAACTATGGCCTGCTACCTATAACTGATAGACTCTTCATCTTCTAATTAATGATCTGTTCAACTGAATCTGTTAAGACTGGCTCCAGTTCAGTTATCACGCCCTTCATTTTAAATGAGCCTGCGGGGGCAGCAGCTATGTGTTCGTAAGAAGGTTTGTTTGCGATCTGCTAAGCAGATTTTTCTGGCTTCGAAGTAGTTGATCTTTTCAATGAATTGCCACTTCCTTGTATTACGGACAAGTTCTTGATCTCGCCATGTGATATTTGTTACATTTGACACAGATCGGTGGATCCCTAACCAGAAATCCGGGGGTAATGTATCTCTATTAGCCGAGACTTCTTTTCTTGTGTATCAGGCTGCTGTATGTCCTTACCTCTGATATCCAGAACACCGCAATGATGTCGGGATGAACGGATGAATACCCAGCTTACGAAATCCAGTCTTTATTTTTTCTGGACATTTAGGTTTATTAAACATCAGGTCATTCGATACCGAGAATAAGATTTCTCCGTTGCGTCCCTGTTTAATCCTCGACACGCAAGAATTCCTTGTTAATGAAGGTTCTCGATAGCTTCTTCTTCTGTGCAGTTTAGCAAGTTCATGCACATAATAATATCTTTGGAACTATTAAGCGTACCATGTGGTACATCGTCAGTATCAATAAGTTCCATCTTCTTGACATTCAGCAGTCTCTGATAACTAGATCATTGACAATCTCAGCATACAGTCCCATATCAGTATTCCTACTCTCTTTAACAGGTCCTCCTGCAGTTTAAATGATTCCTAGAGCAATCATGAAACGATTGACTCCAGAAAAATCCCCTTCTTTCTTCTTAATGACTAGATACTTTGGAATTGTCCACAGCTCTTAGGTCGAAACTTAGTTCGATCCTTCTTCTCTATATCACTCGAAAATTGTGAAAGTTGACCTTTCCATAACCTATAGTTTTGCCAGTTAATATACACAAGGTTCAAGCGGAGTGACACTCGGGCATGGTCCGAATCATTGAACGTGCCTGGGTTCTCCCAGTCATCCGCCTTCTACAGATTTAACCTGGATCGGGGAGTCAGGTACTACCTGACCCACTATGCTGACATCCCTAGTCTCGCACGTAGCACTAAAGGGCTCCGATACCATTATCCGTAGGACAATCCCTGCCAAGGACCGAAGTGACTGACTCACACTGAGCGGCGCAAGAGTTCGGCAGGGCTAAGCTCCATCAGTCCACCCTCAAACAGGCTCCACAACCGGTAACTTCCCGGTCCGCACTCGCCCAGCGAAACCAAAAAACATATCACGCTCGTGTCTCCTGACCCCACTGCTAACAGAAAAACTGAGAAGCACGACCGCAAGCAGCTCAGGACCGCCAGTCCCGTACTCTACAGGGAAACTCTTGAGCAAAACCATTGCTCTGTTGGCCGAAATAAGTGAAAGTATCAAGTACCATGTCGTTGTCCGCCTCAAACGTATGCGTAGATGTTATTGCACGAACGTGTTGGGTTTATCCGGGAAATTATTATTATTACTGTACTGATGCAATTCGCAAGTAGTTTTCTTTTATATAAAACATGCAAAATTTCACCCTCTAAACATCGATTCTCTATGAAACACAAAAATGTATTCAATACATTAGAGTAGAGTGACAATAACTCTATCATGAGTTATTGTATATAAAGGTAAATAGTTGCTTTTATTCGGATTTGAATTCTAAATCGTGGATATCGGTGTTCTTTTGTAGTTGGGTTTCAATTATCCACACGTTTCAGCTACAGTCGACCTGAGTCTGTACAAGAATACATCTCACTCGCACGTCACGAATAAGGAACGTGACTGCCTACGGTCTTCAAATCCAGAAAACTGCATGAAAAATCAGGAGACTACCGGAATATTCATAACAAATAAATAAATGTATTTAATTTTCCAATGCATTTATTACAATTCAAAATTTTTACTATAAAAATTGTTCATCAGATTATTATTATTATTTTATTCTATTTTTTTGTTACTTTTTTGCATTTAAAATTTCTGTAAATATTTAGTTTTGATGAAATTCCATGCGGAAAGATATTAACTGCCTACGAGAGGAATTGAATTAAACCATGTATTAGTGTTAATAATATTACGGATTTAGATAAACCATACAAACAACCTTAATTTTATTTTATTTTTACTGTTGTTTTTTTCAAATACTTGATTAAGAATTTTCTTACTTACGGGTAAAAAATTCAATCACGGGTAATCAATTCCATTAATAACAAACCAAGTGTCAAAAGTGACAGATTGCTACAGAAAAAAAAACTGCATAATATTTACAAAAATATTAGATTTCGTTATCAAATGGCGGATGATTTTGGTGGAAACAAAAAAATTACTTATTCTATCATTATATTAATAGTTTAATAACTTAATATGTTTGGTAAATTTAATAATTCTTGCCTCTTATCCTAGTCTACTCTTCTCTGGTTTTCTTCCCACTAATTTCGATGGTATCAAGCTGTAAAACGTTCAAGTAATCTAATTGGCTCTTCAGGCGGACGACAGGTTGCAGAACCACCATAGAGCTCTATCTTCGTGTCTCATTACCTCTACATATAACATTTAACATTGTTAACATATAACGTTTAACAATGTTAAAGGACTTCGGTTACTCTCTTGGATAATTGCATAACAATTAAAGGTGATACTAAACGAATGATTTTAAAGGAAGCTGAACAATAATTTAGGGAAGTGAGCACCATTGCTCGCTACTTTTTATATATATACATATGAATAATATTAATATATTAATTAGATATTAAATTTTTTACGTAAAATATTTGAAAAACCATAGTGGAATAAAACAGGGAAAGATAAAATTAAAAAAAATATATGTAACAAAATAAATGAAAAATTTGTTGAATATTATTGTTAATTTTTTTTGGTTTTCAGTAGTATATTAAATCATGAGAATAATAAAATAATAAACATTTAAATACTATTAATATTATTGATGTAAACATGTAAATATTATTGATGTACATTGTACTGTAGTTAATTTATTCGAATATATCAAACCACGTTGTTAACGTACGGTCAAACATAGGTACGTTAACGTAGGTATCCAGTCAACTGTTGCTTTATTATAGCCAGGGGTATCGCGTTTAGAGTAAATTGGGGGATGAATATGGTTTGCTTTCAGCTCATATATATTAGGGGGAAATATTACTGTAATACATAATGTTGTCTATTAGTTACTGTCTGAATTCTACGGTGGTTTTGATATTTGTGTACGTATATGTGTTTGAGTAAGAAAAAGTGAACGCGTGCGCTTTCATACTCTACCCAAGAGATACCTGCTCTCCAACAAGTGGATTACTATTGGAAGGATATAAAGAATAAATTTTTTTTAGATGAGTTAAACTTTTATCAGAATCACACTGCGGATTTTCGATTGTTTTAATATCACGTGTGTATATATTGGTACAGTGGGCACACTTGACATGTTGAAACTAGTTTATCTTTCTGAAAGAAAAAGAATATGTTCAATTAAAATAAATAAAAAACAATGAAATTTCCTAGTATTTCTCTATAAAACTGATAAACTAACTTTTATATTTATATTTGTATAGTTTAATTATTATTTACATGAAAGGGGAAGGACATGGAATTGAAGGTTTTTCAAGTCTTGGGAATGCTAACTTTAAGCAGTTAACGAAAAGTAGGTTGAGATGAAACGGGAGATTTTGTAGGTTCATTAATTTACACTTTTTCTATATTAATCCAAATTTTTCTACATTTGAAGTACAAAAAAGATTATCTTGTAAGATCGATTTTAATAACACAATTATTATTGTTATAAATACCCCTATCGAAACTATCATTTAGAAAACAAAGAAATCCTTATTATTTTTAAAAAGTTGTTAATTTTTTATTTATATAAATTTTTATTATATTTTAACAAAATCTTATAGTTTAATTTATATTTTAGATGATAATTTATTACAGTCGTATGAAAATGGATTCATAGTTCACCATTTGAAAAAAAATTTACTAAGTACTTTAAAGTGTATCATATAAGATTTATCAAATATGTACAGCAGTCAAGACATTATTTAATATCGGTAATATTGTATTGATACTATAGATGATACATTTTTCTCAATAATTATTTCAGTTTTCATTTAAAAAATATTTTATAATGTTGCTAGAAAAGTTTCTTTCTTTATCACTTTTATATTCCTTTGTATATTATAACTTTTTTGAAAGAATGAAAACACTCAATTCTGACTAGGAATGGCGGAAATGTTTCATAAATCCTGTCTTTTATTGTTAAGCAAGTTCCTTTTCAAAAACTATAAATTCACTTTTTTTTATTTGAGATTCTATCAGAAATGGGTAAAAAAATTGTAAAAATTCCAAAAACAAAACCCTGTTTTCAACGAATAGTATTCTAAATGCTTTAACGAATATCGTTTTGCTCCTAAAATGTGAACACGTTTATTTTCAAGAAAAAATTTAAAATTTGACTATGCAATACTTACATGAATCAGAATAACTTGCACCAGGAAACACAACTTACTACATACTAACCTTAATCCGATAACTGAAAATTCATTAATAATGAAGAAAAAAAGGACGTTACTTGATAGTTAATATGAAATTATTTTTAGTTAGCTAATAACCCTCTTACTAAAGTGAATTTTATGTGTTTATGAAGACCCAACATTTGATCTCGTAATATCTTTCGTTTGCATCCTTCATCATCATTTCATAACAATGGGGAATTATGACTTTTTCATGAGGTTCATTCACAGGGAAGGTTTTAATAATTGATAGTTAATAAAATGGAATAATTTTTAATTATGATGGTGAGTTTCACTCGGGTGAAGTACCAAATCCGATTAGAGAATAATGTCATGAAATACTTGCTTAGATGAATGAACGATCTTTAATATCGTTTTCTCCGCACTTCATATCCGTTATCAATTATTTTAATGCCGCATTTAAATTCTCGAACTTAAACATTCCAGGTTCTTAATATTAAGTAATTTGAACACAATATATACTTGTTACTTACTTGTACGAAGAAAAGGAAGTATTATGATCGCGAATAATTTCGGTTTTCAGATTTCAACGGAAATATCCATTTTGACCATCCCTAAATCCATTTTGACTAGTTTCGGCGTGACGTCTGTACGTACGTATATATCTCGCATAACTCAAAAACGATTAGCTGTAGAATGTTGAAATTTTGGATTTAGGACTGTTGTAAAATCTTGTTGTGCAACTCCCATTTTGACTGCAATCGACTGAACTAAAAGTGTCCAAAACAAAAATTACTTTCAACAAAAATGAAAACATGAAGTTTCAAATTATTCTTCAAAATTAATCAGTTTTTCTTTAAATTCTTACAAAAAACAATATTTGCTTGTATTTTCTCTTTTAACAGAGTTTGGATCAGCGAATTTCTCCAAATAGTTTTTCATCGCCTTACGGTATGTTCTTTTCTCATTTGTAAAATGCCTAAGCAGAAGAAAAAATACGCTTACTCAAACAAAATTAATGGAAATGTTTCGGCTACAAATCTATCGTCTGAGGGTTTAGTTTCACGTTTTTCGCACAAGAAAATTAAGGTACGATTTTACTTCAAATTCAAAATCAGTTGGGAAAATATATCGAATCTAATAAAACACGGATTTGTATCACACATACCACCTTATTATAAATGGTTTGTGGTTTTTATTAAATAAGAGTCAAATTTTATATTTTAGGAAAAGTGTAGTAAATTATATTTGAATTTATCGTTTAAAGACGGCTACGATTGCAGACTCGCAAATTTTCTGAACATTGAATCAATAGAAAACATTGTTATTAAGATTAATTTAAAAAATAAATAAATGCCAACAAAAAACTACTTAAAATAATATCCTGTTTGTTGTTAACAACAATTATTTATCTTAATTGAGTGACGAATTTAATCGAATAGCTCATATATTTATTGATATAATACTGTAATACTAGAATATTTTACGAATATAGTTAACTGCAGTCGTGCAATAACTTGCAATTGATCAATCTAGATAACTATAAACGAATATAATCATTCTAGCTAACTATAAACGAATATAATCATTTAATTAACATTCACGTTTCATTTTAATAAAATCTGTACAAATTGGGAAAAAATCAAAGTTACTGATACGTAAGTCAAATAAATTCACGTTGTTAATACTCCGTAAAAACTCCGTCGATGATGGTCGCCTTATGTCTTCATATTGGAGATAAGAAGTTGACTTCGTTCTCAATATATGATATTAATAAAAATTACATCGCGTTTTCGAGAATACAAATTCTAAAAAACTGAACACTTACTTCGGCCGAAAAATTTATTAACATGTGAGACAATCTACGTAAAATTCGCAAATCTTTCAACATTTTTATAGTGATTTTTGACATTTTACAACGGTAATTTTTGGAAAGATACTTTCCTTCCTGATTTCACCTTCTTGGGGGAAATTATAAAATTCCTTTGATTGAATGTTCTTAGTTAGTGTCTTTCCTTAATACTCACACTAAGAATTCATAATTCATCTGGTCTCATATGTAAGTATGTTTATAAAGATATTCTTTATAGACGATTATATTTTCTATTTAGAGATATTACATTTGTTGAAAAGTATATTGGTTTAAACATTATTATTATTTTTGTTGTAGTTGTAACATTAAAAAGAATTTATAAAAATTTTCTAATCATTAAAATATGTACCTGCATCCACGTAATTGAAAAAACAAAAGTTTTATCAAAAATTCCTCTTAGACTAATCATTACTATAATGTAAGAAAATTTTTAGTAAGGGCCATTGCCTTAGCACCGCATAAAATAAATATAGTTAATAATAATAATGACAAATATGTGATAGTGTATTGTTTCCTGCCTGTTAATATAAAATTATTACGGGTACTTGAAAATGTTTAATTTACTTTTTTTATTAAATTCCCATTTTACGAGGAATTTTAATACTCGTATTCAAATTTCTCAATAACATTTAACTGCTTTAACATTTGACCATGGATTAAGAAATCTGAATGACGATTCAGACAGACTGTTATGTTTAGAAAAGATTAAGAAATTGATACTCCTTTAAAAATTTGAAATTTTGGATTTAGGACTGTTGTAAAATCTTGTTGTGCAACTCCCATTTTGACTGCAATCGACTGAACTAAAAGTGTCCAAAACAAAAATTACTTTCAACAAAAATGAAAACATGAAGTTTCAAATTATTCTTCAAAATTAATCAGTTTTTCTTTAAATTCTTACAAAAAACAATATTTGCTTGTATTTTCTCTTTTAACAGAGTTTGGATCAGCGAATTTCTCCAAATAGTTTTTCATCGCCTTACGGTATGTTCTTTTCTCATTTGTAAAATGCCTAAGCAGAAGAAAAAATACGCTTACTCAAACAAAATTAATGGAAATGTTTCGGCTACAAATCTATCGTCTGAGGGTTTAGTTTCACGTTTTTCGCACAAGAAAATTAAGGTACGATTTTACTTCAAATTCAAAATCAGTTGGGAAAATATATCGAATCTAATAAAACACGGATTTGTATCACACATACCACCTTATTATAAATGGTTTGTGGTTTTTATTAAATAAGAGTCAAATTTTATATTTTAGGAAAAGTGTAGTAAATTATATTTGAATTTATCGTTTAAAGACGGCTACGATTGCAGACTCGCAAATTTTCTGAACATTGAATCAATAGAAAACATTGTTATTAAGATTAATTTAAAAAATAAATAAATGCCAACAAAAAACTACTTAAAATAATATCCTGTTTGTTGTTAACAACAATTATTTATCTTAATTGAGTGACGAATTTAATCATTACTATAATGTAAGAAAATTTTTAGTAAGGGCCATTGCCTTAGCACCGCATAAAATAAATATAGTTAATAATAATAATGACAAATATGTGATAGTGTATTGTTTCCTGCCTGTTAATATAAAATTATTACGGGTACTTGAAAATGTTTAATTTACTTTTTTTATTAAATTCCCATTTTACGAGGAATTTTAATACTCGTATTCAAATTTCTCAATAACATTTAACTGCTTTAACATTTGACCATGGATTAAGAAATCTGAATGACGATTCAGACAGACTGTTATGTTTAGAAAAGATTAAGAAATTGATACTCCTTTAAAAATTTGAAATTTTGGATTTAGGACTGTTGTAAAATCTTGTTGTGCAACTCCCATTTTGACTGCAATCGACTGAACTAAAAGTGTCCAAAACAAAAATTACTTTCAACAAAAATGAAAACATGAAGTTTCAAATTATTCTTCAAAATTAATCAGTTTTTCTTTAAATTCTTACAAAAAACAATATTTGCTTGTATTTTCTCTTTTAACAGAGTTTGGATCAGCGAATTTCTCCAAATAGTTTTTCATCGCCTTACGGTATGTTCTTTTCTCATTTGTAAAATGCCTAAGCAGAAGAAAAAATACGCTTACTCAAACAAAATTAATGGAAATGTTTCGGCTACAAATCTATCGTCTGAGGGTTTAGTTTCACGTTTTTCGCACAAGAAAATTAAGGTACGATTTTACTTCAAATTCAAAATCAGTTGGGAAAATATATCGAATCTAATAAAACACGGATTTGTATCACACATACCACCTTATTATAAATGGTTTGTGGTTTTTATTAAATAAGAGTCAAATTTTATATTTTAGGAAAAGTGTAGTAAATTATATTTGAATTTATCGTTTAAAGACGGCTACGATTGCAGACTCGCAAATTTTCTGAACATTGAATCAATAGAAAACATTGTTATTAAGATTAATTTAAAAAATAAATAAATGCCAACAAAAAACTACTTAAAATAATATCCTGTTTGTTGTTAACAACAATTATTTATCTTAATTGAGTGACGAATTTAATCATTACTATAATGTAAGAAAATTTTTAGTAAGGGCCATTGCCTTAGCACCGCATAAAATAAATATAGTTAATAATAATAATGACAAATATGTGATAGTGTATTGTTTCCTGCCTGTTAATATAAAATTATTACGGGTACTTGAAAATGTTTAATTTACTTTTTTTATTAAATTCCCATTTTACGAGGAATTTTAATACTCGTATTCAAATTTCTCAATAACATTTAACTGCTTTAACATTTGACCATGGATTAAGAAATCTGAATGACGATTCAGACAGACTGTTATGTTTAGAAAAGATTAAGAAATTGATACTCCTTTAAAAATTTGAAATTTTGGATTTAGGACTGTTGTAAAATCTTGTTGTGCAACTCCCATTTTGACTGCAATCGACTGAACTAAAAGTGTCCAAAACAAAAATTACTTTCAACAAAAATGAAAACATGAAGTTTCAAATTATTCTTCAAAATTAATCAGTTTTTCTTTAAATTCTTACAAAAAACAATATTTGCTTGTATTTTCTCTTTTAACAGAGTTTGGATCAGCGAATTTCTCCAAATAGTTTTTCATCGCCTTACGGTATGTTCTTTTCTCATTTGTAAAATGCCTAAGCAGAAGAAAAAATACGCTTACTCAAACAAAATTAATGGAAATGTTTCGGCTACAAATCTATCGTCTGAGGGTTTAGTTTCACGTTTTTCGCACAAGAAAATTAAGGTACGATTTTACTTCAAATTCAAAATCAGTTGGGAAAATATATCGAATCTAATAAAACACGGATTTGTATCACACATACCACCTTATTATAAATGGTTTGTGGTTTTTATTAAATAAGAGTCAAATTTTATATTTTAGGAAAAGTGTAGTAAATTATATTTGAATTTATCGTTTAAAGACGGCTACGATTGCAGACTCGCAAATTTTCTGAACATTGAATCAATAGAAAACATTGTTATTAAGATTAATTTAAAAAATAAATAAATGCCAACAAAAAACTACTTAAAATAATATCCTGTTTGTTGTTAACAACAATTATTTATCTTAATTGAGTGACGAATTTAATCATTACTATAATGTAAGAAAATTTTTAGTAAGGGCCATTGCCTTAGCACCGCATAAAATAAATATAGTTAATAATAATAATGACAAATATGTGATAGTGTATTGTTTCCTGCCTGTTAATATAAAATTATTACGGGTACTTGAAAATGTTTAATTTACTTTTTTTATTAAATTCCCATTTTACGAGGAATTTTAATACTCGTATTCAAATTTCTCAATAACATTTAACTGCTTTAACATTTGACCATGGATTAAGAAATCTGAATGACGATTCAGACAGACTGTTATGTTTAGAAAAGATTAAGAAATTGATACTCCTTTAAAAATTTGAAATTTTGGATTTAGGACTGTTGTAAAATCTTGTTGTGCAACTCCCATTTTGACTGCAATCGACTGAACTAAAAGTGTCCAAAACAAAAATTACTTTCAACAAAAATGAAAACATGAAGTTTCAAATTATTCTTCAAAATTAATCAGTTTTTCTTTAAATTCTTACAAAAAACAATATTTGCTTGTATTTTCTCTTTTAACAGAGTTTGGATCAGCGAATTTCTCCAAATAGTTTTTCATCGCCTTACGGTATGTTCTTTTCTCATTTGTAAAATGCCTAAGCAGAAGAAAAAATACGCTTACTCAAACAAAATTAATGGAAATGTTTCGGCTACAAATCTATCGTCTGAGGGTTTAGTTTCACGTTTTTCGCACAAGAAAATTAAGGTACGATTTTACTTCAAATTCAAAATCAGTTGGGAAAATATATCGAATCTAATAAAACACGGATTTGTATCACACATACCACCTTATTATAAATGGTTTGTGGTTTTTATTAAATAAGAGTCAAATTTTATATTTTAGGAAAAGTGTAGTAAATTATATTTGAATTTATCGTTTAAAGACGGCTACGATTGCAGACTCGCAAATTTTCTGAACATTGAATCAATAGAAAACATTGTTATTAAGATTAATTTAAAAAATAAATAAATGCCAACAAAAAACTACTTAAAATAATATCCTGTTTGTTGTTAACAACAATTATTTATCTTAATTGAGTGACGAATTTAATCATTACTATAATGTAAGAAAATTTTTAGTAAGGGCCATTGCCTTAGCACCGCATAAAATAAATATAGTTAATAATAATAATGACAAATATGTGATAGTGTATTGTTTCCTGCCTGTTAATATAAAATTATTACGGGTACTTGAAAATGTTTAATTTACTTTTTTTATTAAATTCCCATTTTACGAGGAATTTTAATACTCGTATTCAAATTTCTCAATAACATTTAACTGCTTTAACATTTGACCATGGATTAAGAAATCTGAATGACGATTCAGACAGACTGTTATGTTTAGAAAAGATTAAGAAATTGATACTCCTTTAAAAATTTGAAATTTTGGATTTAGGACTGTTGTAAAATCTTGTTGTGCAACTCCCATTTTGACTGCAATCGACTGAACTAAAAGTGTCCAAAACAAAAATTACTTTCAACAAAAATGAAAACATGAAGTTTCAAATTATTCTTCAAAATTAATCAGTTTTTCTTTAAATTCTTACAAAAAACAATATTTGCTTGTATTTTCTCTTTTAACAGAGTTTGGATCAGCGAATTTCTCCAAATAGTTTTTCATCGCCTTACGGTATGTTCTTTTCTCATTTGTAAAATGCCTAAGCAGAAGAAAAAATACGCTTACTCAAACAAAATTAATGGAAATGTTTCGGCTACAAATCTATCGTCTGAGGGTTTAGTTTCACGTTTTTCGCACAAGAAAATTAAGGTACGATTTTACTTCAAATTCAAAATCAGTTGGGAAAATATATCGAATCTAATAAAACACGGATTTGTATCACACATACCACCTTATTATAAATGGTTTGTGGTTTTTATTAAATAAGAGTCAAATTTTATATTTTAGGAAAAGTGTAGTAAATTATATTTGAATTTATCGTTTAAAGACGGCTACGATTGCAGACTCGCAAATTTTCTGAACATTGAATCAATAGAAAACATTGTTATTAAGATTAATTTAAAAAATAAATAAATGCCAACAAAAAACTACTTAAAATAATATCCTGTTTGTTGTTAACAACAATTATTTATCTTAATTGAGTGACGAATTTAATCATTACTATAATGTAAGAAAATTTTTAGTAAGGGCCATTGCCTTAGCACCGCATAAAATAAATATAGTTAATAATAATAATGACAAATATGTGATAGTGTATTGTTTCCTGCCTGTTAATATAAAATTATTACGGGTACTTGAAAATGTTTAATTTACTTTTTTTATTAAATTCCCATTTTACGAGGAATTTTAATACTCGTATTCAAATTTCTCAATAACATTTAACTGCTTTAACATTTGACCATGGATTAAGAAATCTGAATGACGATTCAGACAGACTGTTATGTTTAGAAAAGATTAAGAAATTGATACTCCTTTAAAAATTTGAAATTTTGGATTTAGGACTGTTGTAAAATCTTGTTGTGCAACTCCCATTTTGACTGCAATCGACTGAACTAAAAGTGTCCAAAACAAAAATTACTTTCAACAAAAATGAAAACATGAAGTTTCAAATTATTCTTCAAAATTAATCAGTTTTTCTTTAAATTCTTACAAAAAACAATATTTGCTTGTATTTTCTCTTTTAACAGAGTTTGGATCAGCGAATTTCTCCAAATAGTTTTTCATCGCCTTACGGTATGTTCTTTTCTCATTTGTAAAATGCCTAAGCAGAAGAAAAAATACGCTTACTCAAACAAAATTAATGGAAATGTTTCGGCTACAAATCTATCGTCTGAGGGTTTAGTTTCACGTTTTTCGCACAAGAAAATTAAGGTACGATTTTACTTCAAATTCAAAATCAGTTGGGAAAATATATCGAATCTAATAAAACACGGATTTGTATCACACATACCACCTTATTATAAATGGTTTGTGGTTTTTATTAAATAAGAGTCAAATTTTATATTTTAGGAAAAGTGTAGTAAATTATATTTGAATTTATCGTTTAAAGACGGCTACGATTGCAGACTCGCAAATTTTCTGAACATTGAATCAATAGAAAACATTGTTATTAAGATTAATTTAAAAAATAAATAAATGCCAACAAAAAACTACTTAAAATAATATCCTGTTTGTTGTTAACAACAATTATTTATCTTAATTGAGTGACGAATTTAATCATTACTATAATGTAAGAAAATTTTTAGTAAGGGCCATTGCCTTAGCACCGCATAAAATAAATATAGTTAATAATAATAATGACAAATATGTGATAGTGTATTGTTTCCTGCCTGTTAATATAAAATTATTACGGGTACTTGAAAATGTTTAATTTACTTTTTTTATTAAATTCCCATTTTACGAGGAATTTTAATACTCGTATTCAAATTTCTCAATAACATTTAACTGCTTTAACATTTGACCATGGATTAAGAAATCTGAATGACGATTCAGACAGACTGTTATGTTTAGAAAAGATTAAGAAATTGATACTCCTTTAAAAATTTGAAATTTTGGATTTAGGACTGTTGTAAAATCTTGTTGTGCAACTCCCATTTTGACTGCAATCGACTGAACTAAAAGTGTCCAAAACAAAAATTACTTTCAACAAAAATGAAAACATGAAGTTTCAAATTATTCTTCAAAATTAATCAGTTTTTCTTTAAATTCTTACAAAAAACAATATTTGCTTGTATTTTCTCTTTTAACAGAGTTTGGATCAGCGAATTTCTCCAAATAGTTTTTCATCGCCTTACGGTATGTTCTTTTCTCATTTGTAAAATGCCTAAGCAGAAGAAAAAATACGCTTACTCAAACAAAATTAATGGAAATGTTTCGGCTACAAATCTATCGTCTGAGGGTTTAGTTTCACGTTTTTCGCACAAGAAAATTAAGGTACGATTTTACTTCAAATTCAAAATCAGTTGGGAAAATATATCGAATCTAATAAAACACGGATTTGTATCACACATACCACCTTATTATAAATGGTTTGTGGTTTTTATTAAATAAGAGTCAAATTTTATATTTTAGGAAAAGTGTAGTAAATTATATTTGAATTTATCGTTTAAAGACGGCTACGATTGCAGACTCGCAAATTTTCTGAACATTGAATCAATAGAAAACATTGTTATTAAGATTAATTTAAAAAATAAATAAATGCCAACAAAAAACTACTTAAAATAATATCCTGTTTGTTGTTAACAACAATTATTTATCTTAATTGAGTGACGAATTTAATCATTACTATAATGTAAGAAAATTTTTAGTAAGGGCCATTGCCTTAGCACCGCATAAAATAAATATAGTTAATAATAATAATGACAAATATGTGATAGTGTATTGTTTCCTGCCTGTTAATATAAAATTATTACGGGTACTTGAAAATGTTTAATTTACTTTTTTTATTAAATTCCCATTTTACGAGGAATTTTAATACTCGTATTCAAATTTCTCAATAACATTTAACTGCTTTAACATTTGACCATGGATTAAGAAATCTGAATGACGATTCAGACAGACTGTTATGTTTAGAAAAGATTAAGAAATTGATACTCCTTTAAAAATTTGAAATTTTGGATTTAGGACTGTTGTAAAATCTTGTTGTGCAACTCCCATTTTGACTGCAATCGACTGAACTAAAAGTGTCCAAAACAAAAATTACTTTCAACAAAAATGAAAACATGAAGTTTCAAATTATTCTTCAAAATTAATCAGTTTTTCTTTAAATTCTTACAAAAAACAATATTTGCTTGTATTTTCTCTTTTAACAGAGTTTGGATACTTTTAATGGATACTCCTTTAAAAATTGCACATGATTATTTTAGTGTTAATAAGGTTTTTTATTTACTGCAGAAAAAGAAATATATATATAATTTATTTAGACCTTACTGAGATGTTTATTTCAGGTGATTTTATACTGAATTCCTATTTTGTAGCGTTCAATAAGTTTTGTTAATTGTAAAAATATTCTAAAGAACTTCTTCTATTCGGGAGGAATTGAATAAAAAATCAATTCAACCTTCAAAATTTCATAGTAAATTGTTTATTGTAAATTTTATTTCAGAGCTATTGCCTCGCGGACCGGTCGGAAGTCTCTGGCATAAAAGGTGGCCCTAGGCTGGTAGTTTTGTCCGTGGCTGTTTTACATATAAAAATTTAAATGTCGGGGTGAAGTGTTGTGATAGATTTATAAACTCTTTCTCTTCTCCAAATTTGAAATCGTTTTATCGATTTCTTTGTTTAGAATTTATTATTTCATCAGTCTCAGACCGCTTTGCGTTATTTTATGGTCCTTTTTATTCTCGATAATAATTTAAATCTCAACTTACTTTTTATAACATATTTATTAACATATTTCTTAGTTTTTGTTGGTATTTAATTATCTTAATTAATATGAAATATTTTAAAATTTTTACTGAAACTAATTAGAAAAATAGATCGGCTATTGTGACGTTACGTTGTATTTATTAAGACCACTTGGTATATTTATATATTTCCTTTGATGTGCAATAGTGTATCACGCTTAAGTATCATTATGTATTGCATCCAGATCCAAGGTAGTGTATTATAAGTAATACGTTTTGTTCTTTTTATTAAGATTTTCATTTTTAATTTATTACTCAAATTGATCATAGACTATAGTACGACAGACAATTGTGGAACAGCTGTCAGTTGTTCCTGGTAACCATAGCGAGAAGACATCTACTGGTAAAGTTTACGAACTAGGAAGCGAGGGCCTCTTATCTCATCGAGCAGAGATCCCAGAAAAACGTTCCGTCCCGTCATAAACTAATTAGAGGTAAATTTGTCAACAATCTAAGTGATGACTCTGAGAACGAAACTGATATAACGGATTCACAAACTGCTTCTCTGCCAAGGCAGACTACCATGGCTGCGAGGTCACGTACCTTTTTATTTTTATTAATGATTTACCCTTACCTAATCGATACAAAGACTTTCTGATGGTGGACACTAATGATGATACTTGTCAGAAGAAGGCTGATAAGACCCTCGATTGTTCTTTACGGTATTACTGACGCGTTGAAGCTATACGAGTTAATAGAAACAGTTGTAGCTAAAAGTGAATATTGTGTGCGGTTTATTAGTATTAAACAATTGAGAATAGTTTCAAAAGATGTTGGCATTTGCAAAAACGTTATTTACATAGTCCGAGAGAAAAACCTTATTGGCTATGAGCAACAAGAAAAGATGAAAGGCTATTTCGAGTGATGCTAAAAAATTTGGATTACACGATTCCGACCGAAGTCATTAAAGAAGAGATTGAATCATGAACACAAATTCCGGAGAATAATTAATGCCTGCCATTTTTTTATCAAGCTAGAGCACCAGGAAAACAAGGAGGTTTTCAATTTGAAGTACAGTGCCAACTGTGGAATTAGCTTCGAGACATCTAGTAGGTCTCCTAGAGTAGTTCAGAGTGCATGCGTTGGTAACAGTATAGATACAGAAAAAATAACTGTATGCGATTATACCGTTGTGTAAAATGCGAGGATGACCATAGGACTAAAGATTATTCTAAGAAAGATAGGAATACCCTGGCTACTTGTGTATAGCCCACAGGCTATACATTCGGACCATCCTACAAACTATAAAAGGTGCAGAGTGTGCAAAAAGATTCTGGAAAGAAAGCATAACAAAGGAAGTATTATGATAGAAAAAATACAATTCCTCACGGGTCTAGAGATAAACGGGAGACATCAATTGATTTAAGTAATACCAATTTCCCTTCATTAAGTGAAGGGGATCTTTGGAATTCAGTAACTTTCCTCAATCTAATCCCGTGTCTGTAGAGCGCTACAACTATAGTAGTTTTTCTGCTGAAAATAAATTACCACCTAATACTAAATTTGTAACTCAAAAAATCGGGAACCTGATAGGCTTCCTCATCAAGTGATTACTAAAATCTGTTGACAAAATTCTAAGAACTGCAATCTAAACATCAATGATCTTTAGAATCAATGACAAGAATTTGAGATAATGATTTTTACTGAATCGTTGGACGTTATCCTAATTTCTGAAATGCACTTTACTGACCGCAATTATTTTAATCTTCGAAGATATTCGGTATCCACCATTAATCCAGATGGTGAAGTGCATGAAGGTACTGCGGCTCTCATTAAAAATACGATAAGGCATCATCAGTTACCAGCGTTCGACACCAAAAACATTTAAACGACCTCAGTTGAGATTTTGAACCGGCAAGGGTCTTTGAGGTTGTCTCCTTCTAACTTTCACAGATGGTATATTTTCTGATATTTTCAATACACTAGGTTCCCGTTTTAGTCCGGAGGGTGACTGGAACGCAAAGCAACTACTACGGGGTTCCCGAGTTATAAAAGCTCGAGGAAGAGCCTTAAAGGATTGCATCGTCAACATGCAACTCAACGTATTCTCTAGGTTACAACCACCTGGCCGTTGGATCAGACAAAAGTTCGGAACCTGTACTTTTATGTCTCTTTAGGCAAATCTTCTTTTTATTCTGACATTAAGAATAACTACGCTTTAACGTCTCCCCATTTAGCTGTTCTCTTTACTGCTAGTACGACAGTAAGGAAGAAGAAGTCTTATAATAATAAGACTGACTGGAAATATTATCGAAGCTGGATAGAAGAAGAGCTAATTGTAACTATACTAGAATCAATTATAAACAAAACGTTTAAGAATTACCTTGAAAATCTGTTCCCTTTGAATAGAGATGACTATTAATTGTGAAATACCACAAAGAAGTTTCAAAACCTACAGTGTCGTTTCCACATTTAAAAGCAACAAATGAGTCATGGGCTCGAAGCGATGGCAAAAATGCCGACCTATTTGCTGCACACCTAATTAAGGTTTTTCAACTATATAACATAAAGAGAGCTGATGTAAAAGTTTTGAATTCTGGAGCAGCCCAATTCCTTTGCGTCTTGTTGTAAAGCCTTTTCCATAAATAAAAATATTGCAGGAGATCAGGAAGAAGCAGCATCTAATGAGGGCTGTAAGTTTTGACTTAGTTACTCACAAAATGTTACTTATGCTTCCATTTAAGGTTATGCACCTAACGGACCTTTTTACTGGCATCCTTTGCACAACGTACTTCCCGTCAGAGTGTTAAGTGACGTAGAAAATAATGATCCTGATACCAAATCAATGCACGATGTGCTTTTGTACAAACCTGAATCCTGTTACCTATTCTTTCTAAGTTGAGAGACTCTTTCCTTGAAGACTGTGGTCTGTTTTAGAGCGAGAAAATGTTATCCTTGACCATCTGTTTAGTCTCAAAAGTGGTCATTCCATTATTGAATAGCCTTATAGGATTAATAGATTATAGGATTAATGTCATCATCAGTTGTTTGGAAGGGAAATACTATTTTGTTCGCCAGCTTTTTTGGATGGCCAGCAGGCTTTCAACAAGGCTTGATTGCCTCATCTACTTTATAACCTGAAAACAAGCTTGTCTCATCCGTTTTACTTGATCCTACGTAGTTATCTGGATGTCATTTTTCCCAGGTTAGTATAATCAAGAGTTGTATGAGTTTTTTGATCTCGGTCGTGTGTTCTTCAAGGATAAGGTGTGGGTAGATTTTGTGTTTCAGCTTCAATGAGACATTCAAAATCCAGACCATAGGACTGCTGTTTAGTTTGGTGATGACACAGTGATCTTTACCGTTGACAATGACCCAATGCAAGCTTCGGCTAAATTGTAATCTGTGTTGGTTCTAATCAACGAGTGGTTAGCTAAATGGAAAATAAAAATTAAATCGGTGAATTCAAGTTATGTAACTTTTGCAGTGAGAAGAGGAGCATGCTTACGGATTCACCTAAATGGCATTTTCATTCAGATGCTGATCTAAATCTGTCGTGATTTCGATATCGGGATCGTCGTCTGACATTCAAACATCATGTGAGAGAGAAAAAAAGTTAACATTAAATTTAAAGAGATGTACTGGTTGTTACGCGGGAGGTCACAGTTGTCACTGTCTATCAAACAGTTTCTGTACAAAGCCGGTATGGACCTGCGATATCCAACCTTGGGGAACGACATGTGACGGTAACATTGAAATTACCCAGCGGTTCCGAAATAAATTAATGAAGAGCGTAACGGAGGCACTGTGGTTTCTGAGGAACAGCGAGATTCATGATTATCTGGGGTTACAATACATTCATAAGTAGGTTAAAACGATTCACTTCGAAATCCAAATTAAGGATATACAACCAAGAAGTCATTTGGTTGTCAGTAGCGAGGATATTACACGGCTAAAACGACTTCATGTGTTGGACCTGGATTGATATTTGAAGAACTTCTCCCCTTGAGAATTATTGTGCTTTATCTCCTTATTCTATTTAGAAGTTGGTCGATTATGTTTGGTTTTGTTATTTTATTGTTCTATTTCATTTTACTACTTTTTTTTATATTCTTCATGGTTCTGTTCATAATTTAATCACTGTACGCTGCTTTTCATATATGTATCGTATACTCTACTTATATGTATTCCTTTAAGGAGTTTCAATGAAAACTAATCTTACGTTATTGGTTTTTGATCCAGTTGACCTATGGTTTCCGTATAGGTGGACTGATTGTAAATAAACTGATGCAAAAAAATAATAAGTATTTAATTTCTAATCTTTCTTCTGCATGTTGTCGTGTCGGTAGAATTTATCTTTTTATTGTTTTCATATTTCTGTCATTATTTTTATTTCTAGTCGCACTTGTTTTATCGTCTATAAAGCATATCTTTTCCGGAAAAACATATATTATTTTATTATATTATACTAATATCGTTATTCGATATCATATCGAATTTCTAAAGTTTTGTGCTCCTTATTGCTCTTCTTTAGCTTATAAACCAGACACAAAAGCTAATAGCATTACCCTCTCACCTTGTGCCATTCATATTCATATTCGTTTTGTGTGGCCGGGGATGGTTGAAACCTTACATCCGAGGCGGTGTTATGGTCTGAAACTGATAAGACGGTAAGCGTTGGGATGGATCTGTTTAATGGCTTACTTCACCTTTATGACGAACATACATTTTTCCTTCAAACATATTATCCTTTTAGGTACATAATAATATAAATACATACTCTCTATTATCACTTAACTTTTTTTTAACATTATCGTTTTATAACAGTAATATTTCTTGTGGTTTTTGACTTTAATGTTACATGTTTTCTTTCGGTTATTATTTTTTAAATATTTTATATTAAATTTTTCATTGATTTTTTTTTTTAAGTTTATTCTGGATTTATTTCTTAAATTTTTTATGGTGAATCATTTGGTAATTTTTCAACCGATAACAGATCTAATAATTAAATAGAACAACATAAAGTTTTGTATTTTTACCCTTTCCCCAATGTACATTACTTTTTGAAATTTTAGTTAATGTCAATGTCTCAGTAACATTCTTATTGAAAATGTTCCGGTAACCGCTTCTGAGTTCTGAAATAAATGAAGATATGTGTAAGCCTGCTGATAACTTTAAATTATTGAACGGATGAAATTTATATTAAAAATAAACTGGTTTTTCTATTTTGAATCCCATCGATAACTATTAATTCGCTGCTCGTATAAAACTATACGGTGGGTTGAATCATATACATTGATTTAATTTCCAATAATACCATTATATATAACTTTATTTCAAGCCATGATGAATGATAAATTTCGAAGAACGATATATCTATCCGTATTTGAAAATTTGAACTGTTGTTGTAAACGAAAGATTTAAACCTGTAAACATACTTTTTAAAAAAACAATGTTGTCTTGAAAAATAAAGAAGTTATATATAACGCGTTGAAAAAAATTCAAAGGGTTTTTAATCTCCATAAATTATCTTAATATATATTTTAGGGATAATTTACCAGCAATGATGCCATAAGTAAATAACAAACCCATTAAACTGGGGTTGCAAATATTGCAATGTGTATTATCCATTTTACTGGTAAAAGAATTTTACCAGTAATATGCTGTATTACTTTAATGAATTCTTTCTTTTTTCAATATTCGTATATATTACTTATTGAAATGTTGATTTATTACTATATAAGTATCATTACTAACCTTATTTATGGATAACTTAACACGCCAAATAATTCAACATGAACAAAATATTAAATAAAATCGCACATAAAGAGAGATAAACTAGCATCGTCGTAAACAGAGTACTCATTAAACTAATTTTGCTATTAAATATTGACATAACTATGCAAGTAGACGTGTTAAATGTAGCAGTAAAAATTTTTTCATGGAAAGATTAATTTTTAAAAAAAAGTTAAACGTTACATTTATTGCATTAACTTTTGTAAGAAAATTTAATATCAAAATTATTTATACGAGAACATAAAAAAAAAGTCTAAGGAAATTTTAACTGGCCAAAAAAGTACATGGGGGCTACATTAATCGTATATTTACAATTTACCAAGTATATAACAAAATGTTGTTACGTTATAAAAAATACATATAAATATAGTAAATAAAAATATACAGTTATATAGTAATATATTTATATTTATTATATGTAATATATCAGGTGTACAAAAAACAATATCAAGGTTTTAATCCGTTATAATATTTCTTTAGTGAGATTTACAATGTTTTAAGGCTAGGATAAAAAAGAGAGAAAAGCAGTTTCAGTTGCGCGTATGGCCATGGAGTGATTCCCTACTTTTTTGCTTGACGACGCCACTAGTAAAGATGGCGACTCCAGAACAGAAAGTATTTTGTAGTTTGATTAATGTGGGAACCAGATGGGGCCCTCGAGCAGTAAAAAGAAGACTGGTCACGTCTGCTGCAACGTCTGTGTTGCTGCATGATACCGGCGTGGTTTGCTGCCTTGAACTGAAAGAAACACGTCAGATGTTCGACGTCGATACAGCGAAGAACCGCGCTAAAAATAACATGTGTGTACAGAACGGTATCTGCAGAGGCGGTAGGGGTACTGGCTGGGGTCCCCCCATTCGTCTCAGAGCTTTGCAGAGTAAAAGGCAATATGAAGGAATGACCAAGAAGATGCGGAGGCACTATTAACTCAAGAATGGCAGGAGGCATGGAACATGGCGAGGAATGGCGCCTGGACGCGCAGACTCATACCCAGGTTGAAGCTGTGGCTGGTGAAGGGACATGAAGAGGTTGAATATCATGTCACACAGTTCATCTCCCCTCACGACAAATTTAGGAAATATCTCTACCGGTTTGGTAGACGGATGTTCTAGAATTGCATACATTGCGGGCTACAAGACACCCCTATCATACCTTCTTTGAATGTCCTGAGTGGGATGGGGCCAAGTTAAATTGTAATCTCGGATGGATGACACCTGAAACCGCTGTCCCATACATGTTAAAGGGTTTAAGAGAATGGCTAAACATGGAGAAGCTGATTGCAAACATCCTAAAGAGGAAAGAAAAGGATTACAGAGAATGGGTGGCAGTGAGGAAGCACGGGGACTCCCGATCCCGCTGGTCAAAAAAAAAATTAGAGATAAGACCGAGTCACAGCGGAAGAGGCGGGGTCCCGTAACGGCATAGTAGAGCCCATTACCCCTCCCCCCCCCATCTGACGTTAGCGGCAGGCAAATTAAAATAAGAAGATCGAGAACCGGCGGGCCGACCTGCCATGTCGGACCTATTGCGGCAGGCGAGGAGGCCCGTTAGAGTCACAAGGACACGCCCCTGACCTAAGTCATGCTTGACTGCAGATCCCCGGTCCAGGGGTGAAGGGAAAACAATTTGATCAATGCGAATCTGTAATCACAGTTCAACGAGCTTTCCGTAGAAAGTTTCAATTCTTATCCTCCTAGTTAGCGTACCATTCGTCTGTGGCATAATCAGTTTGAAACGATCGGGTTGGAAAAGTACAGGACAATCCAGGGTGTCTGAAGAAAATTTTGAGCGTATTAGGAAGTCTTTCCTGCGTAGTCCTAAAAAAATTTGTTCGGTAGGCCGGAAGCGAACTAGCATACACTGGTGATGACAGTGCGGGCATAATTTAAGGAAACGCTTGCATATGCATCCATAACATTTACCACTAATATAGGCTATAAAGCCTACCGACTGCGTCGTGCGTGCCGACTTCACAATCAAGATATTGCAACATGAAGATAACGTTTTTTAATCGTATTGTTTTTAATGAAGAGTCAGCATTTCTTCTTAATGGAAAATAAAAACACAAATTCCGTATCTGAGGGTCAGAATATACTCATTAAATCTTTTAATGATAAAGGGACTCCACAAAATTAAATATTTTCTGTGCAATATCCCAATTGCAAGTTTAAGAGCTGTTCTTTTTCGTTGAAGCAAGTGTAACAGGAGTTGCTCATTTGGATATGCTGAGTACATGGCTCTTTCCTTAACTGCAATGGACCTCAGACTTTCATTTGGCAGCAAAATGGTGCGCCTCCTCACTGGCATAACTCTGTAAGGGAGGTTGATAACGTTTTCTCTAACCGATGGATCAGTCGGCATGGACCCGATAACAGAGCTTGTTTTCAGTGGCTGTCAAGATCACCGGATCTGACTCCATGTGATTTTTTCCTTTGAGGTTTTATAAAGGGTCTTGCGTATATGCTTCCGCTATCTACTGATGTACCCGGTTTGAGGCACACGATTAAAGCAGCTGTCACTTCCATTATTCCAGACATCCTGGTTAAATTATCGGATGAACTCTCTTATCGGTTGCATGTGTCCCATGTGACGAAATGTGTACACATTGAACACTTGAAGGGAAAGACTGTAAGAGTGACTCCTACATTTTATTTGTATTTCATTACTGTAAGTCAAAGCTAAAAGATATTAAGTAACTTTAAAACCTCGATGTTCTATTTTATATCCACTATTATATGAATACATAAGTTAAGAAATGTCATTGTTTCTTTTAGGCACTTCTTACTAGTTTTAATTCTATTCGAAATCAATAAATAAGTAGATGTTTTATAAAAACGTCGTGTTATTTGTTCGAAGATTCTCATGGCTATTCAATTTAGAAAACAAACGTCTTTCTATTAGTAAAATAAGCTGAATGTTTTATAAATATTTTCTTTATATCGAGAGATTTAAACGAAAATGTTTAATTCTTATATAAAATTCAGCTGTTACAGATTTAAAATCAATAAATCTCTACGATAACTCCATAATTTTCAGAGTTGATTTTGAACCGTATTCTCTCTCTCTCTCTCACTCTCTCTCGCTCTCTCTCTCTCTCTCTCTCTCTCTCTCTCTCTCTCTCTGTGTGTGTGTGTCTGCTTGTTTGTGTATGTGTGTGTCATTTGTTTCATAAAGTTACATAAAGCGTAAGTAGCAAAGTTTTTGAGAAATAAAGAAATAGATAATAAATTAACTCTAAACGTTGTTGCTTTATCTTCTTACATTCAATAACAACTACATGACAATCAAAGCAGATTTACCGCATAAAATTTTACACATTAAATAAACATACATCTATATTGTAACAAATAAATATTACATTTTAATCAGTAGTGTATGATTTGAGAAGATTATTACTTGGCTGCGAAACTTAAAAAATAAAAATAAATCCCCATAAGTTTACCTGTAGAGATTAGTAAAAGCCAACTCAATATTATTAAAAAAATAACCGGTTTAAGTCACGTACATTATTACAATAAGAAAATTTAAACGGGAAATGAAATTCTATGGCGCCTAACCAAACATATTCTCTGTTCGCTCCATCTAACAAACAAATAACAGGATAAGCTTTATGAGATTTATGGCGAATGACTACATTACTACAAACGAATATTAAAATAAAGATTATTCTCAACTACATCGTAAAACTGTAATGTTGTAGTCGGAATAGCTTTTTTAAACTTTTATACGAAATTACTTTTTTTTAAACTTGCAGAAAGTTTTCTTAGCAGTTTTTAAATGCGACTTCCGAAGCTCAGCAGAACTGTGAGCTCGGCATATCCAAGATAGGTACTAAAAAATATTGTTTTAAAAGAAAATATTTCACACTAAATGTGAAAAAGAATTGTACCGTCCCCAGCAAACAAACAAACTTTACTGATTTTGATCTTTTACACAAATGATCCATCCCAGATCACCTTATTAAACTACTTAACTATAATACGAAAAAGTAAAACAGTTTTACTATACGAAACGATTTATTTTAATATTTCTGATAACATATAAGTATGCAAAAATTTTTAATTTAAAGAAATTACTTTTATTTGTAATATCTTGTAAATGTATGTATGGAATTTAAACGTCCAAAGAGTATCTCTTGAATAGATAACAAAATAAAGCAAGAATTTCGAAAAATAGTTAAATTAATATTATTATTCCTTTTTACGATAAAAATTATTAATAATCTTGCCATTACCGCCTGTTATTTTCTCTTAGTCAACTAGTCCTACAAGACAACAGTTTTTATAGTAAAGACTATTAATAAAACGGTATAACGATAATTAATATTAAACAAAAATTTATTGAAAAATCGTGCACATTTTTTAAATATTTTTTTTACCTTCATACTTATCACCGACTATTGACTTAACTTTATTCGTCGATGAGGCTTCTAGCATGCAGTAGTATTGGCCGAATATTACCACTACTGCTTTACCGCATACTATAGTATTGGAGAGGTCTCAATAATTCAACGACCACCAACCCTATACTACATCGTTCTGCTATGTGTATCGATCCGTTCCCGACCCTATCTACTCTACTCCCCTCTGATATCCTGCTCGGCGCGCCATTTTAACTCAGACTTCCCCACCGACATGCCACCCGCCTATCATACCAGCTACCATGCCCATAACTTCCTATCATACGCATAACCTCAGCCTGATTTGGATGGTGTATATGGAGAAACACGCGCTTACTTGCAAAAATGCACTTTAAAGAAAAGAAACACAGATAGATGTAGTAGTAAAAGGTACACAGAAGCCAACGGGTACAATTTTTAATTTGTAGCGGATATCTTCGTTCCTTTTAAACAGCAGTTTATTGGCGTATTTGGCAGAAAGCCCGCTTGTAATAGTGAACGATAGATTTCTTTCCGTTTCTTATATTCGATTACCGTTTGAAAACAGAAGTTTTCTTTTATATACAACTAAATTTAAAGCATTCTTGAAAAGAAATATATTTTAAAAAAAAAACAAATCGATACCGTAAATAACATTTTGATTGACCAAAGATACAATTCTTAAAATAAAATACATTATTTTAATTTTCGGTTTAAAAAAAAACCAAAAGCAGTATAAAATTTACATAAAATAAATTACATTTATTGTATGATTTAACTTGCTTAGCAGAATTTAATTAATTATTTATTGTAAATTTTAAACAACATTACTATTCATTAAATAAGTCATACCAGTGTAATTTATACTATTAAACAATATGTTCTAACTATTCAAAACTGTTTGTATAAGAGGATAACTTATAATTTTACTTTTTTAATTATTTTTATTTTTTTTGTAGGGGAAAAAACGCTTTCTCGTTATCATCGCCCGCAATAAAATGGTTTTATAAAAAAATAAAAGAAATTAAAACTAGTCTAAAAGATAAAAACAGAAAAACGTACAATATCTCAGCTAAAATCTAAAATTTAACTTTGAATTTTAACAAAGTCCGAGAGGGGTGCAAAGGGGCTCTTCTCGGATAAAAGAAAGAGTAAGAACTGTCATAAAAACATAATAACAAAAAAATATTAAACAGAAATAAAACTTAAAACTAATATCACTGTAAACTTACAACTAATAACACAATCAGAATCTTAAAAATACGATAAATTTATTTAAAAGAAACATAAAAATTATTACAAAAACTATATAAAATTTACATAAACAGAATTTAACAAAGTCCGGGATGGGTGTACAGGCTTCCTTCTGAGATAACAGAATGAAAAACTAACACAAAACCATAAAAATTAAAACAAAAACCAACACATTAAAAACTCTTCCAATACAAAACATATACGCAACAATATCAAATTTTATCTATAAAACCAACACGACGCAAAAATAGAAACATCCGGTCTAAAACTTCATTATCAATGCCCGGGACTCGACGGATGTTTCTGGCAGTTTAAATTTACGACCCAAGGTCGCATAACATACGCAATTTTATTTTTCTATAAACTTTAAAAAACCAGACTAATATACTTTAGTTCTTATACTCTTTTCGCCTTGTTAAAATGTATTTTTAAGGCTTATTTTTATCTAAATTAATACATTTTAATAATTATTTTCATATTTAATCGACAAAGTTCTTCTGGTTGTCGCGTTGTAATTTTTTCCAGTAACTTAGAAAAAATATATTTAATAAAAAGGTTATGTTGTCTACAAAGATGACTCGCAGAAATTTCTTAATTCTTCATCACCATCACTGTTAAATCAGTTTTAAATTATTTCAGTAAAATATTACAAAGTTTGACATCATTATAATACTTATCATTTTTCAGGGAAAGATTAACAAAAAAAAATCTAAATATTTGGAAAAATTAGGATAAAAATATAATACATATGTTAGTAATGAACAGAAAAAACTTAAGTTCAAATTCAATATTAGTTTCCACATGTCATTTCTAAAACATACCGTGTTCCGGATTTTAGAATTAAAAATCCGAAACGAAGTAGATGTAAAGAAAGTCCAATCAACTTTAAAAAAAAAAAAAAATACGCTAACAAATAAAATATACTTTTATAATTTATAATTTTTATTTAGATTTTAACTTTTGTAGCCTGCATCAAATTAAGGGTTTGTAGGTCTTTAGGATTTTGTTTTTAATTTGGCGCCATCTAATAAAAGTCGAACTAAAGAACTAATATAGTATTATATTTAATCTTTAGGATTGTTTTTTTAAGTAGTTATATTTCATTAAAAAAAAAAGCTTATTTTATCTTTAATTAACGTAAAATTAATTGACTTTTCAGAATAAAATTTTGATTTTTTTATAAAGATTTTAAATACGACTAGTCCGATTCAATAAGTGAATAAGAAGAAAAGGAAAGCATGTATGTATGTTTATTCTGATGAGAGTAATACAGTAGATGCGATGGAGATATTTTTAATCTTTAAAAATCCTAAAATAGTGATTGAAGATCAGATATGACGTTTTACATATTCAGCCAAATAAAGTACAAATGGAGATGAGTATTACAGTCTCACTAGGTTAACTTGTTATAAAAAATACAAACCCTCTTTTCTAGCGGTGAGTTGGGTTTTCTGCATAAGACGTCAAACAACCAAATTGTCTATAAAGAAATGTTATAAATCATTACTCATAATTAATTTTAGTTGCCAGAAAGCATTATATCTCATATTATAATTGTTACAATTAAGAGTACGTTTTACTTTTAAATAACTAAACAGTAAAATCTGTACCGTATATTTTTTTTTACAATAATTAATATATGAATAGGCTACAAAGAAAGTAATATAATTGAAGTTAAAATGAATAAAAAAATTACTTTAATGATATTGGGTTTTAAATTTAAATATGAATAATTAACAGATGCCTTTTTGTTACTAAAAGAGTCATTACATGCTAATATATTTAATATTGAGTGACGGTGTTATCATATTTTATAAAATTTTCTTATCATAATATGCGATCCATTTCATACTATGATTTTTAGATCTTTCTCATTCGCATCAGTTTTTTAGTAGACGCGTGATTATTTACGTTATCAGATTTAACATTTTTGTCTTCAAAAGCACTCTAAATCACACATTTTCAACTAGTTGGGAAGAAAACATGTAGACAGATTTTTTCCAAGTAATTAAAGCATTATAATTTATTACAAAAAAAAAATAAACAATTTTTTTTACAGATTTATTTAAATTTATTTCATTAAGACTATTTACATTATCATTTTATACACTTTTTAAATTATTTGTAGAACAAATAAAAGATTTTTTATTCGCGGCATTTAAATTTTTTTGATTCTACCAAGCTGAGATACAAAATATTTGTAATTATTTGATCGCGTAATACTCATTCTTTCAGAAAAATTAATTGGTATTATATTTTATTTGAATTTTCTTTCTGTTAATTATTATTTTTCAACGTAAAATTAAATTGGCTAATTAAATGTAAATTTTAGGTAAACTTAAATAGGGCTACTTGACTGTAATATTTAAGATTTCATTTCATTTTCTCTTTAAGGTGAAATGAATGTAAGTTACATCGTAAAATGTTTTAAATGTTATATAAATTAAATTTAAATAAGAATATTAATCGGCTAAAAAGATTCTTAAACTGATAAATTGATTTTTTTAATAGTATAAAATATTGTAATTTACTTATGAGAAGGTTAAAATTATATTTCATTATTTCGGCAACTTTGTCAGTGTATTTGGTATAAAAATCTCTTACATGGCAAAAATTAAATTATTTTTTAATCCAGGCTAATGATAAGTGCTTATAGAGAAAATATCATTTTATACAGTTTTCCATAATTTTGATCGGCTCGTTCTTATTAAAAAAATAAGATTAATATGTGGTCTTAAAAGAAAACGGACTCTCTGCATAATATTTTATATATATACGTTTATTACATTTAACTACTATGCCTTTTCATCATCATTCATAGGCAATAAGAATCTAAAAAAATAAAAAATAAAACTAGTATATCAGATTGTTAATTATACGAGCAAGATTTATGAAAAAAGATTTTAAGAAACTATCAAACTTTTGAAAAGATACTTCTAAACTATAAATCCTCATAAATGTGTCAATTCAGAAATTCTTTATGCATATATCTACAACTGACTATCAGGATACTTTATGATAAAATCTATAAGAAGTTACTGCTTATTAATTATTACAAATTTGTTGATTATGACCCAAACATTAATCTTTGAAATCTCTCAAAAAGTCTTCTGAAAAGAAAGGTTGAGGGCTCTTAATAACTATGCCACAAAGAAAAAAGAAAATAATTCACTGAAAAATGCGAGAATAGGTAGAGAAAAATAAATTAAAAGTTGCTCCAACCGATAGCGATGCCAAGTGTTTTAATTGGTAAGGTTTTGTTTATTAAACAAATTCACCTAATACTCTGAATTGTTTTTCTTACAATGCTATTTTTATTGTTGATAAGAGGATAAAAATGTTAACTCTATAATTAACACTTTAATTTCAAATCACAGAGTAAGGTTATCGATTGTATTCTATGCTACTGAGATGTTATAAAATTTTCAGTAGATTTACCTTTAAAAAGAAAGCATGAATTGAAGTACATTTCTTTCAAATAGATTCTCTAGCTCTCATGCAATTCAACTACCGAAGATCTCATTTCTGCTAGTTTTAGTAATAGTAAACATTTTACACAGCTTGCCAGAAACTTTTTCTAGGTTTTCAAACACGAGCTGTACTCTTTCAGGGCTGGATGTTTCTGTGAAAATGTGCAAGTTTCTTTTAATAAAATTTGAGAAATATCCCAATAAAATTTGCTACATTTAATTAAATAATTTGCTTTGCTTATGTTTTTTAGACTCTATTTAATCTAAACGAAATACATTGTAAATTGTTCTGTAGGCCGAATTTTTACCTTTCTTATGATTATAAAATTTAAGTAATGTGTTGTACTTGTGTCAGTGAACGATCAAACTTATGTGAGATTGTATTTTCAGATTAAAAATCTTTTATGAAAGTTTATTAGGCTGTATGTTGATATTAACAGTTTCATAAGTTAAAATTTAAAAAGTTTGAAAATAATTCACAGCGGTAAAATAAATTTATTTTCATTTATTTGAGCTAACTGAAATAAATTAAAGGATTTAGAGAATAACAGGCGTTATAATAGTTTTTTTTTTTTACTTTAGTTTCATAGGAAATTGGTTGAATTTATCAATCTATGTTTGCAATAACATTTTTGTGGGAGTCCCCCAGACGGGCAAATATGTTGGTAGGTGTTCTTTATATTTTTTTAATGTGTACCAAAATATCGTTTAAGAATTATTTTATGCTAAGAATTTCATTATTTATTCAAATGCAGATGCTAGGAGCGACTCCGAAAAGACCGACCTATTTCCATCTCTTCTGAGTAAAGTCTTTTCATTTCTCGTCGTTCAGGGTCTGATGAAGATGAAATACTTCAATTTCTAGACAGCGTGAGTTCTCTATGTCTACAAATTAAGCCTTTTTCAACATCGGAGGTGCTAGGAGTAATCAAGGAAGAGAAAACATTAAAAAATAATGATCAAAACAAAGTCTGGAGGCTTTGTTTTGATCACTTATAAAATATTAGTAATGCTTCCGTACAAGGCCGTCCGGTACAAGTCAGACTTTATCAATGGGATCCTCCAAAAATCGTGTTTCCCATCTAATCTTCCATACAGCAATGGTCCCGAAGCCAGATAAACTTCCTCATAATATTACTTCCTACAAACCTATAAGCGTTTTACTGATACTATCCAAGTTGTTTGAAAAGCCGTTTCTCGGATGGCTGTGGTCTATCTTAGAGCGGGAGGAGATTACAACAGAATTTATAATTTATTATGGTAAGACCTGTCTAAATTATGTGTATAACATGAAACAAGATTCAATATTGTAAGATGATCTGGAATTTTAAACGTTTCTCTGTTGCTACATTGATATGTTTATTACAAAAAGTGAACGATAATCTCATTGCATAAATAAATGTCGAAACAAAGTTGCCAATTACGTAAAACGCAATCATTTAAACTGTCTAATTAAAAATTATATTTCTAAACACTGCATTTAATAGTATCTTTCAAGAAAATTATAGCTCGCTCTATAATATAGCGCATTTTATCTGTAATTATTAAACTATACAAAATTGTGGAGAATTAAACAGATATATTACATTATATACAAGTAAAATGTAGATTAGAGAATTCGGTTAATTGGAATTGCAATTTTATTGCTAATGGTTATAAATTTACTTCACGGCTAATTTTATATCTCTAAAATTTACTTATTTAAAATGTTGTTTTCAGTAAACATAGGCTTAGCTTTTTTTTACAGGATTAAATTTTTTGTTGAAAATAATGTATCGGTTAAAAAAAACTTTAATGGAATTCACGGAATTACTCATTTTCAGGCAATGTAAATTTTAAATAGTTTTATGAAACGGAGAGAAAAATAAAAAAAGTGAGATGATTTCTATTATAAGAAATTTGTGATGTAGAAGTATTAAATATTTAATTATATTCTTAAACTGAAATTCTTTTACATTTGGTTCATACAAAACAAAAAGTTTTATAAGAAATTTTTTCGCGCTTCCTTTTACTTGAGTAATTTTCTTTTTCTTTTATTAATTCTTTTATATTAGTTTTTTAAGTTCTTGTATACCTACTGACAACTGTATTTTATAATTTAGGTTAATAATTCATCGAAAGTTAAGTAATAACATATTAAATGTTGTGACTGTATAGTTCGTTCACCATAAACGTACTCTAATATTATACGGAATGATATTTGAAAAGGAACGTATATGTACCAGAACGTATATGTATTATGAGATAGATTTCTGCCGCACTGTGTATTCTTTATTCTATACATTTATCAGAATAAGTAAGACGAATAAGGATTCCAGGTTTTACGTCATGGGATTACTTGCAGAATAGATGGTTAAAAGAACTGTGTGGAAAGTAGCTAGGTCTGTAATAAAAAATAAAATTTCCAGATTTCTCTGGCGAAATACTTTTTTACCTGTTTTTGGTTTATAACTAGTAAATTTTTTAAGTTTTATTTTGAAAAATAGTTCCCTGATTATTTTAGCCATTCGACTATTGTTTAGAAATTTCATGGTCCCTCTCAAGTATGAAAAAGTTTGATCGGTAAACCTTTTCGATTTTAAAACTGATTTTTAAGGTATATAAATATTAAAAGAGGATTTAAGTAAATGAAAATAATTAAATATTATTAAAAATCAATAATTGGCTTTCACATCGTTTGAGAAGTAGTTTATGTTCTCTTACAAAATTTTTGAGTATAGTTGGAAATTACGCTTATTTTAATTATATTCATCATTTATGTCTGAATTTTTCAGAAACGATAAAAAATTCTTTTTGTTAATCATATATACGCTCATAAAAAAAAATGTAATCTATTTCGAGGTAGAGCTTCATCATATTTTTTTTCAAATCAATTTTACATCTTCGTAGAATAACTACCAACTTCCGATAAACTTTCCATCCGCCTGATAATACCTATATTTTCTGTTTCTTGTCTTTCTATTTTAAGTATTAATAGAGTAAAATGGAAATACCAGTAAAGTGGGTCGTCAGAACCTTCCTTTTAATACGTAAAGATTTTTACCTTTGATGTTTTGCAAATTAAAATATGTTCAGACTCAGTGCATGTTATTAAAACATTATTTAAGGACTTTAAAATTTAAAGGTCTTTCAAACAGTCCACATTCGACTCCTGACGATTCTGCGGCTCCGTATAGTTATATTCGGCTGTCGGTTATATTCGGCTCCGTACAGTTCACACAGTTCCTTTCGGATGCACTCGGTTCATGTTGATTCAGCTGCTCCGTACACGATGAAATAACCCGGCTCCGCACTACATTCACTCAGTCTTCTTCTATCAATCTTCTTGGACTCAACGTACATACTTACAAAATATAATATAATACATATTCTTTAACAATTTATCATTTAAGCACGGTTCACTTAGCATGGTAGGCCCATGTTCGGGAAAAGAGGAAGCAATTAAACGTCAACTTTAAGGAAATGTACTGGTTGCTGGGCAGGAGGTCCCAGTTATCATTATCTAATAAACCTTTTGTACTCAACAGTGCTGAAACTGATTTGGACTTATGGTATTGAACTTGCAGCGTTGTAATATCTCAACGATACAAGTGTAAAGTTGTAATAGCTCAACATTCCAAGAGCAACGTTGAGATATTGCAACGGTCCCAGGACAAGTTGCCGAGGTGTATCACAGAGGCGTCGTGGTTTACGAAAAATATTGAAATTCATGAATACTTGTGTTTACGTTGTTTCCGGGAAGAGGTAAAAAGCTTCAGATCTAAATATTAACTACGCTTAAACAATCACATGAGCCACTTATCCATTAATTTGTTGGAGAAGGGTTGGCACGTTAGGAGGCTTAAATGCCTCCACATTAGACTAGACCTTAGTGACTCCATTTGATTTATGATATGAAGTGATAATTACTTTGATTGCCATGATGGTTAAATTATGGTTAACTGATTTATGATGTATTTATGTGATGTATGTTAACGCACGCTGTTGAGTGCTCTATCACTATTTTCTCTGTTTATGTTTTTTCATTTACTTTGCATTAATTTCATTTTTTCTTTCTCAGTATTCATCTCTTCATTTTATTTTTTATTCCTTGTTGTTGTTTTATCGTGTTGCTATTAGACTTTTCAGTGAATGAATTCTCCTGTTTCAAATACTGTTGTCTACCAAAACACATCAAATTTACTTAACCGTGAAATTGTTTTAACAGAGTATTTATTTCGCGATTAATACAGTTTCCGGAGACCCATAATAATCAAATATAAACAGAAAAAAACGAACCAATTAAACAGAGAAAAACAAAGAGAACGTAAATGAGGAAAAATTTCTATCACGCGGAAATAAATGAACAGATCAACAAACACCAAAAAGGTTGATATAGCGTTGAACGAGACCTGTCGTTTAATAACGGGATCTATGAAACCCACTCCTATTGAAAAGTTGCACTGAGCGGCGGGCATGGAGGAACTTGGAATACGTCGAGCTGAAGCCGAGTACATTGAACGGTTCAGACAGTCTTTCGATACACGACATACAATGTACCAGATGGAGCAACCACCCACTCCGAAACTGAAATCGAGAAAGAGATTTTTGAACTCTACATCTATATAGCCCCCTCCATGGTTCCCAAAAACGGCTCCAACACCTCCAGGACATGACCTGGACTGGCAAACGTGGGTGACTTTAAACCGGCTTCGAACTGGGGTTGCACCAACCAGAGTTAACCGCGCTAGATGGCGTCGAATAGAGCCTAACGACCTGAACTGCGAGTGCGGTGAGATTCAGGACTCTGAACATCTCCTAAAATGCACCCTCTGCCCAACCAAATGCTCACTAGAAGATCTGTGGCAAGGAAATGCTTCTGGTTTTTCGGTGGCACAATACTGGTCGCAAAGGTTTTAATGTCTCATCGCTCGGACACGAAAAAGTAAAAGTAATAACATCCATATATATTAACAGAACTAATACAGAGACTGAAAATTGAAGTTGTAAGTTCGATTTTTATCCACTTCATCAGTCACGGAAAAAATTAATTTAGGAAGGATTAAATTTAAAAAAAAATTATTTATTTATTTCTTATAATACGAGTTTTTGAACAAGTCGAACAAAAGTTAGTAAGAAAATATGTTCTTCTTTTTTGCCTTTATTAAAAGGAAAATTAAAGCAACTACATGTAATATTAGTAAATCCATTTTTCGATTTCCAAGTAATTACTTAACTTGAGTACACAGAAAATTACTTCAGGTTGGTATTTTAAATTTTTAAATTATTTTTTGATAGTGTTTTTACATCTTTATTATATTTACTCATATATTATTTCTTCGAATTATTTATTAGTAGATGTAATCTACACAGGAAATTATATAATCCAGTTATACCTTCTTTTCCTTTTATTTAAAAAAAAGGGTTCATACAATAAATACTGAACCCTCTTTAAGAAATTAAATTTATAACATGAAAAGACACAGTCGAACACTTCACCTCCAGCTCTCATAATATAGGGATTTATGCAAAAACAAACAATTTTATTGCGAGAAAAAAGGGAAACGGGTTCTACATAAATTATATTTTTACTTTTATTGTACTTTGTGTTGAAATCTTACTAAACATAAGAATTTGAAGCTTGCAACTTCATCATTTACCTTCTGGTCGTTGTGTGAATGTGAGCATTTTCGGTTGTCGATGATAAGTTACGAGACATTAAACCCGTTGAATTATCGTTGAAATCCTCTCTGTGAAACCTCGCTCTTAAGAAACTTATCTTTTATTTTCTACGTTCCAGCACACCAAAGTTAACGGATTTACGAGTATCAAGTCATATAATGTTACTGCACTGTGCCCCCTAGCTACCTCAACCGTACATCTGTTCATCACACTCATCTTGACTGTGCACGGCATACGGAAATGAGATAAAAAATTGCGCCATCACGTAGAGCTTTCGTATTTTATTATTTTGCCAAAACAAACAGTTTCTATAATATTTGAAAGGTGTTAGATCATACTCTTTACATCCTCGCTTAGATCACGTTCACCTTTTATAGAAATACGCTCAAATAATTCTTATTTATTGTAAATATATTGTTAAAAATAAAATTTTTTTCGTATTCCTTCATTATAGAGAGCCCTTAGCTTGCAATCGTTGGAGTGCAAGTTAAGGATCATTTGTTTTTATGGATTTCTTCGTTTATTTTTATCAAGAAAAAGTGTTTTTCAGAACGCTATTCTACATGGTAGCATTTTTTGATGCCCTATAAATATATCAAATAAGAAATAAATTATAAGTATTTATGAAATATATAAAAATAAAAGAATAAGAGTTTTCAAGCTTTTTTTTTTAAATCGGTGCAAAATTTCAAATTTATAAGTAATTAATAGTAATATAGTTTCCTATATTAAATTAATGTAGAATATTAATTAAATTTAAAATGCATACTAAAAGTCAAGATTTATAAAACAATTGAACTGTTATTTTATTTTTATTTACACGGTAATTTTAAAAACTTAAAACCTATAAAAAATACTTTATTGATGTTTTTAAAACTTTTACTCTTGAAGATAGACCACAAATCAACAATTTTTTGATCCATTAAATAAATCTAAGTACTTCAATTACTAAATTTGAATAAATACTATTTATTTACTTTTTTACATAGCAGTAAAATAAGACTACATAAACTGCAAACAATAATCTCCTGTTTTCAATTCTTTAGAGTATAAAGTCAAATTAAACGCTACTTCATAAATTTTTATTCATTCTTTTATATTTGCGAATCGGACAATGAATTTTTTTCTTTGTTTGTCTTAAATTTTTTTTTTCTTCCGAAAGGTTCTTTTATTGTACACATAATTAAAAAAATAATAATATAATATATGATATAATTTTCATAACAATAAAAACGCATCCAGAATTAAGTGAGTAGCTCACATGCGACAATGCGTGTTCATGCGTGGATTTTTGCGTGTTCCTCGGTACCGTGTGGTTTAGGGAGAGGGTCAATTGTTTGGGCTGTATTGTGTAGTACTAGTAGGGTTAGATGGTGGGATATAACGATGGTCGAGAAAGCGGTAGTGGGAAAAATACACACGCAACAGTTGCCCCATTTTGGCATAAATTGCACTGAAACACGTTATAACATTAAACTGTTCTTATACATTCTGTGTATAAGAATTGATTAGTATACGTGTATGCATAAAGCCTGAAACAATGTATTTATATCGCACTTATGTCTAATGTAATATTATACTATTTATAAAATTAATCTTAATTCTTTATTTAAAACTAATCGTTTGTTTTTGTCTTATTTTCCTCTGATGTTATAACTTAAAGTAATCAGTTTCACTAATATTGTAGATACATACATTGTCCGGATACAATTTTGGCCTATAAGGTTTGTTTGTTAAGAAACAAATAGAAATAAATTCCTACTTTACATTTTCCAATTAACTTGTATTACTATATTTTTTAATATTTCTTTGATAAAATTATAAAAAATAAAACTTCATTTGTACTAATTTACCGCAATAGCTTGAAAAACGTTCATTAAAATTTAAGATACGGCTTTATTTTCTTTTTTAGGGAAAGTAGTTAGACTTACCTAAAGCACGACTTATCTCATCTTTATTATGTTGACTTATACTCCGATAGAAAGATTTTTGTTCATATATTGAGGGCTTCGAACCTCAATAATGAATTATTGAGTTAGTTATTACAGAATTTGTTGATAAGAATAAAAGAGGTTTGCCATATGCTTTGTTTAAGTAAAAGTAATATACAGAGTCAAAGTCGGGAATTATCAAAAATCTTAGGGAACTTTTTCATTCCAATTTTATAAATAACCTCATTTTGAGATTTCTGTTATGAAAGTTTCTTTAAGGACGACTATCGCTGAAATAATTACTAAAATACTTTTATTACAATAACGAACACTACTTCATGACGGTAAAGAGAAAAGTTACATTTTAATACTTACTAATAGCATAATTTTCAGAATTTTTTTTTGTTGAAGTTTACAGCTTGAAAATTAAATTTACAAAAAAAAGACAAGATACAAATTTTCCCGCATTTTCCTGGTAATACAAATTCTTGCTTTTCAAATAATTTTTAGTAGAATAATGTAAAAAAGAACTTTGATTAAGTACATATTAGATTTTTAATTTATTTACTGTCGGTTACAACGCTCACAATAGCCAGGGGTCTTCTTTCATTAACAAAATAATTTCATATAAGCCTAATGTAAATCTGTGAATAATTCATATTCTTCATATTAAATAACATTGTGCATCGCCACAGATTTGTGAATGTTTTAGTGCATATTTATGTGTATGTCTGTACACGCTTCCTGTAAAATTTTATTGCTTCGTATGTACTCTCATAATAATGCATAAGTATAAAATATGTTAGTCAGTTTATTATACATAAGTTTTTAGAACATCTTTCAGTTAATAAAAGTGATATTTTGTTCGGAGGATTTGGCCAGTTGCCATAGCGACGCAGGAAATTTTATTTTTCAAGCACTTAGAATCCATGGTATGGCACGGAGCTGAGTAAGACATTAGTGGACACAACGGGGACTTTTAAAATCTGTCCACGCTTCAGTCTTAGCCCATCTGTTTCGTCGCAACTAAGGATGGGGAATAGGGGGTATGTAATGGCTTTCGTTTAGTTTCTGATACCCACGATATCTTAGAAGAAAAATATACTCCATATCTCTCTCTACCCCTTGCAATGTTAGCTATCATAAAAAAGTAATTTTACTTTACCGCATTCTTTACTCAAATAGAACCCCTCCGAATTTTGAGTAAGTATTTTTGTACGTATGTATGCACGCACATGTGTTTATATTTGTCATGTGGGTGCAGTGTAATCATAATGAAAATGAATAAAAATCCAGTTAAAGTCAAATATTTTTAATGTATTTTTTAGTTAAACACTTCGGTTATTTGGATTTAATTATCTGTGGGAAAGTCCAAAAGATGAGCAAAAAATGGAAAGTGGACTAAAGAAGCTTCTATTTTGTAATTGTGTACTGCATTTTTAAAGTTTTCCTTAATACAAAATGAAGCTAAAATACTACATATACATATATATATATATATATACATATACTAATCAAATCTCATATAGTAATCAAATTGTAATAAACTCTTGGCTATTGTTGCTATTCTGTGTACTAGGAAATTATGGAGAAAATGTAAAGAAATTCAGTAATATTAAACATAAATATCCTTAAAGTGACCTACACATTACGTTCGTTGATGCGGCGCGAGACACATTCTATTTTTTTCTATTTTGTAAAAATAGAAAAATTTAGTTTCATCATTTCACATTGGAAAACGGTTTTAAAAATAATATTGTTCAGGATGAAAGTTATCCACACATTACCTGTTATAAAATTCATCAAAGCGCGTTCGACTGCGGCAGGTCACAGTAGAATATTCCATATCAAGAATTAAGTGGTATTACGGCTAAACTTTAATCTGTGCTATCTATATATCCTACCTAAATCTTGTCATATCTCATTAATTACGGATTTATTTTCCATTGTAGTTATTTCATACTGTGTTAAAATATTATAATATATCTTTCTCGGTTAAGTGAAACAATATGTACGTAAGACCATTTTTTTTCACCAAAAAATGAAGACCCCTGATTGCAAATATTATGGCTATTTTAGTAAATAGTAGCGGGAGATTAATTCTAGATGGTGTAGTAAAATATTAAATCTTCCCAATTTTCTTAAAAATTTCATGTAATAATAAAAGTTTATTTATACCATCGTATTAAATTAGAAAGGTTTCACTAACTTACTTGAGGTATTCATTTAAATGATATGCTTTTGTTGTTACCTAGTAACCTAATATAGACCAATCAAATGGAAAATTATTTATCAATCAGACCTAATATTAAAAAAACAAGTTTACATTACCCACCGAAATTGACTTCTATCAAGCCTCCAATTTAATTTATTTTATGAAAAAAAAGCGACAAGACTAAATGTCGATTAACAAAGACTACTTTATTATAAATATTAATTTCAAGGTAAAATTTAATATTAAGGTAAAGTATTTAAGTTTAAATTAAAAAAAAAACAAAAATATTTGACTTCTATCAAGCCGAGATTTATTTTAAATGATACTTTAAAATAAAAATCTTAAAGTGTTTTGTAATATGGTAAAATTTAATGAATAATAGAAGGTGGTTTTCCTTCTTTTTTTAAAATACTTTTAGTACAGCACTACAAGAAACTAAACTATCCGAGGAAAACTTTGAATTATTTTTTTTAATTCCCCATTCACCGAGCCGAGCCAAGCCGAGCGGCTTCACTTCGGCCCAACAGACACACTTCCATCGAAGCGCATTAATAGAGGGCTATCAGTTGTATATGAACACTTTATAAATCTTTTCTCACCCCCCCAAAAAAGAAGAAAAGATTCACAATGAAACTCGTCAGTGGTAACCGTGCTTTTAGCTTCACTGATCGTTTGCTTTACCAAAGGAAAATGTAAGGGAGTTCAAATATTAAATCTTATGTAAAATATTACATCAAACAGAATAGGCTTCGGTTTAATATGCATTACGATTTTTTTTTAACCGTTACTTACAAAATTATAATAGTTTGAACTTTGGAGTTCTCTTTTATTATCCAGAACGTAATTCCATTTTATAAAATGTGTTAAAACATTGATCTGTTTATCTGTTTAATTTTTATAACTTAATTATTAATTTGATTACTTGCCTAGAATTTGATTCCTGAAAAGGTTTTGAGATATCTTTACCTGTCGTAAATTCATTCAATTTTTTCTCTGAGGTAGGGTAAAACCTCAATAATATTTGTTATCGCACAAAAATAATATTCTTTTTCTTAATAAGTAATAAAATTCAGTGACTTTATAACTCTTCGATAACTCTCGGCTATAACTCTTCAATAAATACTTAATCTCAGTATTCTTAATATTATTAATAAAATTATTAAAAGTAGGTATCAATATTACAGTATCATTAAGGATAAAAAAGGTAAGGTAGGCGCACAATCTAAACGATTTAACGAGTCGATCATTTTACTATAATTAATATAATGGTTTTAAGAAAAAATTAATAATACCGAATGCTTTTTATTAATAATTTCTTAAAAACGATAGAATATTACTTAGAATTAGAAGCGTTGATTATAGTTTACATAATGGAAGAAAAACTAAAAAATTTCAATTTGGTACGTAATACCAAAAGAGGTACAAATAAAAATTTGTAAATGTTTTCAAAATAATATTTAAATTTTAATATTTGGTTATTATAAAATTAAAAATTACAAAATCATAAAAAACAATTATTAATAACGACAGTAAATAGTATATTTTCAAATGAACGTTGTCTTAATCAAGTCAAATTGCAAAAGCAGGACTTTACTAAAATTTTAAGTTACTAAGAGGTTAAGTTTCCAAAAGCTGATGAGAATGAAATTCACTTCTCAGTACCGTAATTCTTTGAACGAATACCATTGTAGTTCCTCTAAGTACGTTAAATACTCACCGCCATATATGTGCGTGACTGAAAGGAGCTAAGGTTGTGTGTTCGTGTTCCTAAATAGACTCGAAGAACAGCTGAAATGCCATTTGTGAATAATACAATGAAAAAAAAAAAAAAACAATATTTCACTTAATTTAATGAACGGTTGTGCGCTTTAAGAATAACAATTTTTATAAAATTTACTGCAAACACAATGCTTTTAAAATATTAATTTTAGAACCGGATGAGACCGGAATACCGTTAACATTTTAGTTGTATTCTGAAAGAGTGATTGTATAATTTGATTTTTAGATAGGATGTAACAAAATTTTTAATAATCGTAATGGTAATAATAGTTTTAATAAATAATATCGTGTATTAGAATAAAACAAATTGAAATAACCGATTACACGGACTGAAAATAAATTATTGAACTGATGTTATCAATTTCTAGAATAATTTTGTTGATAGATGATTGTTATGAGAGCACTAATATTCGTAAGTTTGAACAGCTGATAGGGATTATTGAAATTTAATCTATTGCCGCTAGTAAAAAAAAAATTATTTATAAAAAAAGAAATTATAGGAGTAGTCTTAAATATTTATTTGTCCACGGATAGATACAAAAATACTTCAGTAAATCGTTTAATCGTCATCGTTAAAAGCATCGTCTAGATAGTCAGCGGTGCACTCCCGGTTAAGCCGTACTCAAGGGAAGACCGGATGATAAATGAACCTTCACCCGAGAGGAACTGAGAAAGGAAGCGGCTGAAATGAATCCTCCTGCTCGCCAGATGTTGAAGAAGAATAAAGAAAAGGAGTCAAACTGATGAATGTCTCTAACAAACAGTTAAATAAAAGACGTAAAGAAAAATAAATGTATAGAAGGTCATACCGGAAATGATTTCTGACATCGATCAGATAATAAAAAATGAGACAGCTTCTGCAAATCATTAATATACTTTCGTTCTAAACCGCAGTTTAATGACGTTTCTTAACTTGCCCTATGTGGTACACACAGTAAATTAGGCTATTAATTATTATTATTTTTTATAGTCCCAATGAATACCCCATTGCATAACGTTAGGTAATTTGTCAAAATTCAAGCCTTACTACGATATTAAATTTTATTCTCATTTCATACGATATCTATGTGGTTTGGAAATTATATCGTAAACGATAAGAACAGTTTTATGTTATAAAAAAAAAAAAAAAAAAAAAAAAAACATTCATAAACACTCATTTCTACTGTTAAACAAAAAGTTAACTTTGTTGAGATAATTAGTGAGTGATTTTACAATTAAATTTTACAACTACATCTCTATCAGATTTTTATTTTCTTCTTAATAAATTCTCTTTGGCTGCTTTTTTGATATATTTTATTTTTTTACTTTTATCAAAGATTTAGTTCTTCTTAGAGTTTCCTAGTTTCTCCTAGTTATAGTTTTATGCTCAACACCTCGGGCGCATATGCGTATTACCTTATTATTTATTCCGTATAAAATTCAGGTATTAATGGTTTTTCCAAGAAAATTTATAATTCTTTAAATGGAGTAAAATAATCTACGACATCATTAAGATCACTTAATTTTTTTGTCGAATTCATTGTATTTTTTTGTACCTTCAGCTGTGAGATAGATCATTAAGAGCAGGAGTATTTGAAAAAATGTGTAAATTGAATTATAAGATAACAGAAAAATGTAGTCGACTGGCTTTAAAAGACAAAAAGAATTTGTTTTTCTGTATTTCTTTTTTTTTGTTTTTGTTCGAATATCTATCTGTTTGTTTCTGTTTCGTGATTTTTTTTTTAATTTTAATTTATTTAATTTTCCTATAAGATTATTAATACAATGAACACTGCAAAATAATGAATGATTATTGTTATACTATTTAGTTAGGTTTCGGTTAATTTTTCAAACCGCTAAAACCTTGGTAAACGGTCTTAGTGCAAATTGATTAAAATTTATTCAATAAAGTTAGTATAAGATGTACTGGTGATAAAAACATCAAGTGATTTCTTGGTTTTTACTGCTACAGAAAAAAACTATTTCTATAGTTTCCATATAACGCATGCAAGCTTCATTATCTTAATAGGCAGGCGACCTGATGCGAGACACAAGTTACTTCCGAAAGCGATGACTACAATTCACGCCACATTTAGTAACAGAATTGTACAATGCAGTCTTTTATTTTTACCTTCTTCACCGAGCTGAATTTACTATAGCTAATTAGCATGCCAAGCTCGTTACTATTTAGCCTAAAATTAATCCCTTTAGTTTGTTTACCACACGGATCAGTTGTATTGTGGAAATTATTACTTTTAGAGTAATCAGCTCTGACTATTATCTTATTATTTTACCCGTATTACACACGGAACAGCCATATGAAAGAATGAAACAGATAAAATAAAGAAATAAATTCTTGTCTGTCGTGAAATAATGTATCGCATATGATTCTAAAACTACGGAAAATTTTACTAAATAAATCATTAAGCGATGCATACATCCTACAAAATTACCCTAGGTATTTCCCTTTTGGTCATTATTTGTATTTATGTCATAATAGTTATAAATATCATTAAAGAATGTTTTACGTATGCGACTATGAAAGAATACTTTCTAACAACTACTTCTTAAACAACTATATGGGAAATTGCTCAAAATAAAGTAAGAAAATAACAGAATAAAAAAAGATAGCTTCCGAATGGAGAAAATGTAAGAATTGCAATTTCGTAAATTATCTATGTATTTATTTATCCATTATAATTTACTAAAAAATTTACTGAAAAATTTACACAGAAGTTGGTATGGTTTGTGACTAAGGTAATTTAGTACGATTGTGAACTCAAATATATGGTAGCACGTATAACCAATATCATTCGGAAAGATGATGACGATGCGCAAAAGCTGTCATTTGATTACGGCAATCAAAAGTAATATATACCAATGTACGTGGTTTTTTACGCATACAAAATCAATCATCGGATTACTCAACTTCATTAACTATTCTCTTATTAACTTTTGTACTATAAAATGTAATACGGAACAATTATCGAAAACGAAAGAAAACGTTTTTCTTCGATAAATTACATCTCACAAATCATTTTATTCAAAATAAAAATATTGCGTCCTATTAAAACTGTTTTTTGCGTTACTGTTATGAGTTACAATTTATCTGAAGAAAACTTGCAAAAATTATGGGATATAAGAAAAAACTACTGTTTCCCACTATTATTCCCAGTAGTGCAATATTTCTTTCAACAATGCATCAGTTTAATCAAAATAATAATGGTTGTAAACGAACTAATAAAAGTAATAAATTTCTGTTAAAAGTTCCATATTCTTTCTCAAGAATAACAATCATTTCGTTTGATTCATCACCGCGCTTGATTCTTTACCTCGTAACTAACACTTTTACTGGGTTCACCGTAACTAATGGCTATATAATGACTATAATTACTCTCAGGGAAAAATGTCTGATTTCTGTTTCTTGTACTTTTGGTTCCTTACATGCGTACAACCGTAAAAAAAACTGGTAAGGCTAGCGTAAGGCGACTAATTAATTAATAACAACATTTCTGTTGTTGAATACTCCATTGAAAACAATTTTTTTATATCAGAGGTCACATCAACTATCTATATTTAAGGACAGAAATTTTTATAGTTTAAATATTTATAATTTTTTTAACGGTCATTTTCGATATCAAGGCGTATTTTTTTTCATATGCTTAGGTTCTCAGAAAAGGGAGGAACCGTTTTCTAAAAAATCGTGTTTTAACAATTATATTACGTATTTAACAGTTATTTGTATACGCATAATTGCAGTTAAAAATTGGATCGAAAAAATAATAATTTACATTAAAAGAATAGAGAATCTCGTTTGTTAATAAATATAATGGTAGTTTCACGTAAATAGAGAATTAACTATTAACTTTGAACTTGTTCGTAAATGTATTTCTCTTTGTAGAAGTGATTGTCAATAAAACACAAACAGTCGATATTCCCGACACTTTTAATCAAAATTCTCCTTACCTTCACATCCGTTTTTCCATCCGGTTATTAACACAAATTAGAAACTCTATGAAGTATTATAATATTAATATGGGTTATAGATATTCTGTATTATTAAAACAAGTTATTTGGGTATAATATTTTTTATTATACGAGTAATGCATAATATTTTTTATATAATACATCTTTAGTGTATCGTTTGATAATCTGATATAATATTTTCACTTAAAAATATAATAAATTTAGTCAAATAACTATAGTAAAAATAGATTAAAAAAAGATAAGGTAAGTGATCCTTACCTTAATCTTAATCTGGTTAGTAATGTGTCAGTATACAGATGTCATTTCTCTGCACACTTCCTTATTTTTAACAAGATGAAGATATCTCACCTTTGATTTTCGTGTGAACGGCGGTTTTTTATTGGCCTACCTGTATTTTAATAAAGAAATATTATAGTATTTTAATAAAGAAATTTGACGCTTGTGTGTAGGGTCTAGTTGTCGAACGAATGTGTAGTGCATTGTATTCTGAAAATCAGTGCGTTTCTGACTGCAAAATAAGAAAGGCATGGGAAAAGTTCTTGGGAAAACTGAGAAGCTGGTTTTTTAATTTAATTTATAAATTAAATAATAAATAAATTTTATCGCAATTTGTTTTAACTGGCTTGTTCATCAAATCATATTCTACAGTCTTTGACCAAAATAGTTATTTAAATTGTTTTATCAGCACGAGTAGAATTTTTTGCAACAATAAATTATAGTTAATTTTTTTTTGTGTAATATTTATTTTAAAAATTTCTTAACAAAGTTACAAAAGGATTGAATTTGAAGTTTTATTAAAAAGCAAAATGGAATACGCTTTATACATTTTTTGAAGTTGTTATAGATTTTCTTCAAATAAATTTCAACTACTAACAATACCGCAGATAAAAGAGATTTTAAATCGGAGAAAATACGGGATTTTAACTGGATAATACCGGATTTTAAATACGTATCTCCTTTCTAGAAAAATATTATTTTTAAATTATTTACACACTGCTAAGGTGTTTTTATCTGACCGCAGAACAGCATTTATGTTATAGTCGTAATATGAATAAAACATTTTTATTTCATTGAATAAATACTGACACGCTTATAAATTAAAACTGAGTTTCTTAATTACTTACCAGTTTACAAGAGCGCACCACTTTTCACATCTTTCTTATTTATTTTTACCAAAATAAATATATTTACTTTTTATTCTACTTTAAATATAAATTAGATTATGATGTGAACAACGTTACATCAATGCATTAATTTTCATTTGTTCTTTCAATGCCCAATTCACAGTGAAAATGTTTTTTCTGACTTTTTTTTTAAAGATCCTTCCTAAAAAACCAAGCATTTATACATTTATCCACACTAGACTGCTGCTAGTGCAATTTTTTTCTTTTTTCCGTTATGTCTATTCTACTCTGTTACAATTCTAAAATTAAAAACCCGTTCTAGTTATTCTGTACCACAGAAATCATTAGTTTCTTGGAGTTCATAATATTTGTTTTTCATAACTGCTTTCTTAGTTGTTCAAAGTGAAAAGAGAAAGAATAAAATCGACAGAAATTAATTGTTTAGACGTGTGTCCCATACAGTCACTTCAGAAGTTAAATATAATTAATTGCCTTGACGTAATTTGAACATACATAAAACTTTTATCATCAAGTATTTACCTAATCTTTAATGTTTTGAATATACAAGCTGAAGATTTGCATTTCATCTAGTTGGGAATTTAAGATCCAATAATAATTCCATGTGCTTAAATATATGGTTTTGCAATGTAAGCAGTAAAATACTCTACAACTTCGTTACCTATTTTTATGTCGTTGAAGTATTTTTCATTAGTATTGGATTTTATGCTCAATCTGTTTGGAGTATATTTATTTCTATACAAGTTGTAGATGATGAAATGTTCTTTTTTTTTTATTCTTGAATTGCATTTTTCCTATAATATTTTCTAAAATTACTTTCGAGCATGAAACTTACATTATACGTCTTTTATTGATGTTATTATACGAAATTAGCAGGCAACTGCAAAACATAAACACGAGCGAAAATACCATTTTCATCAAATATCTTGGATAGACACTACAATTATTTTTGGGATGAAATGTAGAAATTTAAAAAACTGCAACTGAGACATAGAAGAAAGAGATGAGATAGGTGAATTAAAAAAAAAAAAAATACTATAAATGTAATTTAATAAGAAACCGTAGGAAAACACAGACAAATGACTGGAAAAGCAAATACTATAACAATGAATGGATACCTTTTGGAAAGACTAAATATGCTTCAAAATTAGATTAGAACACTTACTATATTGGAAAAAATTCCTCACACTATAAAAATCTATCGGTGTTAATATACAAAGGAAAGCAGGAACAGATATATGGAAATATTTCATCAATTCATGTTTACATTTATTCTTTCAACAACTATTATCCTCTCATGAATAAATTGCATTCAGTGAATAGTTTTTAGACAAATGGAATACATGATGAAAGTTGCAACTGATAAAGTTCAGTTTGGTTTTGGGAAGACAAGCGTAAGATAGGAAAGTTGGCATCAAAATAATTTTACAAGGTACGTTAAGAAGCATGATTGCAAAGCAATTGCATGGCAATTATATATATGAACAAATCATATGATATGTAGAATGGAAGGAAACGTACAAAATTTTAAGGAAAAACGTTTCAATATACAATGTTACAAGTTCAATGTTTATTTACTATATATACAAGAAATCAGTAAATATGATAACATTAAAAACAAAGAAAGATAAGTTCTAATTAAAAAGAACTTTCTACTTTTGGTGGAAATCGTAAGAAAAAATACTGAATGGCACATTAAATACAAAATAACCACTCAAAAACAAATGTAAGGACCTGTAACAGAAAAACTATAATGAAACATTAAATTTTAAGATCGCAGAATATAATAAAATATAAAGAAATTATAGAATTTTTTTATCTTAACAAAAACATAATAAAATTAATGAAGTTATCATGACGTCAAAAGTAGGCTGATTAGTACCAAACCGTTTTGTTTGTTAATCATGTAAAAACAGCATTGTAGAAAAGAGGGTTGTGGTAACAAATTTCTTTTTAAATATTCTTACACATATTTTTGTGGACATAGCCCTTTATGGTATGGAACATTTACAACAATATTAGCATAAAGAATAAGAAGTAAAGTATTAAAAAAATGTTGAAAATTATATAGGATGATGAAATTTGTTGTGTAAAGGTATTGACAAATAGAATAAAAGAATTATTACCAAATCCAATAAAGAGACGATTCGTTGATAAATCATATATATTAAAATATAATTTTTTTTTTTTTTTACAATAGAGAAATGTATAAAAAGTAAAACCTGTAAATAAATATGAAAATTAGAAATTAAAGACTGATAGTAGAGGCAGAAAAAGGTAGTAAATATTTTGAGGATAAAGCTCAGAACAAAAAACAAATGCAAAACAAGTTCAAATGATTGAGAACCAAAAGATAATTAAATTTTAATTTTTTTGGTAAATATAAGTTTTCCTCATGAAGAAACTAATTCATAAATATATTTTTAGTGAAATTTTTTTCACAGTGTTTCTAAAGCATAAAATCATCGATTACACACATTATTTAAGGAGTTAAAAAAACAGCTAATGAAATTATGAATCTGTCCATGGCTATTTCTACAACTATCAAAAGTTTTATTATGAAAAACAAAACTTCCTCAGTAACATTTAATTTATTGTTGCTTTTTTAAGTTGACTATTACAAACTACGTTTGAAACTGACAAATATATTTTCTATGATCACATTTTATGGATTTCAATATTTTGTTAAAGTGATAATAAATTTACAGAATCTAGTTCTGTACTGTGATCGCTTTATTTTTCTAAGCATTTTTTACTTATTTTCTACATTATTATTTTTATCATATGAAGGAAAAATTTTAATAAAACTTAAGTTTTAACAAAACTGCAAGATTGTAAGCCATCAAATTTAATAAATGACTAAATCTGCAAACATGTTACGGGGTTATTAGAATATCAATATTTCCTCTGAAATTAATTATGATTTTCTTAAAATTTAATTCTACTGTTTTCAAAGCCTTTTTAAACATATTAGTCTTTCTTTGTATTACTGTAACAATTTTATTTTGCATGTAACCTCCTGCTTCATTGTTGTTTATTAATCTCTCACGTTAGAGAATAAGTAATTTTACTCGATTTCTTTTCGAATCTGTCTCCTTCACGTTCATGTCAATTCATTCAAACTACCATTCCTCGACTTAAAATAAAAATTACAAAAAGTGACATCTCATATACAATTGAGGTTAAGTGTACAATTATATCCATATGTAATATACAATTTGAGGTTTTCAATAAATGGAAGTGTAGGCTATAGTAACTCAGTAGTGGATTAAATATAATTAAATTTCAGTCGTTTTCAACAATGATTATTATTTTATAAAAATCGTATTATTTGATAAAAAAATAAATAAATCTTTGAATAAAAATTCCGCTCAAAGGGCAGCTGAAGCATTTTTGTGGCATTTGCTTCTGAATGGAAAATGTTTTGCATGTGGTTAAAAAACTGATTATTTCAGGTACATCATCGGGCGGGTGCCATCTCGCTGATGATAGGATATACGACCGGAACCTGAAAGCAGGAGACCGAGCAGATACCGGGGAGATATGTCACATTGGGGGAGTGACGTCATGATCCAACAGCCTGACTGAAATGGATACGATGGAAAACGTGAGGCCAGTGGTCAGGTCAGCGCCAAATACTCCTTCCACGTCACCGACTCCTCAAGAGCCGGTCGACTTAGTGCGACTGGACTACGTTGAGGAACTTGGATCACGGTTGGAAGTAGTAGAAAGTGAGCTTCAACATGCATGGCGAGCGCTGGCTATTCTTTCGCAGGAATACACTAGAATCTGGGAACGATTAGAAAGACTAGAAGACATGCTATGTGATCAGCAAAGTGTAATATCGCAGCTTATAAAATTTTATTCATCTGTCGATAGTACACAAAGTCAGGCAGTTGAGTCATCATTGGCAGAATTAGGAATTAGACCATCAAGAGAGATAAGGTATGGTGCAGGAGCTATTACATCAGGTCAAAGTTCATCAGATGTTATCATCTCTGAAATGGACTTGGACATGGGTTCCGATGAAGCTTTCTACCGCAGTCTTAACAATGCTTACAGAGATGACCTAATTTGCCCATGTCCAAGTAGCTCGGTGCCTGGATCTAGTGCTCCGCAGCTGGGAATGATTTGGGAAGAATCTGAGGAAGACAGTAATGGAAACGGCAAAAGAAGTAAAACGAAAAGAGATAATCAAGATGTCTTCACTGCACTAGATTACAGAGAGTATCGCGGGAACTCACCATGTGTTAGCGAACAAGATTTAGAGCAAGCATCTCAATTATCAGCAATTGATCAGGCCGCATTACAAAAGCTAAGAGAATTAGACTCACTTTCTACGAAGTTAAAAAAAGATTCTCAAAATCTTAAAAAGATCCAGAACAGTTTTCTCGCATTACATAATAAAGAAATTACTCAACAGTCAAATTCGGAATACATAGTCTCAGAACCAGATGCAGATTTTATTGCAAACCAACTTAGAAGATTATATAGTTCAGACAACGAATCAAATAGTTGGAATTTTCGTGGAACTGGTAGCAATAGTAGTAGCAGCCATCACAGAACGTTACCAGATATTCCATTATTAGGAAAACATTCAGATACTGATGACTCTCTTTCCAGCTACGTCAGAAATATTTCTTCAACACCAACATCGCCAAGAAAATATATTCATCCAGATTCTCCTGCCGTTTCAAGAAAATATGCTTCTACAGGACGATTACACGTGTCTTCATCGCTTAATTCAGATCTTAGTGCTTCGAGAAGATCATTACCATTATCGCCTAAGTCTTCATCATTTGTTCTGACTGACACAGTGACTTCTAGGTTATCTCCATCTTTATTTACAAATTCAAACGACTCTACTTCTGCAACAGATCAGACTGTTATGATAAGAACAAGACAAGATGGTTATATAGGATCAAATGAGAATTTAGCTATAGACATGTCTAGTAGTCAACAAACATACCGCGCATCAGGTTCGAATAGCCCTCCACCTCCTGCCCCACAAGATTCCACAAACACTCTTTATATACCTCAAAATGATCTGCGGGGAGATGCTTTTAATAGGCTAAGTCCAGTAGCTATGTATGATTCAACAGGGGCAAGATCCACTTCAGTAACATCATTGAGCTCAGAAAACCAAGGACATCTTAGTCCGCACAACGTTCATTCACCAAAATCACCAAGAGGTTCACCTAAACAGCTTCAGTCCTCTTCTTCCAATATAGTAACTCCTAAATCGGATTCAGGCTTTTACTCTTTAAGTGGTTGGTCAAGTATGGAGAAATCACCAGTATCCCCAAAATCTGGGGGATACGCGACGAAAAATCCTACATCTTATGCTTCAGAAAATCTAATCCACATAGGTAGAATATCTCAACAACATCCTATAGCATCAACAAGAGTGCATTCACATTCTCCTCGTAGTTCACGGACATGCGACACTAATGCAAACCTATACTATGATTCAGAACTAAGTGATGCTCAGGATCTTCTTCCTGGGGGTCACCGAACATCATCGTTTACTACTGTTAGAACGCCGACCAGTTTACATGATTCTGTAAACAATTTCGTCCCACCTCCTGCTCCATCAGAATCATCTTTACAGTTAAGACGACCTTACGATTATTCAGAAACAAATCAGCGAATTTCGTCACATCAACCCGATTTCCTTTATCATAGGGATGAAGCAACCATATATTCAGTTGCAGGTAGTAACAGACCACATGATTTTACTTCTGTTTACACAAGTGGGGCTAGTTTTCTTCCTAGTACAACCGTTTCAGCTGTGCCAGATTTAATTGGACCTCATACGAGACATAAAGATTATATTCAACAAAGAAGCCATTCAACTAGTTCTTACTCATCTCCAGGACATTCATCTAAAAAATCTCTTACTAGAGTTCATTCGACAGGTTCTGTTCCCAGTACAACACCTGTAAATTCTAGCGTTACTAATTTGGAAGGTTACAAAACAGCAATGTATAGAACTATGTTCCCTACAGGAAAAATAACAGATGCACTAACTTACTATCCAACAGGAAATACTTATACTCCTGCTCACGGTGGTCACTATTCAACTGATCCAACGCCATGGAAAGTCGATGATAGATCACAGATGGTAAGGGATACAACGGCTAGTACGATACGTTCCTCAAGTTCAGAAACAACGTATGGAGCACAAAGGTGGTGTGAACCTCGCTACTACTCAGTAACAACGAAGGATCTATCTTATAATGATGGCTGGGTTGATAGATCTGCAGAAAGTTATGTTGAAAATCGAGGCAGAGGAAATATTCCTGAGCTGATTCCAACCCAAGTACAAAACAGCACAAAATATTACGATCCTAGTAGTGTTATTGTCTCACAGTCTGGGTATATATCAATCGCTGCAGATATTAAAGAACCAAGTGAAGAAAAAACCAAAAAGCCTAAAAGGGTAGGAAGCTTAAAAGCTGCAATGAATTCTGTTAGTAACTGGTTGCCTGATCTCCATTTACCTAAAAGACATCGTTCCTATTCATTACCATCTGGTGTACGCAAAGAAGATCTTATTATGTCTAAAGAAAGTGGTAAAGTTTACAGTTCTAATGTTAAAGGATCTGGAATACAAAGAAAGAAAAAGAAATTGCCCCTTGTTTCTACTATGTCTGGTATATTACAAAAGGCTAAGTGGAGAAGTCAAAACAGTTCATACGCAATGTCAGATCCAGAATGTCAATCTGAATCAGAATGGGGAGGAAGAAGTGCTTACGATGATAGTGAGGATAGTGTATTTTCTGATGCTCAGTCTGAAGTAAGTAACTTTTCTAAAATGTCTCAAAGAACTGCTCCTCCCCTCTTTTCTACAGTTTCTATTCAGCCACAAGCCCAACAGTCTCAGTTACAGTTACAAAAACGAGATCAAGAGGTCTCTTCTTATCAGCAACAGCTACACCAGCAACAGCAACAAATACCAATGCAAATACAACAACAACATCAATATCAACAACAGCAACAACAGATTCAACATAATGTACAGTTACAGCAAATGCAACAAATACAGTATCAACAGCAGTTACACCTACAGCAGCAAAGGCAGTATCGACAGCAGGAAGAGTTATATCAACAGCAGGCATTAGTACAGCAGCAACAACTGCAACTTCAACAGCAACAGCTTATTCAGCAGCAGCAACATCACTATCAACAACAGCAGCAATTACAGATGCAGCAGCAGCAGCAGGAACAACAACATGGCCTAGAACAACAAAAGCAAAAGGAAGAAGAGCAACAACATCAACAGCAACTGCAACAGCAACAACATCTTACTGCACAAAATGAAGAACAGATGGAATTGGATGATAGTCAAATTTCCAAGATGCAAACTTCCACTCCACAAACAAGAGAAAGTCAGATAGAAGATGAACCAAGTGATATAGAAAAGAAGGAATTTTATGATGATGATGATGATGAACCTCCGCTTTCAGCAAGTTTGTTTATGACAGTGGGGGACCTCAAAAAGAGTTCATTGTCTTCAACCAGTGATGATCAAGCTAGCGATGATAATATGCATTTTCCACCTGTAACATTAGGAAGCGCCTCACGGGAATTTGCTGTTTCAAGAGCTCTAGGAAAATATAGACGCAGGCAATCAGCTTCTACATCAGATGATTTATCAGCAGATGATACAATAACGAGTAGGCATGAAGAATCTTTGCCAATAATTACGAGAGATGAAGAAGAAGAGGAGATGCGCAGAAATGAAATATTTGAAAAAATAAATTCCGAGGAATCAAAGAAAATGATGCAAAGTAATTTACAGCTGGAAGAACAGTATGTACAAGACGGATTAATTAATTCCCAGTCAAAAAACCATAGCATTACCGCAAGACAACATATGCCACCAAGACATCAGCAGAGCCTTGAAATACCATGGGGAGGACGTGGATCAGGCGATACTGATGATGACAATAGAAGTACTCATTCATGGAGGAGCACTTCAAGAGTGTCTTCCAGACGGCAGAGTACAGAAGACAGCATAGATAGCGAAGATGAATGGTATTGTTACGAATTAAGAAAATTGGAAGAACTCGAGCGACAATCTATTGTTGAAAGTGAACGAAGGCAAGAGGAAGAGAAACATCGATATGAACCGGACGATGAAACAAGAGTACAAATGAGTTCCGTGCTGCAAGAACTGAAAATGAAAGTACGACAAACTGAATCAATACAGGAGCAAAGAAGGCCTTCAGTTGAACTGCGAAGACAACAGTCACTACAACGCAGACCTTCACTAGAACAACAGATTCAACAAAGTCAAGGGCTTCAACAACGTAGACCATCATCCGAGCTTGACCAACTCCAGCAGCAACAGCAACGCCGTGCCTCCATAGAAAGGCGATTATCAGAAGAACGAAGATCTTCATTCGATAAGTATAATGATGAAGATCGAAGACCGTCGATCGAAAGAATGCCCACTATGAATCAGAGAAGAGCGTCCCTAGAGAAAGTATTAGAAGACCATAGGAGAGCTTCAATAGCAGCAGAATTAGAGAAAAAGGAAAGAAAAAGAGAACCTGAACAAGAAGATTCTTCGGGTGAAACCAGCGGTCCTGATAGTCCCAACCAGAGCGCTGAGGAATTAGAAACCGAGGAAGTAATTCAAGAAGAACTTGAAATGATGCGTCGTAGTTCTAGCGGTTCTACCATGAAAACTAATAAAGAAGGTGGTACTGTCTCTCGTGAAGGATCAGTGAGCGTTCCACCGAGTGAAATGTCAATAAGCTTAGCGGAAGGATGGGATAGTGAAGAAACAGCAACAGTACGAGAAGGACCTGCTAGTGAAGAGGATCAAGGACCTCCAGGTACTCCGTCACTCCCCCGGTTTAAATTTCCCCCTGCAGAGACCTTTCCATCAGTTTCTGAGGAAGAATCGACTACACAAACACCAAAAGATTCCAAAGATGCTGGTGGACCACTCGGTAGTAAATGGAAACTTCTGAAAGCGCTGAAAGAAAGAAAAGCTGAAGAGAAATGTCAAGAAGCAGAAAAAGCTGCTGCAGCAACTTCAGCTACAACAACTGTAAGTTTTTAAATTATATTTCATCATAAATTGTAGTTTACTGTTTTACCCATTTTTCACTGAAGAACTTTTCGTTTTGAGTAATAACCACAGTAATTAATTCATTCTTAAATTCAATAATACAAAATATAAATTTTATCTATATCGCTCCACATTTTGTCATTTTTTACTGTGTGTGAAAATACATAAGACTTCAATCATTTATTACCAATTAATTTAGAGTAATTAAATTCATAAATAGATTTGTACAAATAAATTATATTTAAATTATCATAAAAATATTCTTTCTTTTAAACTTAACTCTTATTGGAAATTAAGAATATGCCTTACAATTATTTGTAAAATGAACCCATTTTTACAACAAAAAAATGCAAAACCATAATAAAACTACACTCTTCTTAAAGCGTATTAGTATAGCACTAATGAAAATGGTTTTTATTTACAAAAATACGAGAAATAAGAGAATTCTGACTTAAAAAAAAAGAAAGAAAAACTAGAAATTTTGTCATATTATTTGTCGATACTTGTCGTTACAAAGATATCATGTTGTTACAACTAAATGGAAGCCGTAACTGCTTTGTTGAAATAGGAAAAATAATAGTAGTAACGTTCGAAAAAGTGTGAAAGAAGCTGTTTCAGTACTTTACTTTTCTGTCTTATTGTGCTTTTATACAAGGACACCGACCGCACCCTGAAACAATGCTACTAACAAAGCCCGTACCACTGTCCCCCATCACAGCGGCTCGTGCTTCTATCTCTCTGACTGTCTTTAGTCGTCGGGAAAATCCTTTTGTAAGAACTCTTCCAGTCTGTTATAAGAACACAAATAAAAAGAGGATTAAAGGAACACTGAATGAAAGCAGTGAGGTATAACGTAAAAGTAGAAGGAGGCATATTTTAAAATCAATGGGCGAACATTAAACTTCATTATAATACTTTAGAAAAGGTTTATTTTATTAATAAAAGATACACATAAAATTGAGCTTAGGAGTTGTTTTAATATTTTGATAGAAATGTGATTTACTTAAATAAAATCCATTGTTTTTCTTTTATTAGTTATTTAAAGTGTTTTATCATTTATACATAGCCGATTGAGAATAATATATTCTACTGATCAATGACAACTTCCTATACTTAAATTTCAGTGTCATTTTATTCCGTTTTCGCGATTACAGTATTATCTAGAATATACTCGTAGTTCTATTACATAACATACTGTACTATATCATTTTCTTTCGTGTAATTTATTTCCCACTGTATTTATTTTACATAAATAGAGCATATATTTTCTAATGTAGAAATATAGTAAATCTCGTTAATAATTTCCCATCAACCGGTTTGAACCTATAGCGATTTTTTGTTTAAGTTAAACATTACAACGATTTACTTTTACTTCAGATTATACACAACTCGTTTTCACGTTAATATTTATCGTATAATCACTTGTAAATCTTAAATCACAATTTATTTCTTAATCCGTTACTTTTGTTATAATTTATGTGAGCTTTGAAAATATTTCTGGTAAGTTTAAAACATTTCATTAATAATACAGAATCAACCAACCCCATCTGTATTGACGAGATTAGTCTTTATTAATTTTTTCAAAACTTTTCTACCGGTTAAATTTGATTTTGTGAATATGTTTAGAGATAAATTAGTACTAAAGCTTTATGAAAACTTTTAATATTCACTTTAATTTTTTTTTTAATTTTAGTAATTTTTACAGGCATTAGATACTGTATGTAACGTAAATTATTGTTCTAATTTTAACTGTATAAACCTACAACGCATGAAAAAGTCCGATTATAGGGGTATTACAGGGACATTTCTTTAATCTTACAACTAAAAAAATATCTTTTACACAACTCTAATCTAAAATATAACAATGATATATTAACTTAATCTTTTAAGGCTTATTTTTTTTTTTTTTTTGTGGAAGTTATGAGGATTTTTATGGAGTAGCGTATTTTACATATCAGTTGAGGTGTGGCAGTGTGATCTAATCATAGGCAGGAGCAATGTTATCTACATTGTAATTTACGTAAAGAATAGATAGGTTTACATCACTGGCAAACATCATCACCGGCAATACATGTTTGAATAAGAAATGTTAAATAATTTACGATCCGATAAAATCATCTACATAATCATATATATACCTGTAGTATTAAAAACGATAAAAATACTGGAAATGATTGATACGGTTTAAACAGAATTACTGATGCAGTTAGTAAATTTTCTCGCACCCTCCTTTTTAAAATGAGTGCGATAGAAAATTTCTTATCATAATATTATAACGATCATTCAGTTTAACAGATGTGAAAAAATATGTTAAAGAAATATTTACTGTGGTAAATATATTATTTCGATGAAAACAAAATCCGTGCTCCCAATTCATTTTAACGATGGCTACGTTTATAATAATGAATTTAAGCTGTTCGATTACAGACCATTAACCACCAGGTCATGGTCAGTACATATTTACGAACTTTTTTTATCCGGTCTTAGTCCGATTATTTATTTAGTCAATGTATTTAAAATTCAAACTTCTCTATTATACTAAGACAAAATTAATTTTTTTTCGAAATAAATTTTTTTTTTAGTATCAGTAATTGGACTGATTTGATGCCTTTTTGCATTCCTTTAATTTCAGTGTTAATCTTTTAACTATTATGTAAGAAATACATCATACATTATCAGTTGAATTTTTTTCATAAATACAGTTTTACTTTTATATAAAAAAAATTTGATGTTTTTATATGTCGTCTTCATACCCCGTTCTGTTTATAAAATTCTGCCAAAAATTGTCCTCGTCTCCTACTCGTATTAAAACCTTCTCGTTTCACATTTTTCAATAATAATAAAATATTTAATCCCATTTGCATTCTTATTATTACATTACACTTTATTTATATATAAGTAAATTAAGGTCAGCGAACTTCTGAAATGTTTATTGGGAAAGCAAAAAATTGTTTGTTAAACTTTCATAGAAACAAAACACTGCTATTATATAAACATAGCTTTTTTTAAATTATTCAAAGAAAGAAACAATATTAAAACAAAACATAATTAATATAATAAAATCATTACGATTATACATTATTATCCTTTGTGGAATTATGGAGGGGATCGATGTTGAAGAGAATTCTTACAAACGATGTCTTTCTCGGGTGATCGGTTCTCGATGTTGAAGGTAACTAAACACATCTATTTTTTGAGATGTCCTATTTGAATTAGTTAATGATGATAATTAATATAAATACTGATATTTACATGGCACAATTATTGATACCTAAAACGTTAAAGGATGGCTTACAGTAGTTGAATGAAGATTTTATTTTAGACAGCTAATTAGACTTATATTGTAATAATCTTATATATAAAGCCAAAGTTTATTTGTTTATCTATTTTTTTTCTTGAATCACAAGATAACCAATCGACCGATGCTTTAAAATTTTCTGGATATATTCGTGTTATCTTCGGGAAGATTTTTAGCCATAGATCAAGAGACCCTAGCATCCTTGGGGGATGAAGTTATTGATTAAAGAATTTTATTAATGAAAAAAAATATATGTTTACTTCATTATTATATCTCTGTCACCATGGCAACAGAAATAAGTTGCGAAGTTTTTCTCACCAAAGATCTGAGTACTTTAGTTACTACTATTCTATATTTGTAGTTTAGTGTTTCTTTTTAGGTTTCTATTAAGCTTGAATATTTTAATTGTTATTTATCAGTATTATTCTCACAGTCATTAGAGTAACGAACACTGCGGGGGTCCAGGAGGCGGAGCCATCTGACTAGACGGTAATGACGAGAAAAGCGAGCTGTGGGGTTCGAGGAACCCCTAAGGAGCCCCGAAATGTTTTGGGCTCCGGGAGGGGCCGGGAACTTCTGGTTTGGCCTTGGGGGTCCAGACCCCTCTAAGGGGCCAAGTTGGTCCAAGATCAACTTCCCGACCAAGCTAATTCTTTATAAAACAAAAGATTATTATATAAGAATATATAATTACATTTCACTTATTCGGTTGTTATCTCATCTACTTAATCCTATATAAATTCAATTAACACTATCATTGTGAACTCGTATTTCTATAAGTAAACCTTCCCATAAATATTTTCGTGATGGTAGACCAGAAATGTCGTCACAAAGAGTTATATCTTGATCCTGTCAAACGACTAAGATAATTGCAACTTGCAAAGTGCAATTCAGACAAAGACATTTTTCAAAAGTTTTAAAAAATCTTACACTACTGGAGTAATCTTTCTTTTGTCCAAGCTGCTTCACAGGGATTGGCATGTTGGTCTCCTTAAGTGACAACGTTTTTCCTTTCTGCCAATTATTTTTCAATAATTCGGTAATTCTTACATACACTGGACTACATTGAACGGCAAGGTTTAGTAAAATCAATTATATTACTCTTCTATTTTGGTTTATAAATCCCAAACATAGTGTTAGTCCCCTTTCATAGCAGAGTTATACTGACGACCTTGATGGAGTAGAATGTTGATAGTATTATGTTCGGCTTCGCTCAAAGGTTCCTTAGAAAGGTCCATACTCAAGTTGGAAAGCACTTTTCGTTGGAGAATGATGTTATTCTTTGCATTGTATTTAAGTAAAATCCTTTTCCGTTTACGAACAAACAATAGTTCAAAGTTTTTTTTGAAACACTGTATTTCGGTATAATAATCAAATAAGTTTTTAAACTATTTCGATTAATTTATGACAATAAGTATTTATAACAACTCAAGAATTTAGTGCATTAAACTGTAAGTTACACACTTAATTACTACTGGTTCTTAGTGAGATCTATTCAGAAAGTATAAAGAAAGCTACTGTATTTTAAAACTAAGAATTTCTTGTTATTGAAATATTTATCTCTTGCTACCGAATAATTGCAACAATAAAAAATTAACAGCTCCTTGAAAAAATGAATAGACGACATAAAATTTGCGTAATATTCAAATTAACTTTAATAAATGAATAAATGTAATACAAATAAACAAACTTAGGAGGTAGGAAATAAAGTACTGTAAACAATTACAATAATTTAAGGAATTAACTTTTTTATGAGTTTTCTTTTCAAATTTTCAAAATTTATTTTATATTTTCATGTTCTTCATTTTTATTCTTCAGCAACTAATTAATTATTCCTTGCCGCTTACAACAGTTTACAAGACCTGCCTCATTGGCGGAACACAATAATGAATTACAAGAGCAAGATACGAGTGTTTAAAATAATATAAAGATTAAACCGTTTTTGTCTCTCAGTTACATGTAAATTAAACTAATGAAAGTACTTACTGCTTCCTAGGGGAAATATTTATTGCTTAGTAGAAGTATTTATTCCTATTTATATGTATTTATTGAAGCTTGAAACTCTACTCCGATATCAGTTAAATTCTTAAATTCAGTCTTAAATTAAACTCTTAGTTCTATCTAAATTTCTTTTGTGGATGGTACAAAGCTGTCTAACAAAACGCAGTTTGATAAATTTGACTACTTGAATAACTGAGCGTAGTGAGCCAGTATACGGTGAAGAATGTGTGTTTCGATTACTCGTGCAGAAAAACCAAATAATCAAAATAAAATGATTCTAATATTTTTGTCTTTGACAAAAACTTCAACTTGGATAAATTTTTCCAATTTAAACATGACAAGGACTTTGTTTATATTTATGAGCTTATAAATATGAACGAAATGTGTAATGTAATTTCACTAAAAATTAATTTGAGGCTGGATTACGTGTTGACACAAAAGAAAAAATTCTCCAACGTTCGAGTATTTTGGCTGTTAAAAAAATATTATTATAGCCAATAGTATTTTATTGTAATCATATCGATACATAATTTATACTATCAAATAGCCTTCTCTGTAAAATTAATTTTGTTTCTTAATCACTGTTAACCGCGCTCAGCTACGAAAAATTTCTTATTTTTAACGTTTCAACAAATGGCAGTAGAAAAACTGGGAAAACAAGCTTTTGCTTTTAGTATTTCTAAAGGTTGGTAGAAATTAAGTTTATAAAGCTACAGTTTTTTTTATTTGTATCTCAGTTCGAATTTACAATCAGTTTCGTAGTAGAAACCATAAGTAAATTTCATCGCAAAGTGTAAAAGGGTTGCTATGAAACATTTTAATTAATACATTCTAAAAACGTCAACAGTAAATCATAGATACTATATGCAATGATAAAGTCTACACAACTACGTTCTACTAGAGTCTATAAAAAGTCCAGTAATACTTAAAAAACCACAAGGTAAAATAAAAAATAATATGAGAACAAATAACATCGAAAACATAAAAAATCATAAATATTGACATAAATAATTAGATGATGTACAACTAAAAAATAGAAACCTCTTCTTGAATATCATTATTAGGTTCCTAGGTCTAATAAATGTAGCCCCTTTAATCATCTAACATCTTCACCATTGTCCAAGAGGTTAACAGCTACATGGTTCACGTGGTCATTATCGGTTTTTTTGTACTTGTTTGCCAATCGATTGACTTTCCCGAACATACGGTAACCCTAAGTACTCTTGGATTTCGACTTTCCGAACGAACCAAGGCGCCTGCGTTATGCATCTCGCAAACCTATTTTGGAAATACTGAATAAGTTTCTACATTGCTGGTACTTGCTGTACCCCAAAGTTAGATTCCGATATACCCCTAGATTACTAAGTTAGATTTCCCATACACCCCTTCTCATCGAGAAAGTCGTATTAGTCGACTTCGCTTGATTTACCTGTATTTTCCATTTCATCAACCACTCGACTACACCGTCTAATCCCGACTGCAACCTAGCTGAGGCTTCCGTTGAATCATCATCGACGGCCATGATTGCCGTGTCATCGGCAAACGATGCAATAGTGGCATCTTCCGTAATGGGAATGTCCGCAGTAAAGACGGAGTAGAGGATAGGCCCAAACACTGATCTTCGGGAACACCCGAGGTAGTATCAATGAAATCAGGTAACACCTCCTTATATTTAATCTGGAAAAAGCTCTCCAAGTAACTACGCAGTATCAGATAGATTGGTTGAGGTAGATTCATTTTTAGTTTGTATAGCAGACCAGGTACCTTATCGAACCATTGCTGAACAACTAGAATGGCAACAAAACAATTTGTTTTCCTTTAAACATTTGGTGACAATACGAATGATCCTTTGTGTCTGATCAGTGGTGTAATTTCCACTGCAAAAACCGAACCGGTGCCCAGAAATAACGTGTCCCTACTTTAAAACTGGCCACAATCATCGAAGGAATAGTCTTTTGAATACTTTGGATATAATAGTTGACACCTTATGCGTTGATTTGGCCGGCTGAGGGACCATCATAAAGCTACAAATGAAGATATCTTTATAAGATAAGAATGAGAGAAAATCGTGATACGCATAAAATCTTTAAGGAGAATTACTATATTTTATTATTGTTATTATTGATGATCCATTTACACTACAAAGATAATAAATATGTGTAAAAAATTGTTTAGATGATTATAAGACACAAACTGTGCAAAATCAAACAATTCAAGGGAACAAAGTTTTTCTACAAACTACGTATCTTTTAACTGTATGTTGTGAAACACATTTAAGATTAATTTGTCTTTTACAATTAAGATTTAAATATGACAAATTTGATGTAGTCAAAGCTTTGGAAGACATCGTAACGGATATTATATAAGTATTATGTGCTATTATGTAATACGTTGCAATTCTTGGAAGTAGTAGGATATTTGAGTTCAGCACATTGATGTACGAGTGTGTTTCATTCGGTAATAGAATTTTACGAAGTCATTTTTAGTTCGAAGTCCGAACAAGCGAGTAGAATTCTCTTTGGATAAATAAGTTTTAACTGTTCTTACTATATATATAGTTCAAGAATGACCTAAAGAAAGAATAATCTTTAAATAAATTAAATTAAGTATATATATTATATACAATATATAAATGATAGTATATAATGATAGTATAAATTATAGTACTTAATATGATAGTATTTTTACAATTCTATTTATACCATAGCCAGTGTTTTTGGTAAGAATTTATTTCTTCAATAAAATTTTTTACTTAAAAATTGTATTTAGGTCTTCGAATTTTCTTTTGAATTATTTTCCCATAATAATAATAATAATAATAAATAATGTTGTTAAATGAAATAAAGACAAAAGAAGATTTCTAAACAGAAAAGACAAATAAAAAAAAACGATAAAAAGAATTAAATTAAGATGGATTGAAATATAAAAAAAGAAAAGAATGAGAAAATTTGAGTGTCTGAAATATTGAAATATAAAGCCTTTAGTTGATAGAACTTTCACTGTTCTGACGGAGTTCTCTGTTATGTCGGTTTAGAATTAGATTCATCGTATTCAGAAAAAATGAAATCAGTCAACTTTACAAGATCGTACATTTCCTTTTCTGTAGATATTCGTAACTACTTTTGAATCGTTAAATTTATTTTCTACATTTCGTCCCGAGAAAAGATAAAACCACCTTTGGTTTTAAAAGTAATATATGCAGGTTATATCAGATATCGTTTCCCCATTCAAGAAATCCTTCACATCACCCATCTTACTTACTGGTATGTTTATTTCATTACTTTCAATCAGAATTCAAATAGGAAACCTGAATTAAATTGAAAGGATAGGGTAATTTAATTTTTTTGAGAATGGAATTACTCTCCTTTTAGAATTAAATACTCAAATCCAATCGTTGATGTTAAAAAAAGACACATGTAACTATTTTTTTTTTTAAGTGAAAACTTCTTTAGGCGCGTTGCGTCAAAACTTTTTGTACATACGAATTACATTGGAAAAAAAATCGCTTACTCGTAATCAAAATCTGTAACGAAACGCAAGACGATAAGCACACATATATATATATATATATATATATATATATATATATATATGAAAGACAAAAAGGCACAGAGCGAGAATATGTATACGCATATATGAGTTTATAGTATAATATGTAGTAGCAGAGGATGGGAGTGGGGGGAAAAACTACCGGTGATTCACAATAATTCTCCCCCTCTATCGTTCATAATAAAGGCTAGCGTTAAATTCATATGTAACAAATTCAGTGTAAGTGTTACATATTATAATATTTTTTTTTTTAATTTGGATATCATATGTGAAGGATTTTCAACACCTACTTCATATGCATTAAAAAATCATTAACCTTTAAAAAATTTTCGGTAAAGATTGCTGGTTATTATAAAAAAATTACTTTATATGAAATACTTTGGTCCTGCAATTCTGTGGTGGTGAATTTCGCTCGCGCTAGTATTTCGAGAACGGTGGCCGCTTGACGCATGGGACTAGGACCTATCGTTCCGGGTGATTACAAAGCACCCCTATCGGTTAAGCCTTTCAAAATCGCGTTAAAAAAATTCCCTAGGACACACAGTTTTCGAGATACGCCCTTTTTTTATTTGACGAAAGACATGTCTGAGAAATCCCGTTTCTTACGTAAAATACAAATAAAATAACATCAGCTGTCAATAATTAGCTTTCAAAACTGTAAAAAATTTTAAATCCACAACACCCTCTTTCGCTGAAAGTAATTATGACTGATTGAAGCAGAGCATCATTATAAATTTACAGCGTTAACTGAGTAGCTGTTAGATTATAACAACCAACAATAATTTTGACGTTTGAATCGTAAATAATGATCATTGCATATATTAAATAATGATCAATGATATAATGAAAGTAATGATGACATACATCTTTTGCAGTAAATTCACTCTTTCATCGTGAAATTTTAACTATAAACAGGGGATAATCGTGGAAAACAAGCGTTCAAATTGTGCGTCAAATTAGTTCTAGGAGTCAAAGGTTAAAGTGGATATTTAATGTAAACATTATATGCTACTTGTAATTGTAATGTATATTAATTCGAAACGATTGCGATCCCATAAAAGTTTTCACTTCAGCCGTGCGGTCTTAATCACACATGTTTGATAATTTTGATAATTTATCATTTTTTATAATTCTCTCTGCTAGTTTTTCTGTAATAAATTTTGTTTTTTAAATAAAGTTTGGTGTGCTGTTTTACGAAAAAAAGAAATAATTTTATTCACAATTTCCGAAAATTTTGCCTTCTGTCTTATAAAACTCTAAAGCAAAAAATATTTTTAGTATTCCAGTAAAAACGGTTCCAGATTTATGTAAAGGAGTACTAATCACAGTCTTTACTTATTCTACTTGGTTAGTTTTTCTGCAAAGAATAATTCTGAGCATTAATACCCAATATATTTCTCAGGTAATCAGTTTATTTGTTAAGAGTAAATAAATATATAAGTAAATTCAAAATTAGGTTACTTTAAAAACATCAACAAAGTGAAATAATTCAGCCCAGTAAATTTTTACTAGGATTAATAGCAAAAAATTAAAAAATCAAGCATCCTTCTCCAATTATGATAATCACAGAGAAATGGTTACGTTATTGTTGTAGTAAATGTGTAGTAAACGTCAAACACGTGTAGTAAACGTATAGTAAATGTCAAGCACGGTTAAGAGGAAATACAGAAATTTTAAATTTTTAAAACTTTAATCAAAAATCCATTCTGACCAAGAATAGCATTGGAAAAATGGTAACCAATAACAAGATAAAGTCTAATCTGGAAAAAGAACAACAAATTTTACTGTATTTTAAAAGCTTTAATTAAATATAAAATTACTTCTGCAATTCTACTTCTTCGGTAAGTTAGTCCCGTTTGAGGTTGTTTTTTTAATACAACCCATTTTTTCAATATGCATCTCCTTTCCTTATTTTCTTCTGATGCGGGAACAGTGGACATCGGACTCATAGCACATCGAATTTTTATTGAATATTCGAGAATCTATAAAATTATTGAGTCGTTGGTATTTGTGTGGTTAGGTGAGGGAGATTGTTTTGCCTATAGACTTTTCTAGAGGCTGTTTCCTATTCGGCGGATGTAAAAATGCTCAACCTGCGGCTGGGTTATTTATCGAGTAAATCCGGTATTGATCTCTTCGAATTCACACGTACAATAATGTAAAAAATATTGCATTAATAATCGAAAAATTGGAACCGATATAAAAAATATATATTTTTTACTAATAAAAAACAAACTTTATACACCATAAATATTGTTTATTGTTCGTGATTTTATAACACCGCTTCTTTTTTAGGTTGAGTTTCATTAAAATTTTTGGTTTTATGCACTGTTTTAAATCGATGGTTTAAAAAGTGAGTTTGTAAATATTGACGTGAAGAAAACTTTTAGAGATTATTTCATTATTATTCTATCCATGAAGTTAAGTTACTCAGGCAAAATCTACACGCTAAAGTATTAAATAGTTACAAAAAATTAACTGAAATTCTAATTGTATAAAGCTTTTATACGTATTAAGGTAAGCGGGATGAATAGAATATTTACTTTAAAATTCGTATTGTAGGAGAGTGAGAAATTTAGGGATGTAGAAAATAGTAGACGTGTAGTTTATGTAAGGTTTAGTAACCCGGCAGTATTAATTAAAACCGAGTGTTTGTTAGAATAGAGAGAACAGGATGGATAGATGTGTAAGATCGATCGATGGACAAGACTCTACTTGACACAACACTTCAAAGGGGGGTCAGAGAGAGGAATCTCAATGAGGCACCCTTCACCGCTTGTCTTATTTGACAGCCATCTTGATTTGATGCTACTTGCTTCAGGCTACTACAATGAACTACGTTCTAAAGACTATGGACGTGCGCAACCGTGCATACAAACATACCTGCGCTTCCCAGTATATTTTCAATTGCACGCACAGCTGTAAAAATTGTAATTTTTTTTTAGCAGAGTCATCATATATGTGTAAAATATGTAAAGATAGATTTTTTACCGAACTTTGCTGATTTATTTTTTTCCATGAAAATAGAGAAAACTTCAGTTGTTAACTTTTCTCCGTGAAAATTTAAACGTATTAAATTTTTCAATTACTTTTAAAATATCAGTTACGGGCTGACACCCTATATAATGTAATTTTCTGACGAGAACGTGAGAAAACTATAATACCGAAAAGACAGTAAAAGTTCACTCTCTTTTTAAACTATCATTGGTAGATTTAAAATTCTTAGTCCGTTTGTCAAGCTAACGTAAACATAAATACAGAAAGTAAATAAAATTATTTTAATGAAATTTTTTATAAGAAATTACCGTAACTCTTTTACTGTCTACAGTACCAGTATAAACCGTACTAAAGATATAGACTTATATACAATACAAAATAAATTCAAAATTAATTTTCAGCAATTTCTTACATTTTTTTTATTTATATGTTATTTTTTCCCTATGCCTACCTCTGTGTTTAAAAATGCGCCCAGCTTAATCGCTTTCAAAAACGTCCCCTAACTCACTGAATTTTATAAAAATTACTCAGAATCGGGAAATTCTTTCTTAATTCTCCCAAACATCGTTGTTGGTTTCTCATCAGTCTCGGGGAAAAAATGTATCGATAGATGTATTTAGAGTATATTCCATTTGTCCTTATGAAAAAAGTAAGTTTCGAGGGTAGTTTTAAATTTATTGACCCAAAGGCAAACGACATTTATTTTCTTTCTTCTTATTTCCTTCAATTTCACGGCGACCCTTCTTAAATCTTTTCTGAAGCCTTTAGCTATTCTGAAGCTAAAGGAAGTTATTCTGAAGTGAATGACATAATTTCTGATTTAACTGTATCCACATCGTATTCTTATTTTAATCGTTTATTATTTTAATTCGTAAATAATTTTAATAAAATTAGATCTGAAAACTAATTTATAGTTTTGATCTTTTCTTTTGTACGTTCTAAAACTATTACGAGCTCAATAGTTGAAGCTTTCTTTTTTTTAACGGCTTTATCTTCATTAGTATTTAGTGATACTAATTTATACCGTTAAGATGAAAAGAAAACAGGCAATGTGTATGAAGTTTATACTTCTTTTGGATTAGTTCGAAAATGCGTTAAATTTGATAAAAATAATTAATTAATATACCGATAAAGAATCTCTTAGCATTAATACGATGTTTTTAATTTTTTTTTTTAATTAATCTACAGCATTGTAATTATATAATTAAATATATGGTTTTAGTTTATATTGAAAACAATGTTTTTCAATTTCTTCCGGACTCAACTTCTTTTCTCGCTAGCAGCAGTACCTTTAGCTTTTGTTTGTAGTTTCATGTTAATTTTCTTAAAGAAGATAGATAAAAAACGCATTGTTTTAATTGAAAAATGTTTTGTGTATAAGACTTCCAAATAGCATATTTCTGAATTTAGGAGAAGTAGGGGAAACTAAAAGAGAGATTGAAATAAGGTTAAAGGAATACATAGCTTACTAAAAATATAGAAGACGGGAGAATTATCTGCACCCTAGCATTGCATAGAAACAGATTTCAAAATTAGTTTCTTAGAAACAGTATTTAAAAAAATTATCTATAAACAAGAATTTACATAGTTGATAAACTTACTTTATCAAATATGAAGCAGAAACTTCATTGTTAATTAACTGTAAAGAGCCAATATCTAACAGCACTTTACAATTTTAATCTATTAAAAACATTTATACGAAAGTTTTCAGTTAAAACAAGATAAAACGATTATCCCCGAAGGCGATTAATTAAACGATTATTTGTTCGAAGGTGGGGATTATGTTTTGACTGGTTTTAGGTTCACACTACCTCTATATTTCTTGAAGTACATCTTTATCTTGCACAAGTTCATATAAGGGGGGGTGGGGTTTGCATTAAATCAATCTTAGTTCAAGGTTTTAGTAGTTTTTTCTTTAGGGGGAGGTAAAAGCTTTACCAGCCGCCGCCAGGCCCGCTCTGACGGCAGTGCGTGGTTCTCATCTGCTAAAAAACCTCCCCCTCTAGTCGCACGAGGGCCAAACCTAATCCGCATGGTATGTACACAACCCCCGTGCAACCGCTCGGGCACACCTAACGGCGACAGGCTTAAGTGGTTTAGATGGTTTTAAGTTAACTTTACGCTTTGAGTAATATTTCCTAAAAAGATTACATTTGTTTATGTTTATTTTTATTCTATAAACACTATTAGAAATATCAGTTTCCTAGTGCTTCGAAAGTAATTACCTTTTGAATATTTCTTTATTATTTTAATTTATTTTATTAAATAAATTTTTAATTATAAATTATTTGTTAAAGATGATTGCATAACTTCTGAAATGGACATTTAGTTTTAGATTTCAAGTAAAATATGTTATGAATAGTTTTAGGGATTTTCTTGTTTTCCAATATATATATATATATTGGATATATTGGATACATATGTATAAAATGGAATAATTGTATCTATATAATTTTTTCCACATTTGTTTTGCCTGTCTCTTAGCATTTACAATCGGTACCTCACAGGGAACCATAAGTAGATTTGGACATGATAATCACGTGAAGAGAGATTCTTGACGAAACCCCTTACTAAAGCATACAAATGTTCAATACCTCATACATATGAAAAGCATTTGCACTAGTAGTCCAACTAAAGTTCAATACTTAACATCATAAAGAATACATCACTGGTAGAAAAGAATAAAAATAAAATCAATGTCATCAGTGCCATATATGAAAACAAAACTTTAGATAAAACAAATATTCGTCGGTAAAAAGAAATAGCTGTAATTCGTAGCCTATCAAAAGGACGTTCACTACACAGTGACAAGGTTGTCCTTGGTCCCAATACTAGGTTCCTTTTTCAGGTCGCTTCTCTTTTTACATTTTCCAAGTCCAGCCCAAGAAACCGTTTCACTTGCCTGATGTCATCGCTGTTGTCCAATAGATACACTGCAAGATAATTTACATGTTTTCCAACCTCTATTTGTATCGAGAGCCAATTTTTTGGATCGCTACGTAAGTAGAAGGTTATCCTAGATAATCAAGAATTTCTCCACCCCGAACAAACCACGGCGACTCTGTTATGGTCCTTATCTATTTATTCTGGAATCTTTGAATTATATCTATATTGCTATTGCTCTTCTTTCCCCATAGCTGGATTTCAAGTGTCAAGATACGTTTAAGGATAACTCTGTAGATCAATCAGACAACAATAACTTTGAGTTTCTATCTAGCAACCGGTTTAGTTCCCTAAACTCGATTTTAAGTTGTTTCCTCTTTTCTACTGTGTGATCTTTCCACGTCACGCAACGATCCAAGTATAAACCAAGGTACCATACCCGATCCGTGTGAGGGATGTAGATACCATTCATGTGGGCTTGTGGACATTTATCCCTTCTTATCATAAATCAGCACGGATCGACTTCTTTTGACGTCACTCGCATTTTCCAATTCGTCAGTCACGCGCTCGTCTAATTCTGATTAGTTTAGTAGAGGCTTGATTCGTATCTTCATCATGAACCGGATAGCCTTATTGACTGCAAACGATGCGGTAGTGATGTAATCCAGGAAGGTCTGATGTGAAAATTGGATTCAGAACAGGGTCTAGAACAGTGCCCTAAGGATCTCCCGACTTCGTGTCGATGAACTCAGATAGTTGCTGATTGAACTTAACCTAGGAAAAGCGCCATCTAGGTAACTCCGCAAGACTAAGTAGGATGGCTGAGGGAGGTTTTGTTTTAGCTTATACAGCAGACTAAGCAGCCATACCTTATGAAAGGCTTCCTGAACATCCAAAAACGCTGATAAGCAGTACTTCTTCTTCTCCAAGCACCTGGTTGTGATGGTAACAGCTCTATCAGCTGTTCTGTTCAGCGGTAGAGTACCGCAAAAATTGGTGATCTGGAATAACCTCCTATCGCTCCAAGATAGGCCACAGCCTCCGGAAAAACAGTTTTTCAAGCAACTTGGGTAGTATTGGTAGAAGACTTACAGACCTATAAGAAGTAATATCATGAGGAGGTTTATCTGGCTTCGCGACTATTACTATGTGGAAGATTCAGATGAGAATCACGTTGTTCGGATGATCGACTGAAAAGGTGTGTTATGTACCGGATGGTCTTGTATGGAAACATTATTGACATCTTATGAAATCAAACCAAAGCCTGAAACCTTTTTTAATGTCTTACGTTCCCTGATTACTCCTAGCACCTCCGATGTTAAAACAGCCTTAATTGGTATCCCTAGAGGAATGGGACTGTCTAGAAAATAAAGTATTTCATCTTCATTAGTACCTTACTTGTCTGTCAGTAGACCTTGCTCAGATGAGAAGCAAATTGGTTGGCCTTTTATGAGTCGTTCCTAGCTCATGTCTCAATTGAAGCTTTTTAGTTAGAAGGTAGCATAATACAATCGGCTACTAACAGATAATTTATTTTAAAAAAACTATTTCACGTAAGTTTAAATTTATTTCTGCGTATGCAAAAAAACGATAGTATTTGCATCTCATAAAAGAGAACTCTTTGCTAAAATGTCCATTCACTTTATTTAACAACTGATAGAAGGAAATTCAAATAGAACAATGTGTGAAGAATAAGGGCACTAAAGAATCATACAAAAAAGACAAATTGGCCACACAATTTATCCCTTTACTCAAAAACGTCTAGAGTAGAATCAAACTTTGTGAATTTCCTAAATAAAAACATTTTTATTATAGTTTAGTTAAATATACAAGTAAAGATGAGAGAAAATTATAGTTTTATGAATATTTATTTGAATGGAGTAAACTATGGATAATTATTAAAATTTGGTTCAAGAAAATGTAGAATATAGATTAATTAGACAAAATACATATACTTATGAAGAAATTAAGAGTATAATTTCTTTGTTATGCAAACTCTACGGCATAAAAAATATCTAATTCAATTTTTCTATGTTAGTATAAATTATTTTGTGTACGCACGCACACGTTTTGTTTGTATAATTTTTTATCAGTTTCGAAAATTTCAAATAAAAAATATTTTTTAATTACCTTTAAGTTCTTTGACGCAAATTTGATTCAATCGCTTTCTTTCCTACTTTTACTTTTTTTTATGCTAAGAGGTACTGCTTATTAAAGTCTCTTGTATGCTCTGATTTTAGAGCTCTATAAAAAAAATTGTTTTTTTTTTTTTTTTAATATAAAATGAATAAATGTAACATTTTTGTACCGTATAGGCGTATTTTACTTTTACTGGAACAAATACCTTAAGGAGAGTCCAAAGCACATATTTTAAAAATTAATAATCATAACTTTTTTCAAATTTCTCAAAACCGCTCTAAAACAAATTTTATTGCTTAATTGAAAGAGACATTCTACTACATCAGGAGAGTGAGAGTAGTCATCGTGAATGGAAACGTTATATATCCGATACATTAAAGATTCAACTTTTTTAAATTTTTATTAAGTGGCAGAAGGGAATCCTTTAATAAAAATTATCCACGAAATTTGTTTTAAGTAGAATGTTCTTTGATTTTTTGAGTTGAAACTTTTAAAAAAATGCATGTGCATACAAACATAAACATTGTAATTGGTTCAAACACTCCTGTAAGCATGCAGATCACAAAAAAGGGGAAAAAATATAAAGTAGGAATTTTGTTCGAAAATTTAGATCATTTGTAGAAAGATTTTGATAATTTATATTTTTTAGTTTTGTTTTATATTTTTTGTTAACTGCATTTTAGAAGACTAAATTGATAAAAAAAATCTATCTTGGTCAAACGGATAGTTTACCGTGTATATATCTATGTTTAAAAGTAGCGTAAATGTTAGTTCAGATGTAAGATAAACTCTTCCCGAAAATTTTGGTAAATAATATTCCTTGTTGCTTTACAAACTTAAAATAGAGACTTAAATAAAAGGAGATGGAAGATCTCCTTATTCTCCTATTTATTATTATTTTTTATAAGACTCCAATATTTAGAATAGATATTAATAAAAAGATAAAATCTAATTTAAATGGAAACAATTGTTATTAATTCTGTTGAATATTATTTTTATATTACCTACTTTTTTGTAAACCACGTGACTATTCAAATCGTTTACTACTCGGTAGAAGTAAGCATGGATTTTTTTATGGAATTGAACTGCTTAGATAGTCAAAAGGCTTTTACTTGGTCCTGGAAGCAGAATACCTTTTGAAAAAGAATCATTTATTTAGATTTAAATTTTTAACTGAAAATTGGAGTTAAAGACAGCCTTTCAATTCAGGGAAGTCTGATTCTTCTCGACTATGTAAGTCTTTAATGGTACACGGAAAGAAAATGCTGTTTAGAATGAATGGAATACTAGGAGCCGATGACACGCATACCGAGTTTTCACTATCAAATATAGAAAAATCTTTCAGTAAAAGAACCGATTGTATTCAGATTTTGTTGAATGATACTCGTATGCAGGAGGATAGAGGACTGTAGTTTCAGATACCATTAGCGCGTAAAGTAGAACTATATTTCAGTAGTAAAAGTAGTTTAAAATAAACTATCGCAAATTTTCAATTTTTGTTTATTGAACGAAGCTTGATGTTGAAAGAGAATCCTTATCGCGAAAACATTAGGTTTTGTAGTAATTCATTGAAGAAAATACTTTATAATAAATTAAGACATCGATTTTGTAATGATGGTTTTTACTATATTTTTATAAACATTCATATACATTCATATTCATATACACGTTGATATACTGATTAAAAAAAACTGAAGTCTAAAACATAATGCGCACGTAATCAGTAAAAAATGAAAATTCATAAACTGGATTATTTCATTAAATAAAAACTAGTCGGTCACAAAAGTTAATTACATATTTCGGTAAATAGATTTGTTAGCTGTGTGTAGATTGTCAATTATAAAATAAAAACAGACCTAGGAACCGATTCCATAACATTAAAAATGAACATATTTTATAACGATTTACTAATATTAAAAATTAAAGGGTCTTACTTTTTGTTCTATTAAAAAACACAGTTAATAAACAGCTTATAAACTTGGATATTACTCGTGCAACAATTATAGCTATAAATATCCTCATCAATAAATTCTGGCCTAGTTTATCATATTCGCCATTCTTATCATCCATCATGCCATCAAGATCAATCATCATGTAATTTCTTATTTCATCACTCTATAATATTAATATTATTTAAAATGTTCTTCTAAATTACTATATTTCATATCGTTGTTTATTATTATTATTATTATTTTTTTTTTTTTTTATCTGATATTTTACGGGCATCGATTGCTAAGGTCATTAGCCCTCGTCACAATCTTTAAAAGAAATTACTATCACCATCTGGATCGTCATATGTAAGGGTGTAAAGGGCCCTTACATTTTATTTAAAAGCACAAAATCATTTAAGACATAAAAAAAAAACAAGGACAATCACAAACACTTACGGGGTGTAAAGGGCCCCGATATTAAAATTTGAGATAAGGTTCTCAAAAGACCATGAAATTAAAATTAAAATTAAACTTATCAATACCATTTCTTTCTTATATATATATATATATATATATATATATATATATATATAAACTACCGCGTAGAGTATCTTTTATCACAGCTTTAAACTTTCATTTTATAGAAGAAGTCCAAGAAGATTTTAAGAAGTCCACTGGCGTGTAAAAATGCAACTATATTTTCTTCATTTCCATTATCCAGATCAGCTCTTATATTATTTGTAAGACGGAACCTCTTTCTGAGGTCCTCATATATGGTACACTCTTCTATTAGATGCTTGATTGTTAGTGTTTTATTACAAACACCGCACATTGGTCTCACTTCGCCGGTTAACATATATAATTTTGTTAATCGCGTGTGACCGATTCTAAGTCTGGTCACCGCTACTTGTTCACGGCGAGTCAACTTCAAGTCGCTTTTCCATTTATAAGGAGAAGTTTTAACTGAGTTTAATTTTGTATTTAAACTCCTCCATTCAGCGTTCCACTTATTTCTTACTATGTTTGTTAGACGGTTTTTAACATCTGCCACTCTTACAGGAAATGCATCCAAATCATCGCAGACTGTTGCCTTTCTGGCAGCTTCGTCCGCGATTTCATTACCTGTAATACCAGCATGCCCCGGAGTCCATACAAATACGCATCGCTGTCCTCGATGTTTTAGAACGTATAAAATGGACAGGATGTTTGCAATTAGGACATCCTTAATGTTCTTGTTCCGAATTACGACAAGTGCACTTAATGAATCGGAACATATTAGCACTCTCTCTTCGCAATAGTGTTCAGTGTAACGAAGAGCTTGCTGAATTGCAGTGAGTTCTGCCGTGTAGATACTGGCCACATCTGGCAGTTTCAAAAAGTGGGCTTCTTCATTTACATATATTGAGCATCCAACACCATGTTCGGTTTTAGAACCGTCAGTATAAATTCTAATATGTTCTTCGTAACTACTGACGGTTGCCAAAAATTCCTGTTGGATGATCACTGCTGGTTTCTTTTTTATTTCTCCTTGAGAGAGATCTAAATTTGTGTTTACCGCTGGCAAGAGCCATGGCGGTATTTCTCTAGTAGAAATTGACAATGTATCTGGAATGGCAATTTCATATTTACTTCTTAATTCGTGGTACCTAATTCCGGCTGGTCTGGAATAGGTAGCACGACGTTCGTATAATGCAGCCATAGGAAGGTTGTTAAAAAGTTTATTATTTATATGGGCAGGATAAGCCCATATATTTGCTGCATATCTTAACAAGAGGATCTCTCTTCTATAATGTAGTGGCATTATTCCGGCTTCAGACATCAGACTAACCGCCGGACTTGTGCGGAAAGCGCCTGTTGCGTATCTTATTCCGCTATTATGAACTACGTCTAACTTTTTTAAATGCGACTTTCTAGCCGATGAATATACGATACATCCGTAGTCTAGTTTAGACTGAACCAATGCTTTATACAATCTCAATAACGTCTCTTTGTCTGACCCCAATTTAAGTTCGATAAACATTTTATAATGTTTAGGGCTCTTTTGCATCTATCACTCAAGTCCTGTATATGTAATCCCCATGTAAGGGATTTATCCAATACTAATCCTAAATATCTTACATTGTCTTTATATTGTATTGGATTATCATCAATTGTCAACGCAGGACTTTGATGAGGAATTCTCTTCCTACAAAAGTGTACACAGCACGTTTTTTCTGGTGAGAATTGGAATCCGTTATTCTTTGCAACTTCATTTAGAGCATTGATCGCTCGTTGCAATTTGTACCTCACCATAGCAGTCTTGTTGCTGGCATACACAATTGCCAGATCATCAACATAGACGCTTTTGCTGATTTCCGCTGGAATGGCTAATATCAATTTATTAATGGCAATGGTAAACAAGGTACCGCTCAACGGCAAACCTTGTGGTATGCCATTTTCCAATTTCTTACAGATGAATATTCGCTACTGACTTGTACTTGGAAAGTACGGTCATTCATATAGTTGCTCAGTAAGACTGGCAGGTTGCCACGAATGCTCCAGATACATGAATGTATCTGGAGCATTATACCATGACGCCAGGTCATATCGAAAGCCTTCTGAAGATCAAAGAAGACTCCGACACAATGTTTCCTTTTAATGAAGCTGTTATATATAACGTCCTCTAAGCTGATCATTTGATCAGTGGTAGAATGGTATTGCCGGAAACCTGCTTGATACGGTGATATCTGGATACTGGATCTTAGCATTCCTGGCGAACCAAGGCCCGTGGGTTATGTTCCGTAGAAGTTTGTTCTGAAACCGTTGAATGACCTCCACGTTGCTTTTACTGGCGGTTCCCCAGAGTTCATCCCGTACGTTCATATAGGTTTCAAAAAATCCTTGTAAAGCAGAATCTTGTTGGACAAAGAAAGTTGAGATCTCTCACCCAACACCCAGTATATCTTCTTAAGCTTAATTTCAGGCATCTACCTCTTCTTCCTATTATGATTCCTCCACGTCAAACGGCGATCAAGATAAAAGCCCAGGTACCGTACCGTACTGAGTTGAGGTATTCTAAGACCGTATAACCAACCCGCAGGCCAATGTTTCCTCCTCAACGTGAACGTCACGTGGCTGGACCTCGCCAGATTAACCTTTATCCTCCGTGTACTCAAACAAACGCTGATGGCATCCATTGCAGATTGCAATTTCTCCGGGGCAGTAGCCGGGCTATCATCAACCGCTAAGATCGCCGTGTCAACTGCGTACTACGCAGCCGTGACATTGGCAGGAAGAGGCAGGTCAGAAGTGTAGTTCAGGAACATAACCGGCCCCAGAACTGAGCCCTGCTAAATCCCCGAGTTATTATCAAAAAACGTTGACATCTCTTGATTGTAATAAACGCGCGAGAAGCGACCATCTATATAGCTGCGAAAAATTAGAAAGTACGGTTGTGGTAGGCACAATTTCGATTGGAAAAGTAGATCTGGTATTCAAACTTTGTCAAATACCTGCTCTATGTTCAAAAAGGCCGCCAAACAGTACTGTTTCTCTTCCAGACACCTGACGACAACAATAATCCCATGGGCTTCTTCCATGATCGAGTGACCACTCCTAAAACCGAATTGATAATCGAGTATCACTCCTTCACCTTCCAACACTGGCCACAATCTGCGCAAGAAGAGCTTCTCAAAGATCTTGGATAAAACCGGTAGCAGGCTTACCCATCAGCCGTCTTCAACGGCGGGAAAGAGATTAGCGGCCATTTGAATTTCCTTGTCACACTCCACAAAGAATGATCTTCCCTCCTCAGAGGAGATAAAACTTCAACATACTCTTTGAACGACTCATTCTTGTGCACATGCAGTAGGACTTTCAATCTCCGAGCAGCCCTGTTCATCGACGTCTGTCCTCAGGCCTCCCGAACCGCTGCCACCTCCTTCTAAACGCTTTCTTTGTTTTAACCAAGTCCATAACCTCCCTGGGGTAGTCCGTACCTCGTTGTTTTCCGTCCACCTCCAACGGAGTAAAGCGCCACGCCCCCTCATGCATGATAGCGGTCAGGTACCTGGTAGCTATGTCCCTGTCATCAGCGCACGTCAGCGCCTCATCGAAATGTAGCTTCTCCTCAATCCAACTATTATATGACTCCGAGTCCGTCTGAATGTTGTGAAGAAGCAATGACCCTTTCTTCCTCACGACCATCATACTAACCGTCAGAAGAACAGGCGAATGATCCGACGTAGAGTCATAGTTGTTTTTCACGTCGATATATAAAGGCGAAACCCTCCGAACTGACATAAAAATTCAACAAGTTATGAATCTTCCTTGGATCCGAAGACCAGTAGGTAGGTTGAAGCACAGAGATAACGTGTAGCTGCATTCTACCAACAGACACCTTTAGGGATCTTCCACGTGTAGTCGTAAGCCGAGATCCCTAGAATACGTTTTCGCGTTCCACCTCCCGCAATGAACTGGCACCCAAGCATGCCAAAGTACTCAGAAAACATGTCACTGGTTATAACGTGACGAGGGGGACAATAGATTTCTGATAGTTTCAGAGGCCCTAACCAGTCCAAGATCTCAATTGAGGTCGCCTGAATGTGGGCGATGCTGAACGTAGGTAACTGATTGTGTCGTAACCCATTTCTTACAACAATCCCAGTACCCTTCCATCAATTATACCCTTCCATCTTCTTATAGACGCTGAAACCTTTAAAATTTGCATGATGATCCTCATGGCATAAAGCACAAATCGCCAGTGTGCTCCTATCAACCTTCTGTCAATCGGCGGTTATGTGTCCCCCTGCAGACATCACATAGCAATACGTCCTCATGCAATTATTTTTAGTGTGACCGTACTGTTGACACCTCATACACTGCACCAGCCCTGGAGTTCTCTTTGGTGTTTCAAACCTAAGGCATTAGTTTGCCACGTACTTTATCCCGAACACCTCCTTATTATTATTATTATCCTTAGGTTCCAGATTTACGAAAAAGGTTGCCAACGGCTACTCCGTTACTCGGTGTCGAGCGTTTACGATCGACACCGAGTACCACAAGGTACTCGGTGTTTTCACGAACAACACGAATTTTTTTTTTTTTATCTCTCCATATCCTTCGATAGCAGCATAAGTGGTTTACTGTTTATTATTCTCACGGTGTATTCCGCCTTGTTTACCATCGATTGCAACAACTCATACAGCTTCGTGATATCAGAATTACAAAACAACACTATCGGAGGAGGCTTAACCTTTTCCTTTTGTGGAGCAGCACTATCAATCTCCTCCACCGGCAAACCATCGAATCCGTTCGAGAGGGTATGTCAATCCCAACAGTCGTGTCAGCTACCGGCAACGTAAGTAAAGCTATCGGCGCCGTTTACTATAGCGGAGGGACCGGAATGGAGTCCGTAATATCAGAGTCACTGCTATTATCCGAAGAATCACTCATATTTTCAACGATCTCATTCACTGTTAATTTTCACCGCGACGACTTCCGTGGATCCCGTATGGAGTAATTGAATTGGCCCTTTTTCTATTCACCAGCGAGTTGTTGTTTACAGCCTCGAAGCTACCGTCCAGTAAGTGGTTGCTATGGTTGTTACTCAAACACAGCTGAAAATAAAAATTAAAATAATTGACTCTAAAGAGGAGCGACTTATAGATATATAAACAGCTGATCATTCCTACCAAAATTTGACAACAAAATTTACCTATAAAAAAGTTACGTAATTCATATTTGAAACTAATTAAGATACGTAATTTTTAACCGTTCTCTATTCTAACAATTTATCTTCTTTTTCAGAAATTTGCTTGTCTTTGCCATTTTTTTTAATCATCGGGAAAATAGCTGAAAGTTAAAAGAAAGTTTTTCTTGAAAGTTAGCAAAATCTAGATCGGTGTATAGAATTTTAATATAAACCTACGTATTTTAATTATTCTGCCTGGTTGTGTGTGTGTGTGTGTGTATATATATATATATATATATATGATTCAGATTTTAATTGCTTGTTAAATGCAAAATTATTTGCATACTACAACTGTGAGATAGGAAATAAGTATGGTATCCTTCTATAGGGCCTCAAAAATTTTAATATACATTTTGTAGAACGACAGAGAATTCCAAATCAATCAAATAACGGGTGGATTTTGTGTTAGTGAATGAAGGTTTTTCATATATGCATCGCCGCTTTGTTTTCAGTTGATCACATAACTAACCTGTAAATTAAAGCAGCCGTGGTGTCAGGTTGCTAAAATATATATTTGTTTGTGTATTTTCTCTATCGATTCAAATTTAGTTGGTTGCAGTGTTGTAACATTACAGCCGAATAAATTAAAATTTTTTTCTCTATCGATTCAAATTTAGTTGGCTGCAGTGTTGTAACATAACAGCCGACTAAATTACAACTAATTTCCAACTATCAGTTACAGCTGATAGTAACAGAAGCAGGAACTAGAGATGAATTTGTTCAATTGTTTTTCAAACATGACCTGAAACTCCATAAATTCTTTTTAAATCTACTAGGCTGCAGCATTCCATTATTTATATTATTCTAATTTTACCGCTTTTGCTCCTGCTGACTTAAGAACTTCGTATATTTTGTTTTAATCTCGACAGAAAAGAATATATTAATTTATTACTTTGTACAAAGTATTCTGCTTTTTCTTTGGTAAAGGATCTGAGGTACAGGAGTGATCAATCATAGTTGCGTTCCCTGGAAATGGTGTTAACAAATAAATATTCGGATCAGGATACGATAGCTTTCACAAATCACGTCAGAAATAATATCTCTTCGTATACAGTCTGTGAAAAATGCCTTTTAAACATATTACTTTTATTTATTTACCACAAAATAATGAAAATAAATTACAGTAACCTAACGTTTCATTAATTTGTAGGTCACAAAAATAATGTTACGCAGTTACAACAAAGTAATCGAGAGAATATTGCCTTTAAAGCCAGATTATTTATAATGACATCGGCGAGAAAAAATCACATAACAACTTAAAAAAATACTTTATTTATTTTTCACGTGTTGTTAGAAATAGGTAGTATAATATATATACTACCTATTTCTAAATATATTTTTGTACTGCAATGAATGAAAACTATTTTCTTTTATATCTTAACAGTCAGTTTCAGGTAGATGAATTCGTTTTTTCCGTGATTTCGTTTTATTTAGTGTCTAAATAAAACTGTAATAATGAAAATAATTATGAAAAATAAACATTTCAATTAAAAAAACAGGATATTTTAAAAGTGCGGAGATAAATTTCTTATTTATCTTATTAAGTCGGATAATAAAATTTCTTTATTTAGCTTATTAAGCGCGGTATTTGATACCGAATACCCAGTAGAGAAAATGAAAGCTATAAAAAGTCATTCTGATATTTTTGACAAAAATCTTTCTGGGCAGTGGATTATGCACATAAAATTTCCAACATATTCGGTGGAAGCGCGAATGTTATTTAGAAGTAGGTATACTGGAAGAAGTCATGGTGACTCTAGAACGTTTTAATCTTTAGCTCTTCTGAACTTCAAAATTTTATTTTTTATGTCGAAAATCCCAAAAGTTAAGTTTAATCTACAATATTTTCTCTTTTAAGATCGCTGTTGTTTTAACATAAATAAAGTCTAGAAAGAGAAGATATCTAGTGAGTTTTACTCTATCTAGAAAATATATATTTTCCATCCCGTAAGTACTACAATTTCATTAATTAGTATATATATATATATATATATATATGCGTGTGTGTGTGTGTGTGTGTGTGTGTGTGTGTGTGTGTGTGTGTGTGTGTGTGTGTGTGTACGTTAATATTTTTGTATTAATTAATTTTATTTTGTTAATATTAGATAAGCACTAAGTAAGATATTTTTCTTTTAACTTTTTGAATAATGTACGATTTATTTAATTTGCATAAAATTCAGCGTTAAGTTCAAACAACTGACATTTTCTCAATAAATTTTATAGAATGTAAGCCTAATTTTTCACTGCAGTTGTTAACAAGAAATTTCTGTCAGCCGTTCAGATTTTTCAATGCTTGCAATATAATACGCTCATTAAATGAAATAAAATAAAAAGAACTAAAAAGCAATGTTCACCGTGATTACCACAAGAATAAAATTAAAAAAAGAGATAGCGTTATTATAACACTATCGTTGATAATAAAATAAAAGGGACGCGCTTAATTTTGATATAAAATAGAATCTCGAACTAGGTCATGGCTTTTAAGGCCAAATTTCTTCTGAGATTTCCCATCGGTCTTTCACATAGGAAACGAAATTGACCTGCCGATATCGATAGAAAACGTTATTACTTTGTACGGTATGAATGTCGGGCACGTTGTAAAACGCGAAATGTTCGCTTGATTTATTTAGATTCATGTATCACTGTTTAAAATTTACGTGCGTGCAAACGGCAATTTCATTTAAAAATCACGCTACGGAAAAATATATCTTTTATCCTTATGCATACGTTCAGATAAATCCACAAACGACTTTGTGTAACCGTATGATGTGATCTCTGAATAACAGTTATTTTGTTATTCGACAAAATTATTCATTGTATATAAAGTAATTTCAATTAAAAATTTATTTTTCTGTTATTAATAATTTATTATTCTTATCCGGATGGTATCTAAAACAAAAATCTTTAATATTTGATACGTAAATTATATCACTTCTTTATCAAGACTGTTATTTGCAAAAAAAAAAAAATTAAGTAATGTTACTGGCGTACCAATAGCATTATTTAACGTTATTTTTTCATCATTTTTAATATGGTACTTTCTACTTCGAAAATTTTTTAATTTCCACTTTCATACGGTACGCTTTGAAGTTATATTAACTACTCGTGCAATAAACGTATACTGATACGCATACTTTTAGCTCAAAGATTTATGTAACGATTACATTATTCATTTAGGTGAAAGTAGGTACTCAACGTTATTATTTGTGTTTTTTCTTTTTTGTTTCAGGTAAGTGACGAATACTTGAAAACTTCTTGTACAGAAAAAACAGTACCGGTGAGAATAAAGTTTTTATAAAAATGAATAAGTAGATTTCGGTAATTTTACGATAATTTATATCACACTCTATTTGTGTTTAGATAGTATTCCTTCTCCTCCTCCATAGCTCTGTGTAAGATGTAGACCATACGAATGTAAAGACTTAGTCTTTTTATATACAGTGTGCGCAAGCGCAAGCGGCTTTCAAAAATATTTAGAGCATTTGGTTTCATTACCACAATAGTATATCATCCTGTACAAAATAGGTATGAAAGAAATAATTGTTTAAATAACAGTATTTTTACGTTTCCTGTTGTTTTTCTTTAATTTATAATTTTTATTTATTTTTTTTTTACCTAGTTTTAACATACATTTTTCCACGTTTTGTAAAATAAAAGCAAAATCATAATTATTGTGTTACGAGTATAATAAAATTATTCCCACACCGTTTCATACTTTTATTTTTCTAATTCATTTTCAACTTTCGTTCTTTAGATGTAAATATCTAATCCATTTTTTAAATTCTTTCAATACAAATTTTGTTTTATTTAGCTGTTGAACACTGTAATTAACATCTTAATCTTTTCTTTCTATCAAGGAGGTTATCGAAGCTTAACGTTCAAACATTTCAACGATTTGAAATTGCCATCGCCACAAACATTTAACGTATAAAGGATTTGGTTAACTTCTTTATAAGGCCTTTGACAAGGTCTGGCTGTCTAGTCTGTTCTATAAGCCGAAATGCAGCTTCCTCAATCTTTCTACCTGGTTTTGCGTAACTCCCTCGACAGGTGTTTTACACTGGTAAGATTCAACTAAGAGTTATCAGGATTCTTTGGCATTAGGTCAGGGGTTCTACTTGGCTCCGTCTTAGGATCAGTCATGTACTCGATTTTCACTGTAACTCCAGACCGTGTCACCGTTGCCTCGTTTGCCGATACAGAAATCCTTGCTGTTGAAGAAAACCGACAATTAGCCTCAGAAACGCTCCAGTCGGTATTATTAGACTTGATGGGCGAACAGTTAACAAAATGGAGAATAAAGTTGAATCAGAATAAGTGTCGTCATATTACGTTTGAGGTGAGAAGAAGTGAGTGTCTCGGGTTCCACCTAGACAGTATCTTCATCCCGCACTAGCTCCACCTTCATCGTCGTCGACCAAGTAGTACCACGTGAGAAAAAAAGGAAACAGTTAAACAAGAGGTATAAGAAGCTTTTTCGGTTGTTAGGCAGGAATTTACAATTGTCGCTGTCCAACGAACTTTTAATATACAAGTTAATTGTAAAATCGATTTGGGTATATGGCATGGAACTATGGGATACGACGAGCAAGAGGATCGTTGAGATTATGCAACGTTTCCATAATACGTTGGGAGAGATCCACGGCAGATACCGTGGTTTGCACAGAACGAAGAAATTCACAAAATCTTCGCAGAGGTCGAACGATTCGGTACAAAATAAAGACAGCGGTTAGATAATCATGTGGACTTTCTAGCAGTTAATTTACTAGATAACAGTCCGATGACTATTATGTGAGGATGTCTGCTGACTCAAGTCCTACATGGTGAACTTAAGGAAATATGAGTAACTCTGAAGCCGATTCAGTACTATATATGTGATGAGCATCTTTCTATGTTTTGATAAGGAACCTAGCCTCTTTCTATTTGTCTCCATGAGCTTGTTACATTACTGTTTGTTTGTCTATGTCTACTTTTTTTCATTCGACCGCTGTGAACTGATGTACTTATGTAATCTTATTCTGGAAGGATTTTTTTTTTTAAGTATTAACTTTATATATGCATGTACTTTATTATATATTTTTTGTATATGTACGTTTTATTGAGGGTGTTCATTGGAAACCCCTCATCATATGTTTTTTATAATACAATTTACTTACGGTTCCTTACTCAAAAAAGATTTTAAGTAAACAAATTTAAAGCAAAAAAAATATGTTTATTAATTTGCTTGTTTTAGTCATCTCTTCAATGTCCTAATGCGTCGTTTAACTTAATTTTGGAAAAATTAAAACAATGTATTTGTAAAAACAATTTCTTATCAGTAAAATATTATATTATATATTTTATATATAATATAATATATAAATTTTATATTAAAAAATATGTGTAAAACAATTCAATCTAATTAGATAGATATTAGGAAATTGATATATTCAGGCGACATTATTAATGAAATAATAATTAAAATTATAATCATCATCTTAATAGACCGTGAATAATAGTAGGACACTTCAGGCTATTTTAAAATTGCTTGAAGTGTTTATTGATGTATGAGAAAAGGGTGATAATAATTACAAAGAAGGAATGTTTGAAATGAGTAACATTAATGGCATTAACTAAGATATATTTTAAAAACGTGCATATATTTTACACCAAATATTTCTGTAAATTAAATGCTTTCTATAAGAAAAAATTGTTTAATGAAGAATGTTAATAAAAAAAAAGAAATTACCTTAAAAGAACAAAAATATCTACACCAAACTGTGTTTGCGTTAGTATTTTAATTATTTTTTGAAGGATTTAAAGGAAATTAAATTTTTGTTGAAACTACGAAATAAAATTTTAAATAAAATATAAAAATATTTTTATAATAAAATACGTTTCTCTTATAAGACGGGTTAGTTTTAAGAATTGTGTGCAAAAATTTGTTTTCCAAGTGAAATAAAATTTACATCAAAGGATTTATATGTAATTATTAAATAATAGCGGTACTAAATAATTGTGCAGTTGCTCATGAAAATAGTTTAATATCTAATTGCAATATTTAACATCACCATTGTTTCGTTGATGGTTACTATAATAATAATATGGTTACGATAATAGTGGTAATATAATAATAATATTTACAACTGTAGTTGAAGCACAGATGTTATGGTTAAATTGCAGCAATTTCAGGTAAATTACATGTACAAAGCTAAAATCAACTCCGTATGTTTTACATTTATATCGACATTCACAAACATGGTTTTTGCTTAATATTTCGCTAAAAATGTATTTGTCGACAATAATCCTTAAAAAATATGCATCTATTCTTTTAATAAATGTTTAAATTAACCGTGATATGACTTTTGTATTTTTATCAGTTTTGGGCAGTTATAAAGAAAAACAAATTTTATTTTTATTTTTCTTCGGATAAATACATCATCTAGGTATGAATATGACTATTGACAGCAACACCAAGATTGGAAAGTAATGTTTGCATAGTTCATTGACTAACGTTTTCGTTATTTATTATTGTGTTATACAACAAAATATTATTAGATGTGTGAGTAGCACTGAATAGTTGATTTTTACGCACTGCAGAACAATAAATTCAAGGTCAGCACGAAAATGTTAATTCAGCTTAGTGCTATCATAAGTCGTTTGATAAAATTAAGATGTAAGAAACCGATAAAAAACCTCATACGAAAAGACGTAAGACATAGATTTTTTTTAATGTTTTAATTTACCATAATTTTTTCGTTGAGCAACAAATAGCAGTGTTGACTAGTTATACTTTGATTAAGATGGTTTCCATTTGGGCCACTCTAATACTTTTATAATGAGTTTTGCCTTTATAACTGTTACCATAAATCTCTAAGATGTAAATGTTTCAGCATTGTTAGTTCTTTTCCTCGATTTCTTTATGAATATGTTTTCAAACTTATGGATTTGTTCTACAATAATATACCAGGGTTGAATCCAAATCGGTAGTAAGGAATAAGGTTTGAGTCATTTACTACAGTTTTTAATCGTTTCAGTTACAGTTTTTCTAATATTACTTAAGGAATGGACGGTAAGCCTAAATGAAAAGATTACTTATCTAAAAATTTATGAAAGAATTTGAGCCTTTCAAGACAGAAGGGGTATTTCAATCTCATATTTTATACAGCAGTAAATAATTACAAAGTTTCTTCATTATTTTCCCTTTGATAGGATAGAACCCGGATAGATGTCTTCTTTTGATTTAAATCGTTTCTAATAATGTTCTTAATTTCTGATGATTAAGACATTTTAATCGTAGCTATTTGAGTATAGATAACTAATATAATCGGTGGCTTCAGTTATATTGATGGAAATATTTATCACCATCTCAAATGTAAATGGAATAAATACTCCACGAAATTTTTCTGCTTAGCTTCACTTTTCACACGGTTTCTTTTCGCCTATCCTCTTAGGATTTTTGAGTATGGAATCAATTTTTTATCACTATATTTTTCAAGAATTTTAAAGAAAGATCGTTGTTATCGTTTGGGGATAAGATTTCTAAATTGGTAAATTACCAATATCATTTTAGTTTCTAATAGATTCATTAACAGTATTTTGCAACATTCTTTAAGATTTCTGAATCGCATTATTGTAAACTACCCAAATGATAGTTCGGAATCTCTAATATTTTGTCAATTCCGACCAATATTTTTGAAGCTTCTTAACGCTGGGTTAGGGATGGGTAGTCAACTGATAAAAAACTAGCGTTACGCGCTAGCTGAAAAAATGTAAGTGTTTATTTACATTGGTCTCGAAAAAAATAACTGGGAAACAACCAGATGAGGTTGTTTGCAGATTCCGATATATTTTTTATCAGAGAAAGTAGAAGATCTAAGAGACGGGTCATTTTCCATCCGTCAATATACGGACTCTTCTTCTTTATTAATATGGTAAGCATTTCAATACTATTTACAACGCTTCAATTCTTACAGAACTAATTTCTCGTATTCTTATTCAATTAATAATTCAAACATGAGATGTTTCTAAAAATATGTCCCTTATTTTCACATCTGTACGTCTATCTGTATGCTTCTGTTTAAGCTGAATCATACAAAATTACTACAAGCATTACTTCACGCTAGAACCAAAACAGTTCTTTCTTCATGGAAACCATGTTCTTACTACTAAATGTTGTAAATTATTGGTTAGAATTAATATTTATGATGTATAATTATCTATTCCTGAATAAAATAACGGAAGATAAAAAAAAAAAAAATTATATTTTCTTGAAATGTATAGATTGTTCTAGCAAACCATTGTTACGCCTTTACTGCCAGTATGATGTAGGATTAACAGGCAGTATGAAATTTTCTAACAAGCGAGTTTTTATTAACGCTGAAATCATCAGTAAAAACATAACTGTTTCAGTTGCACACAGAATATTGTTAAATCATAACAAATTGACTAATTTCCTAAGTACAAGATGATATTTTTATAAATCTTAGGATCTTTTAAACCGACTCGATTGGGGCAATATTATTAGCTTTCTCAACCGATTGATTTGGCAATAAAAAAATAGTTACAGAAGATAAGAATTATTTGCAAGCATAGGATGGCTAAATTGAAATGGGTAGCTAGAAATTAAACAGAGTGTAATAGCACAAGGACCTAAGAAATCTGCATTGCTTTTTCAATTTATAGTAAAAACGAAAAAATATTTTGTAAGCCGAATAACAGTAAGAAAACAAAATACATTATAATTACATTTACTAACACTTAATGCTTACTAATTTATTAATTTATAATTGCTTTTGCTAAGGGAAAAATTATACCGTACACGAAGCCTTATACGCTATTTGTAAGACTCATATTTTTTATGTAAAACTAGCATCAAACAAGGATGATAACAGCAATACGATAGGAAGTTGAATATTAAGTCAAAAAAAGCATAGTACACAAAATATTTCGGAATATTTTTATTTAAACGTTAAACTCCAAAGGTTAGATGAGCTAAGAAAGATGTTAAAAGCACAGCTTATTCCCAGAAGTTTTCCTTGTAGAAACGAAAAACTACTCATACCGAACATAAATTTAGGGATTAGAATCAGTTCTTTGTTGAGCAAAGTGCTGCGTGATAGAAAAGAATAGATAGAGAAAACCCAATAAAAAAATGATAGAAGCTTGTGAAAGAAATATAGTTATGTATGATAATCTAATAACTAGGCCTGACGTATAGTTTGAAGTGAATAGATTTTAAAGGGTAACTTTGTATACAGAAGAGATTTTTTCAAATAAAGAAAGAAAAAATGTTTTAAATTTTCGTATAAAATGAAACTAGTTACTTAAAATATCTTACTGCATCAGGATTATATTTGATAACAAAACCCATGGAAGAGGAACCGTGAAGGAAAATAAACATTAGAATTTCTACAAAAAAAAAAAAATGGCTGCAGTGTATAGTTAATAATAATTATATCTATTGGTTATTAGATTAATTGTTAATTAATTGATTAATTGTTAATTATTAGATTGATGAAGCAATTAAACACGTAAAAGGAAATTAAAATTTAGTAATAGTTGGAGATTGGAATGCAAGCATTGGAAAAGACAAGGAAGGAAATATGGTGGGTGAATACGGGCTGGGCAAAAGGAATGAAAGAGGGGATCGACTTATAGAGTTTTGCACGAAGTATAATTTAGTAATTGCCAACACCCAATTTAAAAATCATAATAGAAGAATATACACTTGGAAAAAGCCAGGCGATACTGCAAGGTATTAGATAGATTATATCATGGTTAAGCAAAGATTTAGAAATCAACTCGTTGACTGCAAAATTTACCCTGGAGCAGACATTGATAGCGACCATAATTTGGTGATAATGAAATGTAGATTGGGGTTTAAAAACCTGGTGTCAGATGAATCGGTGGAATTTAGAGAAGCTTGAGGAAGAGGTAAAGAAGATTTTTGAGGAGGACATCGCAAGAGGTCTGAGTAAAAAAGATAAGGTAGAAAATGTAGAAGAAGAATGGGAGAATGCTAAAAAGGAAATTCTTAAATCAGCAGAAGCAAACTTAGGCGGAATAAAGAGAACTGGTAGAAAACCTTGGGTTTCAGACGATATATTGATGGATGAACGTAGAAAATATAAGAATGCTACTGATGAAGAAAGTAAAAGGAACTATCGGCAATTAAGAAATGCTATAAACAGGAAGTGCAAACTGGCGAAAGAAGAGTGGATTAAAGAAAAGTGTTCAGAAGTGGAAAGAGAAATGAACATTCGTAAAATAGACGGAGCATACAGGAAAGTTAAGGAAAATTTTGGAGTACATAAATTAAAATCTAATAATGTGTTAAACAAAGATGGTACACCAATGTATAATACGAAAGGTAAAGTCGATAGATGGGTGGAATATATTGAAGAGTTATACGGAGGAAATGAATTAGAAAATGGTGTTATAGAGGAAGAAGAGGAAGTTGAGGAGGATGAAATGGGAGAAACAATACTGAGATCTGAATTTAAGAGAGCATTAAAAGATTTAAATGGCAGAAAGGCTCCTCGAATAGACGGAATACCTGTAGAATTACTGCGCAGTGCAGGTGAGGAAGCGATTGACAGATTATACAAACTGGTATGTAATATTTATGAAAAAGGGGAATTTCCGTCAGACTTCAAAAAAAGTGTTATAGTAATGATACCAAAGAAAGCAGGGGCAGATAAATGTGAAGAATACCGAACAATTAGTTTAGCTAGTCATGCATCAAAAATCTTAACTAGAATTCTATACAGAAGAATTGAGAGGAGAGTGGAAGAAGTGTTAGGAGAAGACCAATTTGGTTTCAGGAAAAGTATAGGGACAAGGGAAGCAATTTTAGGCCTCAGATTAATAGTAGAAGGAAGATTAAAGTATGTAAAATTAAATTATGTAAAACAAATTGTTAGGGATGTAGGATGTAGAGGGTATACTGAAATGAAACGACTAGCACTAGATAGGGAATCTTAGAGATTCCCTAGAATCTTAGAGAGCTGCATCAAACCAGTCAAATGACTGAAGACAAAAAACAAAAAATCTATTGTTAAGTCTAAAATGGTAAAAGAAATATCTTAGACTAAAAAACATGGTCAACAACACGAAATGTGAATTTAACTGTCACTCACCTGATCTTTGTTGTTGAGTGTTAGCCTGTGTACCTTTCATGCAGGAGGTTCTTTGTTTGAAATCTAAATCAGACAAGGCATTTTTCACTACGCTACAAAATTAATCATACTTATAATAAAAAATAAAGTGATTAAAATCGGAAAAGACCGTGGTTACTTCTAAATAAATATATTTCAAAATTATTAACGTTATAGTACCGCAAATTATAAAAGGGATTACTTTAAACCTATTTTTATTTAAATAAAAATTATTACACAACAATATTTAATAAAAATTATTACACAACAATATTTTATTGTCTTTCGTTTCCTACGAAAGTCTTTCTCATAACTGCGAGTTATAAGTTAAGCACCTAAAGTATGAAGCACCAACAGGGATTTTTTACACTTTTTTGCATTTTTTTTTTTTATTCTACTGTGGAAACAATATCAACTATTTTAAAATAAGAAAAATAGCTTACCGAACAAAAAACTACTCATTCTTAAGTATTACAATCCAAACACAGCCTTAACTTTCAATGAACTATATTTAATTCCTTCTTGTTATCCATTTTTCTCCTAAAGGCTCATTTTACTATCCGCCTTCCGGAGTCACCTTTGTATTTTCAGCCCACCTTCTTCAACAGTGCCTTTTAAACTTCTGCTTCCAAGATTATATTATAAAAAAACCTTTCCTCCTTATTAGCTCCGTCTATTCCGATCAACTCAACCTCCTCATCTTAATCATTGCGACGTAATTAATTATGGCATGGCTCCCATAATTCCCAACTGGTTCGTATTTTCATTCTACATCTCTGCGCACTAATTATACAAATTTTCAAGAAAATTAATTCTCTTCATTTATTACTTTTAATCTTTGTCTGGATTTATGAAGAACCACAAATTTAATTAATGTGGGATATATATCTGTAAGTTAATTTTCAATGACGTTACCCTTAATGAAACGAACTTTTTAATAAATATTAACATCAGTTTTCTACACTCATCCCTGAAACCTTATATACATGTGTTTCATTTTTGTTACACTTGTTACATACAACCAAGAACTTTTCAAGATTTTTACTTCATATACAAGTTTAAGTATATGTTGCAAATAAATATAATTTATTACATCTGATTTTTCAGATATATTATTGTTACCGGTTAGAAGTTTTTCTATCCCTCTTTCAGAAAATTATTTCCTTTTTCCACAATGCTATTGTTTCTGGTAATCAGCATCTTGTCATCACGTTAGGTCGTGTTTTGTTTGTTTTATTATATATATATATATATATATATATATATATATACACTGGTCATTCAGCTCAGTTAATAAATCTGTGATTAACTATTAACTACCCCACAATAAATGTAGAACGGAACTGTTGACAACACATCTTTGTCTTCATTTTATCTAAATTAGTCTCATATAAGTCCTTTAATTTTGCACTGCAACTAAAAAAATAAAGCTCATTAAAATAAAGGAAAAATACACTTTTTATAATTCAAAAGAAAATTACAGAGTACTTCGAGTATTTTTGTTCTCAATATCTGAGTTTATAATAAGAAGTATTAACATGATGTATAAAACATCACGTCAAACAACACGCGTAATCTATAAGTGAGTAAATTTGTTTTATATAACAATTTGTTTTTATCTTTTTAAATAACTTATTTTTACATATTTAATGAGACGGAAAGTATCTTATATCTTTGATCTTTAATTTTTTTAATTTTAGAATAGTATTCGTAAAAAAATAATAACTAAAATTTTGATTCATTAAATATTTTTAAAAAAGTAATTTTACATTTGATAGTTGGTACAAGAGTAGTTTTCATTTTTTTTTATTAGAGTCATTTCTTTTGCGCATCCATTTAGTAAAATCTGTTTCTTATTGTTCCCTACTAAGCGATACAACTCTATTTTTCCTCTATTCATAACAATACAATGTCGTACTGCAGACTTCATGCTCTTCAGTTCCGTATGCATTTTAATGAGTTTTATCATTTAAAAGCTAAAATGCTGTCTCTTCTTTTTGTTTTCATAAATAAATTTCAAGATAATTTTTATATACACAGTTTTTAGTCACTTCATATAATTTTCTTAAAGAGTCTCGTAAATAGACAAGTTATTTTAAATTAGATAAAATTTATTTAACATTTTTCACAACATACATTAATTCCATTCTCACATTAACACCATTCTCCGGCTGTTCTAATAATTACAAATAATTTTAAAATTTAACGTTTTTACGAACATAGAAAAAGACTTTGCAGACTACTTTTACTTTTTTATAATGTAGCAGATACTACTAAAATCTTTACGTTTTCCCTGTTTCTGTAAATTTTACTTCTAGGAACTTTTATGGAGGGGGAGTACTAATAGGTCCATCTAGTAATTTACATTCCTTGTTTTATATTTTTGTCTTACCTTTTGTGTGTGTATATGATTCTAGACGTTACCTACAAAATATTAATTTTTGTTTTAAAAAACATTGTATCACGGTTTCTCAAACAGATACTAATAAAAAAACAAGTCAGTTCAATCTTAAAAGAATTATAATACTCGCATGCATCAAACTGAGGAGAGAGAAGAGTTTTGTTATACAGTATAGAATTGTTTAAATATCACAATCTGAAACATTCTAATTGTCGTATCGGCTACCGATTTTTAAGAGAAGATAGTACAAAAATCTAAAAAAATATTTCCGTCTCACAATTTTTATGGTACAGAGCACGAAAAACACAATAAAAAATATATATTTTTTTTTTATAGTAACACTTACTAAGTTATTAAAACAAAAATAACATAATTAAACCACCTATATTACCAGAATTTTAATCAACTTAGAACTGACTCCATAGGAGAAGACACCCTCCATGTTACGGTTTCGGTCGCCACGCTAACCCGCTGGTACCTTGTCCTGATGTGCTATACCGGAGGCATCTTCAAAACCTCGGTAAAAGGCATCTCTAAGCAAATCAAATATCTAAGACGCAATCAAATTTATCGGTTTCACGCCTGCATCACCAAGATTGCCTTCCGTGAAATTGTACGGTAACCACCTGTTACCGTTAACAATATAAGGCGTTGAGCTCTCAATAATATATCCCGATAGCTTTTGAATTTTAGCCTATCCGCCCAAACAGCCGTCGCATATAAGACAGTAACCTGGCACACGCTGTACAGAATACACATGGTCTTAAAGTTAAGACCCCAATCAGGAAGAAAGCATTACAGGCCTTTTACACGACGTATTGGAGGTGCTTCTTAAATTGCAACTTCTCATGAAGAAACACAACGAGGTGCTTTTGAATCTGAACATACTTGATACGCTGGCCTGACATCGAAACACGTACTTACTCACTGCCAAATGGCTATTGAGTAGTATCATCGTGGACTTCTCTGAGCTTCATCTTATGTTGATAACTCCACAGCTTAAGTATCCTGCAACCTTTAGTGGCTCGGAGTTCAACCTCTCTCCGGGAGCATCCTTTGACTAGCAGAACCCCATCGTCAACATAAGCCACAATACGACACCCGCTGGGCAACCTCAGCCGTAGGAGAGAATTCACAACAAATGACCTAACACACTGCGCTGAGAACATCCTTTGGATAACGTCTTGCCAACTTCATGGTTGCCCTGACGGAGCTGCATATCCCGATTTGGACTGAAGTAACTTTGCATAAACTGCAGTTCACTTGTAGTACATTCTCTCTTCTGGAGATGGTAAATGGCAGAGGGCCACCATAGATTATTAAGTTCCCCGGAAATGTTCAGGAAAATTCCCAGGACATTATCCACCTCACTGGTTGTTACCATACTCATCATGCGAATTATGGCGTCCTCAGTACCTTTTACGGGACGAAACCCGTGCTGATTTTCTATCAATTAACCTTGGGAAGTCAGCCTCTCTTTTATACGCAGCTACAGAACATTTTCAAAGACCTTACTAATAGTCGGCAGTAACGTAAAGAGCCTTTACGACGAACTAACAGAGGGATCCTTGTTGCCACCTTTAAACAACAATTTTACAATCCCCTTCTTCCAACATACAGGGAAGTATCCTCCAAACAATAATTTATTGAAAACTCGTGTGACCACTCTCACACTCACCCTAACCAAGCGAACAAGAATCTCCGTCGATATGTCATCAAAGCCTGGCGCCTTACTCCTATCTAAACTACAGATAGCTTGACGCACCTCAGCCTCAGTAATCTCCAAGGACACTGCACTCCCGCGAAACAGAGCTACCTCATGCCGCACATGCAGAGGGTATCCGGTATCTCCAGCTTCACTGTCTTCGGTCAGTAAATCGTCAAGTAAACTGTGTAAAATTTCAAACGTGTCTGAAATTACATCAAACCTGGTCGACAGAGCGGACAGAAGAACGTTCTTTTGTTGTTTATGTCACAAGACCCTATATACTACTCTGCAGGGATCCTTTTTCCCCGGCTCATGCACCAAGTAACGTTAGGATCCCTCTTCGCAGTCCGGACGTTTTAGAACTTTGCAGTCCTAAATATTGAGATCTGTGATCTGTATATTCAGCAACAAAGACCGCCCGTCGTTCCGGATCATGCTCACCCAAAGACGCTCTCCGTAATCGACAGAAAGCCCTATTTAAGACTGACAATTCCCTACTCCAGCATGATTCAAGCCTCTCTCCACCGGAACTACGGGGAATTGAACACTCGGCGGCGTCAATGAAAACCGTCGACAAACCATCTGCCAGGTTCTCAAAATTGGCCATAAAGGAGGCCAAAGCGAAGGCGTGGCTAAAGCTGCTGGCTGACCACGTCGTCAATCCGTGGGGTGGGGCATATAAAATTGTTATGACCAGGTTTGGGAAACCTATTGCCCCACTAAATAGAGATGTCGCTCTCCATACAATATCCGAGCTTTTTCCAGTCGTTGATTCGCCTTGGAGAAAGATTGATGTGGTCCATACTCATCGATTCACCATCGATGAGATGCGAGGAGCCGCTTCGCGGCTACATCCAGATAAGACCCCGGGCCCGGACATGGTCCCGGGGTCCATTATTAAGAAGCTTGCTCAAGGCACCCTTGGATAATCCTTGACACGTTAAACTGTGCGCTACAAACTTGCTGTTTCCCTGCACAGTGAAAAGAGACGCTGCTAATCTTAATCCCTAAGAAAGCTGTAACGGAAGATGGTAGCGTTGCCTTTCGTTCTATTTCGCTGTTAAACACGATTGGCAAGCTAATGGAACGGCTAATAGTCGACAGGCTTTGGAAGGAGGTGGAGGAATCGGACGGCCTCTCTCCTAATCAGTATGGTTTTGTTAGGGGGAGGTCAACTACGGATGCTATTAGGTGTGTCCTCGATTGGGCAAAAGATGGGGCAGCGGGCACCTGGCGTTGACGGAGGATACCGTTACTGGTTCTCCTAGATGTCAGGAATGTCTTTGGAAGCATTCCGTGGCCAGTGATCATGGCTTAGTTGCGTGCACGTAGAGTCAGTGGATATATATTGAGTATTATCAATTGCTATCTGCATGAAAGGAAGGTGACGACTCTGACTGAGAATGAAGAGATCTCCTTTGATATGTTTGGTGGGGTTCCGCAAGGTCGGTCTTGGGTCCGCTCTTGAGGAACCTTGCCTTTGACGGGCTGTTGCGTCTTGAATTTGATGGAGACGTCGAACTGGTTGCCTATACCGATGACCTGGCCCTACTGGTCGCCGGCTACTGAAGCAGAGGGACGTTGAATGCCGCTGTGCAAAAAGGGAGTGAGTCGCTACATTTGAAAATCTTATTTTGGCCCCCCATAAATCCAAGGCCGTCGCACTCGCTGGGCGGAGGCGATTACGAGAGATGAGCATAACTATTGGAGATGTTGAGGTTAGCACGACGGGGTGCGCTAAATATCTCGGAGTGTGGATCGAGAAGAATCGGCTCTTCAACACACATCTCATGAGAACATCTGAGCGTGCCGAGAGTGTTGTTGCCAAGTTAGGACAACTTATGAGAAGCCATAAAGGACCGCGAACGTCCAAGAGGTGACTTTATTCTGCAGGTGGCTTTATCCACAATTTTCTATGCGGTCCGTGCCTGGATGGATGCATTTACTAGTAAAAGGTACCTTGATAGGCTATCGTCTATTCAGTGGCGAATTGCCATCAAAATTTATGCGGCATAAAGGACTGTTTCCGGTAATGCTGCATAACTAATTTCGGGCATTCCTCCTGTTCTGCTGAGGGCTCAAATGATGTACAGGGTGTATAACGGAATGCCTAAATTTGAGGCTAGATCTCAATATCTCTCCTTTTGAGAGATTGGCAGGAAGTCTGGAATGCTTCTCCTACGGGAGAATGGACAAAACGCATTATACATAACATTAATCTGTGGACTCGGCGTGGCTTTGGAAAGGTGGGATTCTACCTCTCCCAGCTGCTAACCGCGCATGGGGATTTTGAGGGATAACTCTGCCGGTTTGGTAAATGCGCTACCTCTGCTTGTAGATACTGCGAATCACAGGACACACCGAAGCACACCATATACTACTGTTGTAGGTGGGACGGTGTTCGACAGGAGCTGGGTTTGACATGGCTTACTCCAAAGAGGACTATGGGTTATATGCTTTCCAATATGCAGGCCTGGGGAAACGTGGAGAAGTTAGCTACTAGAATACTGGAGACAAAATCCCGTGACGGTTGGGACGTCGATCGTGTGTAACCATGCGTGTGTTTAGTTAGGGAGGGCAGCTTCGATCTGGAGAGGACGGTTCGCGGAGATGGGCCGTTCTTGATGAGGGATCGGAAACCCCTTGTGGTATTTTTTTTGTATAATGACAACTGGATAGCCTCATATAGGAACACTGCTAAAAAACTGTACTGGAAGGGGGTACACTAATGGATTGCTGATAGTAATGGCTTACTAATGTAATATAAAATAAAGATCCGACCTGCCATGCCGGACATACTGCCAGCTGGTGAGAAGGGCTGTTAGAGTAGAAAGGACCCCACGCTGTTCTATGCTTAATTGCGGGTCCCCGGCGTAGTAGGGGAGTAAGGAAAAAAAAGGTTTTCAAAATTCAAGACATTCAGACTCCGATCCAAAATCCTAAGCCTAGCCAAAAGGAATTTAGATAAGTGTTGAGCAGTTGCTACTAAATTTCATACATCATTAGTCGCATCGAAGTTACAAGCCACTCAGTGATAAATATTTTTTTTAAAATATAAATGTAGATTATAATATATTTAACGACTGTTTATTAATTTTATTGATATTTGATATTACTTACTTTCCCTGTGCTTTGTTATAACTACATAACAAGATTTTCATTGTGAAGCACCCGTTATTTTTAACAATATTTGTTTAAATCATACATTTATGTAAAAATACCTAGGCTAAATAAAAACTACGAGTATATTTTTATTAATCCATATTATTAAATATAAATAACTGATTATATATATATCAGTTATAGGAAAATGTTTAATTATTTCGAAATAAACATAAAATGCTTTGATATTATTCATTCAAAAACAGTCATTATAAATGAAAAACATTAAAACATCAAATTATATTAAACAGATAAATTTAAATTGTTCAATATCGGCTTGACTACTGGTATAAACTTTATTATATTTTTTGCTTATACTTTTATAATATTATAGTATTTACACTTACTCGTATATTTATTATGCAATTTATTATATTATACTTGTATTTATTATACATATTTATACTTACCATTTATTAAATTTTTAATAAATTCTAATTTTCGTGTGAATACTGATTGTATAACTTCGTTATACAAAACTGGAAACTTCTGTTTCATTTATTTACTGGAAACTTGTGCATTTGTTTAAATGAAGCTACTTTTCAAGCCCTATTTGTTTCCGTTCCATTACTGCTAGAACCAAATTACGATTCCACATTCGAGAACTGTGCCACGTATGCGAATGTATGATCATGCATTAAAGTAATTATCTATTTCAGGTACCTTATGAAAGCTTCGTTGTTTATATTAACAGGACTAAAATGTAATCAAGACATTACTTGTAGTCCAGACTGAGAATCCGGATTCAACTAATCGAGAATTGAAGATTAAAGTGAAAGAAATTCTTACTTGGTAAAAAAATAGTATTTGATGCCTTATTTTCACTTATTTCTTACTAAATTATATATTTTCATGAAGGTTGTTTATCCAATTCGGATATTTTAAACTTATAATGTTCCGGTTATTGACATTCTTCAAAATAATGCTTACTTGAAGTAGAAAAAATCATTTTTAGAAATTAAGAAGGTACTTTTGTTTTCACGAGCTAAAGATTTTTGCCACTTTTTAATACTATTCTTGAAGCTTATTATCAGTGCAATTTATGATATAATATTCTATTATTAATAAATATATCGTTAATTATAACGTAAATTTAAATATAAAATTGAAACCTTGTAAATCGAAAATTGAAACTACAAGAAATTTGGGTAATTAGCTAGCATAACTAGTGTTTGTTTATTTAAAAGCAAACTAGTAGGGAACGGTTAATCTTTAAAAGATTATTTTTGTAAGCCGATCTTATCAAACAGAAAAAAAAATTGTTGAATTAACTGATAGATGCAAGTTAATACTGTCTGGAACAGATGTGTCAGTCTTTTTCTAACGTCACTGAAGATAAATCCCTCCTTATATTTCCCTTCCTCATGCATTCGGCTCGGTAAATAGTACAACGGGAGCTTTAGACGTTGTGGGGATATAAAAGGATAAAACTGGCTCACTGCCAAAGTCTGACTGCTGTCTGATCTGTACTATAATCAGCAATATACAGTCCATTCCTGATACTATGTAACACAATGTTTAATACCTACCCTACTGTTATAAAAACCTTTAATTTATAAGCATTTTATCTCAATACTTAAAATTAAATATGAAATCATTAGGGACGTGGATAATATTAGAAATTTATAATAAATATATATTTTTCAATAATGTTTTAATAAAACAAACTTTAAATTATTTTAGGATTTTAATTTATATCTTTAGTAAATACATGTAAATGAAAATAAAAGTCACGCTTCCAATCAAATATTAGAATTATTCAAATTCAGAATTTAATATATAAATACGCAAATACAATTAATTTTATATATATAATAAGGCTGAAGGTTTGCGTATGTTTTTTCTCTCATCACGCGAGAACCAACGACCTATTGCTTTTAGATTTAGAGGATGCATTCATGTTATCCCAAAGAAGGTTTTAAGCCATAGACCTAGGCCCTAGCTCCGTTGAGGATGAAGTTGTCAATTAAACATATTCATTAAAGCAGTAAAGAATTAATTAATTAAAAATTAAAGCTCTGAGAAGAGATGTTGGGTCCGGAAGCTGGTCTCCGGTGAAGTCGGGGAGTTGCGGCTCGTCTATTGAAATCAGACCGAGCTTCTCCTCAGCGGCAGGTGGGTCCCCACTACAGCTTGGCAGTAGTGGCTCCCAGAGCCTCGCAGTTTAGGGTCGGCGTCAGTCGTCTTGCGCCGGCGCGGCCGAGACGGTTCTCCCCGAGCGATCCCACGCTGGGCCGGCTCCTGTTAAGTTTAATTATTCTAAATCTTTCATCCGGAGGTCCCGGGTTTAAATCCCGGTCAGGCATGGCATACTCACACACGCTGCAAATCATTCATCTCATCCTCTGAAGCAATAACTAACTGTGGTACCGGAGATTAAACAAAAAAAAAATCTTATACCAATATTGTATTAACACATATTGAGTCATTAATGGCTGACAGAAAACTGACTTCTCGTGGGAGCCAGCTTAAAGAAAAGCTTTACTTTTAGCCTGGAGGGAGTCGAGTGCAACCGCTCAGAGCTATGTGCAGCTGTCCGAACGACCTTTAAAATTTAAAAGTCCTTAAAATAAAATTTAAAGTTCTTTATTAATAATAAAATTTAAAGAACATGAAATGGAATCCCAGTCTTAACATAACTGCCCGAAAAAATCATATGTTTTATATATGATATATATATATATATATATATATATATATAATTTGTTTATATATTATAAATTAAAATATTACTACCTTTTTACGTTCATTTCACTAATGTTAAATATGAAAAAAACGAATTTAGCTCGACTTTTTTTAATAACTTTAGAAAGACCCTTTTAACATATTTTATAATCATTTCAGTTACAATAATTTCATGGATAACAAAGCACTTTTTCATAAATAGTTCGTACATATTATCATATTCTAATTATCTTTTTTCTTTTATATGAATTTTTTTAATAATTATTAAAAATAAAATAGACTCTTCTTCCTTCACTAAGTAATAATCTACAATTAATTTTATTGTTTTATAGCGACCAAAGAATACCTGATATAAATATCTTACTAATATACATATTAGTTTGGAATCCAAGTGTGCTCCAACTAACACAAAATTTTCGTCTAGATAAAGATCGGCATCAATTTACAATTTTTATTTGTAATCAGCTTTTAACTATTTCCTTAGCTTAAACCCTGTTCATAAAGACAGATAATAACAGTTTTTATAATGGAATTCTCAGCGTTTTAATCCTCCATCGACGGTTAAGAAGTGATAGAGAGAAAACAGAACTAACGTTTTTCTGTCACTACAATTAATATTTATTCCCTGCACTCTCCTTTATTGTTAACCATAACAAATATTAATCTTTTACATATTTTTAATACTTTTTTTCAGAGGTCTAATTTGTAAACATTCAAGTCACTGCATAAACGTATTCTAGTTAGATCTCTTACAATGTTAAAGCAATATAATATTTAAGCTATTCAAGTCTTGATGGTTTGTATTCGACGCTTTACCTAATACAGTGGAATACTTTACTGTTTGATCTAGTAAAATAAAAGTCTTCCGCTACCATTCACCATCGGCTTTAATTTACAATATAACTGTAACAGTTATTTTTCTCTATAACTTCTCGGTAAAACTAAAAACGGGAAAAGATTTTATTTAAATATAAAATTATAAAATAATTTAGTTTATGCTGAAATAATTTTATATTTTTTGATATATTTATACTTAATTATCACTATGTAATGCTAAAAAACTGGTAAAATTTCATTTAGAACGAAGTGCGAAATATATAAATAAAAATAAAATATGAGCTCATGTCATCATGCCGTACACTTGTGTGCTTTTATGTCAAAGTTTTCATACTCCTATATGTTTGCGTATGTTTTGTTTAAAACATTTCGAATGATTTATTCGTAGCACAACCATTAGTTTACAGTCCCCTGTCTACTCACTTTACAACTCCCTCAGCGAATTGATATGCAGAATTTTTTCCAAATGCAGCGGCGGTAGCTCTCACACTTCATGTTTCCCCGTCTGTCTTCGTCCTCTTTGATCTCTTTCTACTTTTTTATTATCAACATTTATACCGTTGTTCGTACTTCCTTTTCCACGAGAACAAAGAAAGTTTTATATTGTATTACAGATACCATTACTTAAGTTTGTGAGTACGAAATCAAACCGTGATTTTATATTCTTTATAGGATCATCTAACCTAGATATCTATAAAAATAGAGAATTATAACGTAGATATCTACAAAAAAGAAAGCCAAAGTTTTATGTTGAAAGTAAAATTCTCGGAAATAACATCTTTCTATGTTTTGAAGAAAATTAGTGGGAATAAATTATTTGTTACAATACGAGTAAAATATTGGATTTTCCAAAGGAAAAAAAGAGAAAAAAATGTAATTTTTTTAGATTAAAATTAATCTTTACTGTACTTTACTATCAATTTAAAATACCTTGATAACATTTTATTGTAAATAGGTCAGCAATTAATTTGCACCAAAAATGCCGTATTAAATGCGTACAGTATTAGGCCACCGAGGTACTACGGAATAAAGTAAAACGAGCTGTATTTAAATCGGAGCGGTAATTATTTTATGTACATATTAATTTACGTTAAACTATTCTTCGTAACTCAGCATAAATCGTTCAAGAATAACTGCGTAAACTCCCATTCAGGCGGACACATGCACATACCAGTATGAGAACAAGTAATTCTCTGTCAATAACTGTTACTGAATGAAAAGACCAGAAAAAAATGTATACATATTTAAAGGCGATGTAATTTGCATTCCTCACTTTAGTGTACTTTATTAAAAAACATATTCCTTTTGCCTTTATTTAAATTACGTTGAACTACCTGCTCTTTGTGGGGTTAAACAATGTATTCCCTGAAAACTCGTGGTCAGGGGAAAGTTCATTAACGGCTTTGTGGCGCATGCTTACACAGTACCCAGACTATGTGGAATTTCATTGATGGTGATGAGATATTCACTCCACACTCTACTGCCGGTAAATTTGAAGAAAAACCCGGTTCTTTTACGAAGGGGACCCGATAGCCTGATAAGTTTTCCTCAATGATAGTAATAAATGTGAATTAGACAATGCAAAAACAACTGTGGCATGAAGTTCAAGTACATGAAACTGCCAAAGTAGAAGACGCTAATCGACTTATATTATGTTTAACTTATAGTTTAATTTGAATTATCTGAGGAGTCAATAATTTATTTTAAAAAAGAGGCTAGGGGACGTAGCCTCCCCATGGACAGACTAAAAAATAAAAGGCATAGTCAATCTTACATTGTAACAGTTACTTTTCATCCCGTAACTTAGTTTTCATTTTGGTATTAAGGCTTTTATTCTAATTTAATGAATAAGCAGTCACAAAAGTATATTTTTATTAATTAAGGTTCCTAGGAGCAGAATACTGCGGGTCAATAATGTTACGGGATCTAGACAGTAGTTAGCAGGAAATATATCAGAAACCAATTACCGACTGAAGAATCAGCGATTAATCGTCTCAAACCTTTTAAATTATCAGTAGTTTTTTTTGAGTAAAAAAAAAAATGTTTATTAAATTTCTTTAACTTTTACATTCGTAGAGGAAACTATCTGAAAAATAGCACCGTTATTTAGCGTTAAATTCTCATTTACGGACGAAAATATAGCCATGAAAATACTCTTATTTAGAAAAAATTAAATTACAAAAACATCGAATGTAATTTAAAATAAAAATGTTGGTTAAAGAAAATAACAATAATAAAAGACTCCAAAACATCGTAATAAAATTGAGAAAAACTTTTTAACTTTATATTGAAGTAAAGTAAATAAAACTTAGCTTAAATTGGATATGATAATGAGGATGTAAGAGAATTTTCTAAGCCGAGTTGATGTATTGACAGTCGATTTCTATCGTGCTGTTTTTTCTAATAATAGGGAGAAACAAACTCGAACAAAAAATAATAAAGCTGAAAAAACTAGGAAGAACGTTCATCTTAAGAAAATAATGATTTTGTTTTGTAATAACACTTACACATCTATCTATTGTAACTTAACACATCTTTCCACTTTTACCTTTTTATTTTACTGCTAACGTTGCTTACATGTACACATTTACGTGAAACGTAAATGCTTATGTGCACAAATATACTACCAAAATATTTTTCCTAACTTTTATTTTATATCGATAAAGCTATCACACGTTCCAACCCACGTGAAATAAAATAATAATTATCTTTGTGTTAAAAATTTGTTCAATATTTATAATAATATTTACTTTTTTGAGTTTGTGTGTTACATTTAATAAGCCTTTTTTTAAATAAAACTTTCTCTAACAAAAAACACGTTTGTTGAACGATAATTTTTGGTAAAGATAAATCATGTTATTTACTTTTAAATTATTTATTTTTCAAACTTTTTTTGCGTTTGAAATTTTTGCCTTTGTTAAGTAACAACGCAATTTTTTTGTAAAATTATTAATATACAAAAAATAAGCCTTTTTTTTTTTTTTGTCTTCAGTCATTTGACTGGTTTGATGCAGCTCTCCAAGATTCCCTATCTAGTGCTAGTCGTTTCATTTCAGTATACCCTCTACATCCTACATCCCTAACAATTTGTTTTACATACTCCAAACGTGGCCTGCCTACACAATTTTTCCCTTCTACCTGTCCTTCCAATATTAAAGCGACTATTCCAGGATGCCTTAGTATGTGGCCTATAAGTCTGTCTCTTCTTTTAACTATATTTTTCCAAATGCTTCTTTCTTCATCTATTTGCCGCAATACCTCTTCATTTGTCACTTTATCCGCCCATCTGATTTTTAACATTCTCCTATAGCACCACATTTCAAAAGCTTCTAATCTTTTCTTCTCAGATACTCCGATTGTCCAAGTTTCACTTCCATATAAAGCGACACTCCAAACATACACTTTCAAAAATCTTTTCCTGAGATTTAAATTAATTTTTGATGTAAACAAATTATATTTCTTACTGAAGGCTCGTTTAGCTTGTGCTATTCGGCATTTTATATCGCTCCTGCTTCGTCCATCTTTAGTAATTTTACTTCCCAAATAACAAAATTCTTCTACCTCCATAATCTTTTCTCCTCCTATTTTCACATTCAGTGGTCCATCTTTGTTATTTCTACTACATTTCATTACTTTTGTTTTGTTCTTGTTTATTTTCATGCGATAGTTCTTGCGTAGGACTTCATCTATGCCGTTCATTGTTTCTTCTAAATCCTTTTTACTCTCGGCTAGAATTACTATATCATCAGCAAATCGTAGCATCTTTATCTTTTCACCTTGTACTGTTACTCCGAATCTAAATTGTTCTTTAACATCATTAACTGCTAGTTCCATGTAAAGATTAAAAAGTAACGGAGATAGGGAACATCCTTGTCGGACTCCTTTTCTTATTAGGGCTTATTTCTTATGTTCTTCAATTGTTATTGTTGCTGTTTGGTTCCTGTACATGTTAGAAATTGTTCTTCTATCTCTGTATTTGAACCCTAATTTTTTTTAAATGCTGAACATTTTATTCCAATCTACGTTATCGAAAGCCTTTTCTAGGTCTATAAACGCCAAGTATGTTGGTTTGTTTTTCTTTAATCTTCCTTCTACTATTAATCTGAGGCCTAAAATTGCTTCCCTTGTCCCTATACTTTTCCTGAAACCAAATTGGTCTTCTCCTAACACTTCTTCCACTCTCCTCTCAATTCTTCTGTATAAAATTCTAGTTAAGATTTTTGATGCATGACTAGTTAAACTAATTGTTCTATATTCTTCACATTTATCTGCCCCTGCTTTCTTTGGTATCATTACTATAACACTTTTTTTGAAGTCTGACAGAAATTCCCCTTTTTCATAAATATTACACACCAGTTTGTATAATCTATCAATCGCTTCCTCACCTGCACTGCGCAGTAATTCTACAGGTATTCCGTCTATTCCAGGAGCCTTTCTGCCATTTAAATCTTTTAATGCTCTCTTAAATTCAGATCTCAGTATTGTTTCTCCCATTTCATCCTCCTCAACTTCCTCTTCTTCCTCTATAAAACCATTTTCTAATTCATTTCCTCCGTATAACTCTTCAATATATTCCACCCATCTATCGACTTTACCTTTCGTATTATATATTGGTGTACCATCTTTGTTTAACAAATTATTATATTTTAATTTATGAACCCCAAAATTTTCCTTAACTTTCCTGTATGCTCCGTCTATTTTACCAATGTTCATTTCTCTTTCCACTTCTGAACACTTTTCTTTAATCCACTCTTCTTTCGCCAGTTTGCACTTCCTGTTTATAGCATTTCTTAATTGCCGATAGTTCCTTTTACTTTCTTCATCTCTAGCATTCTTATATTTTCAACGTTCATCCATCAGCTGCAATATATCGTCTGAAACCCAAGGTTTTCTACCAGTTCTCTTTATTCCGCCTAAGTTTGCTTCTGCTGATTTAAGAATTTCCTTTTTAACATTCTCCCATTCTTCTTCTACATTTTCTACCTTATCTTTTTTACTCAGACCTCTTGCGATGTCCTCCTCGAAAATCTTCTTTAGCTTCTCTTCATTAAGCTTCTCTAAATTCCACCGATTCATCTGAAAACTTTTCTTCAGGTTTTTAAACCCCAATCTACATTTCATTATCACCAAATTATGGTCGCTATCAATGTCTGCTCCAGGGTAAGTTTTGCAGTCAACGAGTTGATTTCTAAATCTTTGCTTAACCATGATATAATCTATCTGATACCTTGCAGTATCGCCTGGCTTTTTCCAAGTGTATATTCTTCTATTATGGTTTTTAAATTGGGTGTAATTACTAAATTATACTTCGTGCAAAACTCTATAAGTCGGTCCCCTCTACAAAATAAGCGTACTTCCCTTATATTTCGACACTTAAATAAATATTACAGCGTATTAATGGTGTTGTCCTGTCCTTATATATGTAATATTAAAATTTTTTATTACATTAATATAATACAATATAGAATTATTTATCTTTAAGTTGGTTATCATTATTTTTCTCATTGCTGCTGATACTTGGTTTTGGTTGTATCGGAAACGAGACAATACATATACGAGTAGAAGTATAATTATATAGAAGGTATCAATCAGTAAAACTTTTGTTTTTTTTTTTTTACATTGCGTTTCTTTATATTTGTTCCAAACATAAGTGAAAAGGATTAGAGGTTCTTCATTTCAGTTTAGCTGATTCCTTGGTTCGTGGGAACTTATTTTTGAAAGACAGGAGTTTCATTGATTTTGGAATTAACATTGCTGGCTGCTATACTAAAATCGGTTTTTTTAGTCGTCTAAAAATCGTCGAGATAAACGATTTTGAGCGATGTGTAATTTTCATCAGTTGTATTGATTCCGAATCTTAAAACTGAAATCGATAAAAAAATTGAAAATATACGTTTATACTGATCAAAGAATGAAAAATTATTTCTCAAAACCGAATCTGATATCAACTATTAATTTATCATGGATATAGCAAATAGTCAATAACAAATAATAAATATTAAGCATATCAAATATCGCTTACATTATGGTACGTAATATTTTACCAGCATACAATCATGTACAGAACAAATAGGCGCAATTGTATTTGGTAACGGAAGAGCACTTAGCATATTATATTAACATATTTTATAAGCAGAACTCCGGAAGCAATAAATAACGTAAACTATTCCAACACTTGCCACTTTGTCTAGCGCACTTAGAAAGAAATATTGTTAAAATTGATACCGATAAAATGTTTATGATAATTGAAATCTTACTTGACATATAGCTACATATTAATATAACAGCGACCAGCGTAAACATGTTAATTATTTAATAATTCCAATTTTCACATTTGATAAGTTATAAAGATGATAACTCCCATGTAGGATTTCCTTGGGGGTATATAGTTCTCATTCTATTACGATCCAAAAATTGTAATACATCAAGAATATATTAGATAATTCTCTTTAATTGTTATAACAGTACCATATTTATGTATGTATTTAAATATCTTTTATATATTTTATTTATGTCTATATAAATGTGTTTATTTTATTTTAAGTTTCCAAGAATTTTTACTAACATACAACGTAATTTTTGTAACAAATATGTACTTTGTAAAACATAAGAATAAAATTATTATTATTTTATTTTTTTGAAATGAATAATTTTTGGCATCGATTGCTTTTGGTCATTTTGCCCTATGGAAATTTGTAGCGTATGAAAATTGTTGTTATTATTATAACCGAGTGTATTAACAGGAACGTACCAAAAAGATTGATACGGTCAGAAATGTTCCCTATCTGATTTTCTGATAGACGAATACATTGAATTAAGGATAAACTTGCTGCCTACAGAAAATTCAAAAAGATAGGGCAAGCTGTAGATTATCAACCGTTCTCAGAGTTGAGAGAAAAGGTTAAGAGTCTGTTAAAAGTTGATATCGGCAGAAGGGCTAGGACTGCGGAAGGGGAACTGTACGTCAGGCCAGTTAATTTTTATAACTATATAAATTCCTTTTTGAAGGAATCTAAAAGAATAAGACCGGTGGAAGTTGGGGAGCGATGTTGTTATTAAAGCTTACAAGCTCTCGTTCGAGTTCGGCAAATATTTCCAATCTGTTTACCAGCCTACTTAGTACAAGTGACAGTGAAGTAGAATTAACTGATATTGAAGATTTTGATACCGTTGAAATTCTTAGCATAACAACTGAAGATGTTACTTCAAGTATTAAGAAATTAAGAGTGGAATCAGCAGCTGAAGTAGATAGGATTCCCCCTATGTTATATCTTTATTGGGCTTGCTGATCTGCTGGCTCCGGTAACGGGTTGGATTTACAACCTCGGTTTCAGGTTGGATATGTTTTAGGATTACTGGAAAATTGCAACTGTGTCACCGGTGCCCAAGAAAGGAGACTTACATAATATAAAGAACTACCGGCCAGTATCTGTGTTAACTAGAGTAGCCCGTTTTGCCGTTTAATATTAATGTATAATGCCATTATATTTGTATAATTCTCTTAAGAGTTATATTGCACATCTCAGTGCCAGCATAGTTTTATTATGAAGAATAAATCCACGACCACAAATCTGGCTGAGTTGATGAGTTATATTGCACCAGAGTTAGAAAATCAAGTACAGATGGACGTAATATATTTTGATTTTAAGAAGGTATTCGACTCTGTACGGTATGATTTACCGATTCGGAAATACACTGATATAGTGGTACGCATGGTACTATAAAAATTAAATTAAATTTTTTATTTTAGTTTTCTTTCTACATGTACTAATTAATCTCTTCTTGAAAATTCAAGTAATCTATAAATTATAAAATACTGTAATGTAATATTAAAAAATAAATTTTATTTAGTTTCGTATAGAACACTATGCGAACCATTTCTTTCTTTTAGTATCGAAATGATTTATCAAACTCGAAATAAATAGGAAAATTTAATTAATTAGTATAATTTTTTTTTTTATTATTAGAACAGAGAACTTACTAGGGGAGCACTCATGCAGATATAAATGTTATCAAAACCACTTCTAAAGAATAACCTCTTTAGTTGTATTTATACAGTTATTTCTTTATTTATTGCCTTTTTTTTAGCATGCGATGTTTTTATTCGAAAAAAATAATAAGACCTCTGAATAAAATTAATTAGAAATCAAATTTTTTAATTTTTTGATAAACTACAATTTATTTCTATATCATTTATTACTTTTTATCCGGGTTTTTTTTAGTAGATTAGTTTTAAATGTTATTAAACACTTATTTAATTTATCAGCTATTTCATGCATCATTACTAACATGAGTGAGAAGTACATCTTTAATTATGGAAATTTATTTTTTTAAATCCTTAAAATATTTTTACATACAAATTTTTCTCTGTTGATATTATTCAAGAAAATGTAACGAAGCATAAGTAAAATAACAGTGTTTATAATTATAAATCATCAGGTAAGTGTACGTGCGTGATTAAAGCTTTTATGTTTTTAAATTGTTGCAATTAAATTGATTTTTTTTTAATAATAAAATAAATCAGGTCATCTGCAGATTACTGCGCTCTCATAAAAATGCTAATTTATAAATTATTATATTTGTTTTATTTTGTTACATATTTTTGTACTTCTTTTTAGAGAGCGTTAATAAAATGATTAAAAGAGGAAATTACTAACTGTGGGATGTGAATGAGATGGGCTTCCATTCGAACTCCATTTAAATTAATTTACATAGTACTTTTTGCGTGATACTACATTGTAAAATAAAGTTAAAAAACCAGATTTTTTTAAACTAATTTACACATACATTTTGTTACGCTTACAAGAATGAATTATAAATTTTAACGTTTACTGCTAATTACATTAGGTTGTTTACTCCTAAATAATTTAATATCAATATTTTAAAATATTGATTTTAAAGTAATTTTTAGTATTAAAATGCATTTCTAAGCTTAAATTAATACCGAGTTTGTAAAATTAATTAAAGCTCCTATCTCTTGACACCAATATACCAAGCAGTTTCGGGTTCATAGAACTATTCGTAAAAATTTAATTTACAATTCTTATTTATTACATTAATCAATAAACCTGTTAGTTTTATAATTTGAAATCAATGAATATTTAAATTTTCTGATTATAGATTTACTTCAGAATTGTGCTTATCTTCTTGTAGGCGTAAATCTGTTGCAAATAATTCGAGTAAGGATTATGTATATGGATAAGCTAACCATATATTCGGTGTAACTTTTTTTGACTAAAGCAAGCTTGATTTTGCATTTTAAATTTTAAATGTTGGACTTTTGAACCGCCTCTACTTCATTCCATTTCTAGATTTCAGTTTTAGTTATAAAATTACTTTTTAAACACTGAAAGCTTTGTAATTCCGGATTTCATATAAATAAAAGGTGATAGTCGTTGGTGTCGATCTAATTTTTAGGATAGTTAGTCGTTTTGCAGGTCTACGAGCATTTCACACTGCGGTTTGAACGTATGTAGACCACATCGCTCGCATCTATACGCTGAAAATTGCATTTAATTTCTGTAATGAATCATGCTAGACGATTGAATTAGAAATTGATTTAATATTAGATAAACCATCGTTATAATCCTACGGTTCACTTAAATTTCTCATATATTTTGATTATATTATTTTTAACTAGAAAATTATTACAATTAATTTTAGCTGAATTTTTTAAAAGTTAAATGTAATTTATGTTAGAAATTACACCTAGTAAACAAGAATCAGAAAATAATATTAGAAAACGCTTTTCAAAAAACAAACAGACCGTCAGCTAGTTAGAATTTGATTAGAAAGACTGACCTCTGTCATTCTGAAGGATATAGCTTTTTTGAAAGATCAAATCAGATATTCTTAAATCATTGTTTTAAAACGAAATATAAAATAATCAATCTACATTTTCTTCCAAACAATTTATTCCTATGAAGTTGATTAATTAAAGGCTACGTAAATTTTAGAGCGTAAATTTATTGCTCATCGCTTGTTTTAAAATAAATAAACTGTACTAAACAATATTCTATACAATTAATAAATAACACTAATACAATTAGTTTTTTTTTACACTTATTTATTCATTCATTATGGCTAAGCAGTCACTATCGGATCAACTTAATTTTGAATAATTAATGTCGTGACGGTAAAGGAACCATGAATTATAAATACAAAGAAGGGATTTGTTTTCGCTATTTAGTTTTTGAGAGTGAACGAAAATATATTTTTACAGAGGATTAAACCTGCACACAGCAAGTAGAGCAGAATACATTAACATTTACAATACAGTTACACTGGGTAAATGATATTTTATTAAATAGCGGGTTTTACTCATGTCATTTTTTTCTTCGACATTGACCGATTTCATTTCTTATGAAGAACTAATTTCTATTACACTACTAAACTGATAATTTTTTTTTAATATTTTGTAAGTTCTTACTGCTAAGCTGCAGATAACAATTTTGTGATAAAACCTGTACTTTTAACTTAAAGAATAAACTTATTTATTACATTCATTTTTATGCGGCACGCTGAGATAAAAATTGAAAAAGGAATATAATAATGCGTAATCAGATTCTGCAATTACGGATGATATTCATCTTTCAAACCGTAATAAAGTTTATGCACTTTTTTTGATTTTAAACAAACCTAAGAGATTGATTAATTTAAGGCTACGTTTTTAGAGCGTAAATTTATTGTTCATCACTCGTATTAAAATAAATATACTGTACTAAATAATAAGCTTTATAATTAAAACATAATTATTTAATATAGTTATTTTTTTATTTATTTATATTTATTCATTATTATCGGTTTTTATTAATACTTCAATGATTGGGCTCAAATTAATTCAGTTTTTTAATGAAATCATTTGCAATCTCTGAAACAAATAATAGTAAACGCAATGTTTAAGGAAATTTAATCGTCTCTCGTTTTTATGTCGGCGATGTTTAGGTTGCGAAATGAAAGAAAAGTAATATTTTGCTAAAATTATTGAAGTTAATCTTAATCATGACTTTCTGTCACTGTAATTTCTAAATCGTTATTCGAGAATAATTATTACGAAATGTAAAATTAATTACAAATTAGATAGAAAAAGACCGAAGTCTACGGTCCATTGTTTTAATAATAGCGATCAAACACCTTGATTAACCTTTTCTTCGAATATATATTGATCTTATAATATAAAACAATAATATTTACTTATGAAATCTCTTTCAGTACACAAAAGATATCAAGGAATAAGCACAGAAATGCCAATCGCTGATTACAAAATTATCATTAATACCTCATCTTGATCTACAAGTCACATTTTGACACCTTTAAAGTTTGAACAGCCAAATAAGAACATAACTCTGCAGTTAGTTGTTTTAACCCCATAACCCAGCACCTACAGAATAATTAGCTACAGCTGACCCCTTGAAGAAATTATTATAAATAAAAAAACTTGAAGGAAACATATCCCTTGAATTATACTCCTTAAAGGATCAGAAAAAAATAATGATTTTGCTCAGTATCAAAATGTAATTTTAATCAATATGAATAACATTCTGAACCAAGAAGAAAATTCCTATATATATATATATATATATATATTACAAAAAGGCCAAATATAGAACAGCATTTAGGGATATAACCTATCTATTAAAAAAAGGAAAAATGAAATGAACAGAAAACAGAATTAAAGAACTAAATTATTTGCGTTCCTCTGCAAAATGAGATAAAAATTAGGCCGTCATTTTGAAATGTGAAAATTTAATTAAACATTCTTTTAAAAGAATGTCGTTAAAGAAAATTAATTTCAGAAAGGTGAAGAAGTTTTTTAGTTGTTAATCTCTTATTTATGTGGTTTAAGAAATTATGTAAGAGGAGCAAATTTTATCGAAAAACCTTCGTGTGGCAGGCGTTAAAAAATATGCACTTTTCAAGAGGTTTTTTACGTTTTTTTTTAGTAATGACTATAAAGTAATAAAGTAATATCTGATTGGTTGCGGGAATAAATCTGCTTAGTTAATAATTTCTATATCCTAACGCGTAAAGGATACATATATAATATGATCTTTTATACAAGTTTTACAGTACAACCAAAATTTTCATTGCAGACAAAAACAACACTCTTTAATTTTTATGATAATTTTACAAACTTGGCAGTATAATTTAACAATCACCTTAAAATTAGTAAACTATGTCTTTCTAAATACTTAACCACTGACAGATTATTTATACTAGTTACATAGACGCGTTTAGAGGCATGTTTGTTTAATTTTCCGAGTGGACTACTCTTAAAACAAAATATGGATTTCTTTACTGAGGTTCTGTATAAATACCTTAAAGGTGACCCAATTTCATTCAAAAGCACGCTAGGAAGTAATTATAACTTGGATTAGGAATTTATATTACTGACAAATTCAAATAACTTGGTGTTGAGAGAGAGGAAGCCTTCAGAATATTCAATCTCCTACCTGCTCGGAAATGTATCCCATAACAGTTCAAGGATTTTCATTTGTAATTCACAGATGATAGAGAATGTTGTACGAATGGGATGTTCTATAAATTTATATCCAATTTATTTTAAGAAATCGGTGATGCAAAGTGTGATTCAGAAATGCATAATTTTAATTCCTGAATTGGTTCATATTTTACTTCAGAAGAGGTAAGATTATTTCATAGTACAAAGCTTTCAAAGAACTCAGCCTAATGATTATACATTGAATCATATCATATTGTGTACAGGTGTGTGTGTGTTGTGCGCGCGCGCTTGTATGTGTATGCGAGACTTTTGATATACTTTTTCAGTTCTCTGTACTTCCATAATAACTTTCCTAACCGTTATTTCATTATCAAATTTTTATATGCAGAAATATTGAACCAACAAAATCTTATATAATTATAATTGTCATTTCTACTGTGATGTATCCTTACCAAAATTCAAAACACGTTTAGGTATAGGTCTTTGTTTTCTTCTCAATGTCTTGCGAAGAAAAAATATATATATTTATAATATTTATATATATATATATATACATGTATAATATATATATTTCATATGTATTACATGTATTTATAAATATATATGTATTTAATTTTTATTACATGTAAGTGTCCTATTACCCTCAAGTTCTTATTTTTTAATAACGTTTTCATTTTTTCTCAGATTTCATAAAAATAATTAAACTTTTAACGAAACTTAAAATACCAAAGAAGATTATCAATAAGAAAAGCGGCTTTTATATGGAAATAGATTTCTTCGGTATATCTTTATTTTTTTTATTTCGCACATTTTAAATTTATTGTGGAAGAAATTTGATTATATAAAATGCTTTGTGCTTTATATTTTTTTTTAGGTTTTTTCGTTGATTTTCAAATAAAAAACAGATGGCGTACTTTACAGTAGATATAGTATTGTGAAAAGGGCGTTCATGACTTTTTGTAAATGTATAAATCACACGGTTTAAGGATTTTTATTTTGTCTTCCCGTTAGTATACATTATTCATTTATTGCTATTGGGCATCGCAAATGAATCTTTAATTTTTTTTAATTGGATCTTAACTGAATTTTATGCTGAAAAATCAGTTCTTATTTATTTTAAAAAATTTACTTAACCGAAAGTTAATGAATGTTTCCTGTTATAAAATATTTCATATTTAACTTATTCTCAATTTCTGACTCAGTGAGAATGCAATCGTTATTTATTTAATAGGAACATTTATTAAATAATATTTAACCATATTAAAGAATAATACATTAAAAAATTAGTCATCTTTTTATGCAGTTTAAAATTCTGATAGTTAAACAACTATGTAGATGTTAAATCCGAGTAAACTAAAAATTTAACTTGCTACATTTAAAAGTAAATGCTGGTGTATATTCCAGTCAAAAAAAGTAAGCCTAGGTGCTTTTTTTCTAGCTTCCCATCAAATTATGCTAAAAATGAATTAATTTAATGAGACTTTAGTTTAATTATTTATCATAATTTTATAAATTTCAATAACCTTGAAGTTGTTATTAGAAATGTATTATTTTAGAAACTGAAATTAAAAATATGGAAATAACCTGGGGGTTTTTGTATAAAAAACTTACTTTCATTATGTATTGTTATATAGAGGTTCCAATTCAGAATATTGTATTTTGTTGGAACAAAGGCTGATGTGGAACATATGCAAGAGAAATAAAGGATTAGCAATGAATATTTTATGACCAGTGATACTTTTATAAGTTTTATAAGTAAGATACTTTCAGAAGAATAGTCTAACTATTTTTGCGGACAGTAATTTACATACTGTGAAAATAATTTATTAAAAATCCCTTAAATAGATGATAGGGATGTATCTATTTAATTTAAAACTAGAATTATGAAATAGTTTATTTTTATCTCATAAAAAATAGGCTATAGTGGATAACGCATATACTTTATAGTGTAATTCTTGCGGGAGTCGGTATGTGTTGTTAGTGATACTAATACACTTTCGATTCGATCGAATTTAATTTCGGTTTCGAGACTAAAATTATTAATGTGTTAAGAAATTTAATACTTTTTTTTTATCATTCATGTTGGTTTCCATCATTTCCTCCATTAAGGTTTATTTGGCATTAGTCATAATTACATATTTCATCTCTGATCTTACAAATAAGTAAAATAATAAATTAACGGGATAATAAAAAAACGTATTAAATTCATCACCATTTCTTATTTTGTTTTCTGTAAATTTGAAGGTTTTTTTGCTCCTCCTCATTAACAACCTAATTCTCTGTTCAGAATTCAAACTAATTTAATTATGGATTAGCAAAGGATCTACATATTTTTCATTCTTCCTCGTTTTGTTTTTCACCACATGTTACTTTCTCTACAGCCACTCTTACTTCTTCTACAGCAATTGCTTCTCATCGACCATAACTTTTTAATAACAGGTAATAAAGACCTAAGTTAAGAAAGCTTGTTGATATGTTTCGAACAATCTCAAAATTTCCTAAATTTACATTTGAAAACTGTTTCTCTCACTTACTATTATTAACTTAATGAAAAACGAATCATAATGTAGACTAAAATTATGTACTAAATAAAAGAGTTGGATATACGGCTGAACTCAATTTGTGTTTCTGTCATCCTCACGTAAATAAATGAGTACATCTGATATATTCACCTACGTTAATAAAATAACACAAAGTAACTCCGAGTTTAATTTACTTGTTAGCACGCTTGATGGGGTGCTAACTGTCCAAAGGAAGCGGGTAAGTACATTAGTACTTACCCGCTTGGTTAAAGGTTATCCCAGTGACGAAAATATAATTATTTTCGTCACTGGGATCACCTTCAACCAAAGAATATAGGCGTACTCCAATCTAATGATAACAGTGAAAATAGTAACTTCATAATGGAACTATCATACAGTCCGAAAAAACGGTTCGTGCTATAATTCTTCGCTCTTTTATGAAAAGTAAGCCGCAAAGTTCTTAAGGTATTCATTTATTTGACTCCCGTAACCTGCCAAATGTAAATCTCTAATGTCATCAAAAACCATTTCCCTAAATCTATCGCTGTTAGTGTGCTGCAATAGCCACCTAGGGTTCACTCTTCTAGGAATACCGGTTACTTTGCAGTGTTTGATTGCTATTTCAATGAGAAGGTTGTCACTGCTGTATAGTTCCTGTAGGACTCTCCATTCGTAGAGGTGGGCTGAGGAGGCGTCACAAATGGTTAGATCAATGGCACGAAAAGTCTCATATGAGCTGTTAAGATCTATGAGCCCAGGTTTAGGAAAACAAGATCCGGCCTCTCAAGGAATCTTTCCACTGACTTGTCCCTAGCATCCTGCTGCAGCCGCAGCTGATGCTGTGAGTAATAAAATCACCCATCAGTAGAAATGGCTTGGGCAATTGGTTAACTACGTCTGTTAATTCCTCTAAAGTAAATTCCGGACTACTGGGGAGTTAGATATTACATATTGTAAACGTTCCAGGAGCAAGCGTCAAAGTCACAGCCACAGCTTCAAGGCTAGTATGCAAATGAATTTCGTTGTAGGCTAGTGGATTACGTATGAAAATGGCTCCACCACCGCTGGCGTGGGAGACATCCAACCTATTTTTGAGAACAACATTGTAACCCTTCAGAAATACATGGTGGTTGCCCTTAAAATTAGTTTTTGCAGACGTATCAGTGAAGGACTGAGTCGATTAATTAGAAACTGTAAATTTTCTCTCTGGGGGTGGAGTTCATTGATATTGCATAGTTCCATAGTAGGATTGAGTCACTGAAATGGTAAATACTGTCTGTGTATAAGAAATTTTCTGCAAGGGCGACTAAACACTAACATCAGCGAGCGGGCTATCGTCAAGAGGTAACTCGGCGGTACTGTCATAACAATTCTCATCAGACATACTCGTAGCTTCACCAGCTTCAATTGACTCAGTAGTCGAGACATGATGCGCCAATTTATTTATTACACGCGTGAACCTATTTTTAATACTCCTTTCTGGTACTTTCAGGTATGTCTCCCGTAGCATACATATCTGAACCATCATATTCGATGTGTATGCTAATGATAGTTCCAGTACTGTTGAGTTACCCCTGCAGCGTTCCAGGAACCTTTTGAAGGTTTTGTAATTCAGGACATAAGGGTTATCCTTGGCTTGCAATATCTCAACTAGTGGTTCTAGGCCCGCGTCAAGCCTGTCATTATCTTTTTTTGGTTTCTTGGATCTTGTTTTTTCTGACAGATCTCTGGTTACAAAGATCGTTCGGCGCTCCTACTGCATTCCTAATGTCTCCCCGATGATCGTCTGTGCTAGAGTTGATGGACTGCACCCTCGTCTGTGCCTTACTCGGTGCATGCGGAGGTTGACAAAGGTTAGGAAAACCAGTCTCTAAAACCCGATCGTCTGTACTCCCTGGAGACTTATATATCAGAGTGTACGTATACTTGGCGATGAAGATTCAGGACATGTTCGTAGCTCGGTTCTGGGAAAACACGCAGGGAGGTTATAGCCGACCTAAGGCGTATTTCAGAACGCTTAAGTTCGTCCTCTAATACCTCATTCGGGATAACTGGGTACACATTACAGGGTACTACTATTTTAAATTTAATCAGCAAAGGGCGAATTTCCTGGAGGTGGTTCCCAAAATTAAATTTATTGTGCTTATCGGTAATTGATTTAACAAGATCTCTATTCGACAGGTATTTACTACATACCCGGTTCAGAGATTTTAGCTGCATACAAGATATTCTTGGAAGTAACTAATTTGCCGATGACCACAAAATATGCACTAACCGGAATATCTCGTATGGCATCCAGTACGATGGCTTCAGTTTTACTTGGTTAAATTTGTTTCATTAGTTAGTGTCATTCCCTGAACGGTCAGCTTTATTCAATGGTTCACCATAATTACTCCAGATTTTCTGTAGTTCGTTACTGTCAGGCATCTTCTCACATACATAGTAAGAAATCGTATCTTGGTCGGCCATACTCATAACTATTCCCTTGTACTCGAGAAAGCAGCAGAGCGGGCTTATTTGTTTACTATGATCAGCTGGGTCGAGCGTCGAAATAGTTGAACTTAGAAGGTTATGTGGTGTTATCTAGTCGCGTTACCCCAATTATACAATATTAATGCACCAGCGGGCTATTTTAAATATTATCTAGTACTTTTCAGCTCCAAGGGCGATTTAAACACAAATAAAAGCCTTTACTGAAGCCACAAATAAAAAAAAATTATATATATATATATATATATACACAGAAAAGAAGTCACTTAAATCGTACAACTAACACGTCACGTAGACAGCTGTTCTGATATATAAAAAAAATATATATTAAACTATTCTTTTCTATTGGTTTTGCTTAAAAAACATAGCTATGCCTTGTACTCCGTAAACATAAATATATTGCATAAAAGCTATTTGATATTATCGACTTTTCTTAAAAATATTTGCTCGTGTAACAAATATTACTTATTTTAATATTACTTTATTTAATCATCAAATCTTTCAAATCTGTTTTTTCAGCGAGTAATTATTTTTGTTATGTAAACATATTACCGGGTTTATAACGCTAATAAACACGAAACGGGCTTACATTTTTGTGTATCATGGGATTCTCTTAGAGTTATCTGGTAACATTTTCGCTTTAATGAAAGTTCTATGTTAGTTTAATACAAATTGAAAAGTAAACTTGAATTACTTTAGTCTTAAATGGAACCTAGTTTCTGAAGAAGCAGAGAACTCAAGTAGTTACAAAGTTAACTACCTCGTGTTTAGTCTAAAGTAGTTATTCACTAATGCTTTAGCGGCTTCATTATTAGTAATGATTTTATTCAATAAGGACTGGACTTAATTTTAGTCAATTTTTTTTTTATATCAATTTATACTGATTTCCGTTTACTTTCTCTCTTTTAGATTTAAAATTTTTTTAAATTAATGAAATTTTTCATCGAAAAATTAGAAACGAAAGAAATGCAAATTAGCTGTACTTTGAAGTGAGGAAAATGTGTATCATCTAGATTCTTGAAATCCCCTGAAAATTGTCATATCAGTTTTAGGAGTTCGAGTAAAGAGAACTTTTCCGTTACTGTTTTTTATACACTCATTTTCGTCATTCATCAAGTTAGACTATGATCTGACAGATTTTATATACCCAATTTGTAAATTTCTTTATTAATCCAAGTTTTAATTTTTTTATTAATATTTTTTAACGGGTTGAATATATTTCTAGAATAACAGGGATAACTGGGAAAACGCGTTATCCGTTTTCTATCCGCAAAATATTTTATCATTGGTATTATAAGTATTTAAAAAACTTTCATGAAACAAAAAAGAAACATAAAGTTCTAACACCGATTTTATTTTGTTTGAATTTGTGAAAAAAGGAACGGTTTTTCTTTGGGAATCCTCATTTGAAATGTGTAAATTATACTGATTGAAAAGTAATATTTTGTATAACAAGTTCTTTTATAGTGTTTTAATTTTGTAGTCGACAAACAAAGCGGTAGAAAATGTGTGCTTTGTTTATTGGTGTAATGGTTGACGGCCTACCTTCTGAATCAAGAAGTTTTGGGTTTGACTTTTTGTCATTTTTAATGGAATTCCCATTTCAATATTATGGTGATTTTTTTTTTCTGGTTTCTGTGATAACTTTCCTGTAAAAGAGGGGTAATATAAATGATGTCATATAAATATTTAATGGGAAAACTTTTATAAGATATCTTTTAAAATTTACATAAATCCCTGTTCGTATTCTTTAGGTTGTTCGTGATACTTATGTTTAATTTTCACTTTAAGGGTACTTCAACTTCTTTGTTTGTTATCAAGATTCTGTGTTTAAAATATCATCAAATTGAATTTTATTCGCCTTGTATCGTACATAGTATGAAGTTTCAACCTTTATATGTAATGCAAAATCACGTTTTTTCCTTAATTAAAAGTATCCGTAATCCTTTCACAGAACTCTATATTTTCGAATTATTCTGTTAAGTATAATTTGCTACTTAAATGTTTAATAATATTGTTTATGCTTTGTGCATTGACACGCAGTCTTTTTAGTAATGAAAATTGTTACATTAAACTATCAGTCTTTTTTTAAAAATATCTACTGTTATAGGTAGGTAGAAATGTCAATATTAAACACAAATAATAGATGTTTGTCTTTTATCAATAATATGAACTTAGACAGTACTTAATAATTCAAGTATATTTTTGTATATTGTACACTAAATTTATTATTTATGGACTTGTTATATGAAATTCATTATTTTTTAAACAATAAATTATAGAAAAGCACACTTTATCAGTTGACTTTTAGGGCAAACTCATAATTTCCCAGCGGGAAGTATTTTTCGTAGAAGTAATAAATAAAAAATAACGATTTTAAAGACAAAAACTATACCATGGATGATGTGAATAAAACTCCAACCAAAGTTAGCTTTGCTAGATCGAGAAGAACTTCTACGAATCCCGGATTATCAAATTATCGTTAATAACGGGAATTTTTTGTAGTAACGATATGCAAACCTGGTTCTAATAAATATTTAATCTACATCACATTTCTGTTAAATAAAACCTGATTTACTTAAAGTGAAGTATTTATAAAGCACTAGTATTAGTATATACGAGCAAATTTCTCTGACTTATTTTGCCCTCTCGGTTTATCATGCCTAAATGAGTAGTTTTAATATGTTTTTATTTATCTATTAACAATATTATTTTTGTCACCAACTTACAGAGTGTAAAAGAATTTTTCTTATTAACAGCTTTGATGAATTAACAGTAAAAGTACACTGTACCAGTCGCAACAATTTAAATTTGAAAATCGATCAGGTCATAGAGGTAAGAGAACAAAGAAGTTGTATGAGGTTATGATTTCATCAGCAGAAGATGACGAGAGAGCGGTACCATGAGAATGGACCTTTATTAGACTGTCGATTGTAAAATCTAAGCCGTCCTCAGACACCGCTGGCATTTGGCCATTGTGTTTTCTGGTTAGCTTCCAAGAATTAATGGCATGGTTTCATATCATTGAATAAATCATAACGAATTTTTCTATTAAAAATTAAATTTAATGTTCAATAGCTCTAAAAGGAACGTGTACTCTTAATTTTGGTCTAACGACAGAATATTTTTCAAGAGACAACTTTTTTAGTTAATTAATTTTATTTACTTACCAGTGAGCTTACATTTTCAATTTTATACTTTTACCTATTTATTATTATAATTATTTTTATTAAATCTTTATAGTACTTGAATTGCTAGAAGAAATATTGAATAATGATATGAAAAACGCAGACCAAATATATGTTATTTATATTGTTTCTTTATCTTTTCTCTTTTTGTAATCATCGATACCGGGAAAACCTATCACTGTCCTTCACGTTTACCTTGATCATCATCAAGTTAGTTGAATGATTGCTCTGCTCATCTATCTCGATACTGAGCGTTAAAGTGAATTTGCAGACTATCTCAGTTGTACTTCCTCACACAGCTTCTTCTTTATCTCCCTTGTAGCCACTGTACAATCACACCGTTTACAGAATAACAACAGTCATCTGTGTCGACATCATATGCTGTTTACCTTACTGATGGTTTTACTTTACTTTAATGAAAAAGATCTGTTCAATAAAAAGCAGAATTCAAATTCATTCTACGTCGACTCAGTTTTTTCCTGCCGGTATCTCTTGTCGAAATCGACATTAAAGTAAAAATATTAAAATTCACATTTTTAATGATGTTAGTCACCTTTCATTTCCGACGAATTTTAATTAAGAAAATTATATATTTTTTAAAAAGAAAGATAATTGAAATTCTTGAAGACAAGTCGATAGAGTTTTGAACAGTTTAAATTTATTAAATATTAGAATGTTTTACAATCATATTTCACTTACCTTGAACTATGTTTATGAAATCGATTATGAAAACAAAAAGAAAACTTTTATATTTCCCTGGAAAGTTATTCAGTTTGTTAACAGTCTATTACTTGTTATAATGCTTTAAAATGTCAGAATGTTAAAATTTATTATACAGCAAATGAAAGTGTTTTGTTAATCGATTCCCAAAACACGGTTCAAGGCCTGTAATAAAAAGGTAAAGTATTAAACTAGATGAAAACTCTTATAGCAGTTACATTAACATATTTTATTTCATAAGAAAATCACATTGTAGAGGCAAATTCCATTTAAAATCTTTCACCATTCACTTTGGTAGTTAAATAATTTTAAATGAATGATATCAATAATAATAATAACTAATTTAAACTGACTAAGAATATACAAAACTTACATTATCGCGTTCAGAATAAAATGTTAAGCTGAATTTAGGAAAAATTTTAATGAAGCACGATTTTTTGGTAGAGTCTAGTAAGTAAATTTTGTGTTGAGGGCCAGAACAAACGAACGTATTACTCTAAAATAAATTAATTCAGTATAATGCATCTATTCATATCTTTAAAATGTTTATTAGCAATTTTTAACTTACTTTTCAATTAAAACAGAATATTTAATGTGATTTTATTCAAAATATTGCTAATTGATGGTGGATGATCGCGCCGACGGATCTAAGAAGATTCGACTGAAGAATAATATAGAAACAATATAACTGCTTGCAGAATGATTATTTATCTAGGACCTAGAAGTTCTGGGTGAACCAAGCCTTCTTATATCCTATAGACTGATCAAAACTCACTTTATCCTTGTGAGATGTCAACTTAGAGTGAATCAATAAAATCAGTTTAGTTTAACAGTTAAGATGACTCATTGAAACTAGTAACATCCCGATAGTTTAAAAAAAAGACGCTGGAGTTTTAAAGTAGACAGTAAAGTAGACAGTAGGAGTTTTAAAGTAGTAGTTTAAAGTAGACAGTAATTTTCTGCAAAATTAGTTTAAACGCATGGCAAATTTAATTTTTTTTTTATCTAGTTAAATAAAAGTAGTCATTGAGTTCGTTACCAGATTACTAAAATGTAACAATTGTTTTATTCTAATTTTCAAGGAGTTTTTGCAATATTAAGATATTCTTCAGTATTACAATTTAATCTTTTGATATGACAGGTACATCCAGCATCGTTAAGCTTTTTGCTTGCAAACAAGTTTCCCAAAATTTGGTTACGGTTACAATCAGTAATAATGCCGATCTCCATGGTGGGGTGGCAGAGTCTCGCTCTTTCGTTCTGGCTTCGAATCCTGGTCAGGAATTGCATTTTTCATACGCTAAAAAATTTAATTTCCCACGTATAAACTTCTTTGTAAGCTTCTGTGAAAATTAATTTTATAAAAAAAAAAATGAAATAAAATAAAAATAAATTCCTACCTTAAGTTACTGTCATTGGTTACGTTATCTTATACCATTGTAATGAAATACATTTGGATAAAATTAAATTTACTAACGCTAAAATTGGATTTATCTTGTATTATAACACTACAAACTAGTAGTTTGAACTGTTCTTAAAACAAACGGTACTGGAAAAATAATGATGCACATATTTCGTGTACGCTCAGCTTACAAAGGAGTAATAAAGAGCTGATTTGTAAAAGACAATCTTTTGCAATAGGTAAAGTTTTTATAGAGATAGTATTCATCGTTTTATTGATTTAGTCATTTTCTGTTTGTTCAGTTCCATAATCGTAACGGTTTAAACGATTTGATACGAGTAATTCTTTCCAAAAGTAGAGTATTGAATATGATGGGTATTCTGTTGATAACCACGCTTAAAACTTAGTAATAAATGAGGAATTTAAAGAGCTTTCATAACCGGATCATTATATTGCTGTTAGAACACCGAGTCCACTGAATATTCAGTTTTAAAGTTGTATTTTCAGTCTATTCACCATACGTACTAAGGGCTGAATAGTGATTACTGTAAGTCTCATAGAAAGTGAGCCTGATTGATGTGTCTTGTATCTGATGTACTTTACATGTGTCATAAAGATGTAAAAAAACTTTTAATAGAAAACAAAAATGTAATAAATTAATGAGCTCTTTCTTTCTTTCGAAACAGTAAGTCTAGACTCAGTAAATGACGTTTTTGCATCCTTTCACTCTCTTTGAGTGATAGATAGAACTCTATAGAGTGTATTGATGGAGAATCTTTAAATGTCTCTAAAATCCAAAAGTAAAACAGAAATATATGTTAAACTTAAAGTCACTGAATGCATGATAATTTTTATAGTTTTATGTTAGGTAATGAATGATTTGACTAGTGTAAGTAATGCGTATAACTAATTTTGATACATTACAGTATTTTGAAAAATGTAAGCATTACTAGAATATAATTTATAATATTTTTTACTTTATTTTAATTAATTCTGGTCTTATTTAATTAGTTTTAAATGCTTTTAGTACAAAACAATTTTCTGAAAAAAGAATATTAGCTCTAGTTTTTATTCAACTTAAGTCCATCTTATTCTTACTTAAGTCCATCAGTAGTCAGCCAATTTTCTAAAAACCTTTGTAGAAATATATATGTAAGATTTATTTTAAAGTAATTATGTGCACTATTTATAAGTGATATGGTATACATTTTTAACCTAATATATTCATAATATATTAACTCTACCCGCCACGCTTTGCTGTGGCACATTGTGGTTGCATGGATGAGAAATGAGAAACAAAACAAAGCATACGTTTCATAGAAGTTTAATTTTGCAATACTTGTGGATATATAATATTTTTTTTTTTGTTTGTCCACTGTCTGCGTAGATATAAAGGCTGTCTGGTTTGCCGACTCGGGAACAAGCAACATACAGTTGCCCATGTGAGAAGCAATCCGCATCTAAATCTAAACCACACTATTCTAAAGATTGACCTTGAGCTATATTGATTGTGATTGCAAGTGCCAATCGTATTGGGAATTGCAATCATTTAAATTAAAATGGTGTATCGGTCGGGATTATGGGTATTCGAGGAATGAGGACATCTTCACCTTTGAAAGGCCCCGTTAAAATCGTTGCTTCCACTACGTTATTCATCAATTTCTTAACTGCAAGTCGCGTGCCGTTGCAGAGTTTTGGCTGATTAATATTCCGCAACAGGATAATTGTCATTTTTTGATCGAACCGTTGCTAGAATCAATCTAATGAGGAATGTTTTCCCAGTTCCTCCTGGCGCATCCAAGAAGAAGGTCCCCCCAACTACGTCATTTATCATTTGCATTATGCGATCATAAATGCCTTTCTGTTCACGTGTTAATTTGGGAATGTTTGATTGGACATATGACTGAAGAACACCAATGTTGTAACTCTGTTCACGGCGTAAATCCAGATCAAATGAAGCAATCGCAGCTCTGATGGGTGCTGGCATTCCCAATTGACTAAGAACTTTATTTGCAATAGCTAAGCACTTGATAAATATCTTCAATATTTATCAATGCTTCGTTGTAAATGCCTTCTGTAAATTCCATCGTCATATTGGAATTTTCTAGGCGTACTCTATGCAAAATATCCTCAGCCATATGCGATCGATATCTTTCCCATAACTCTGTGGGAGATGAAGGGAAGCACGCGGTCAATATAATTGCGAATAATGCGCGAATTTGGTTTGGATGTGCAGTAATACATACCATACGTATTAATACATATATCCCACTGTTGGTCGTTTTCTAATAAATTCAGAGCTTGGTGAAAGGCGCAGCTCAATCACGACACGATCACACAAAAGTACCTCGATTAAAGTGAATATTTAATTCAGATTGTATAATAATCTGAATCAGATGCACGTGGATACGTTTTTTTTTTTTTTTGTTAATAGACAATGTAATTGGGAACAGCTATTGTTTCACATGTGACTGCGGTTGTCGTTAGCGAGTGTTCCCCTCGCTTCCGGCAGATGGCGCGGTCACTGGTACACAGCTGACCGTTAAAAAAAGCTGTTTTCTCGCGGTCGCGGGTATGTGATTGATGCGAAAAATAGATGAAAACAATCTTTGATGCGGGCTATATAACGTGCTAAAATTTGAGCTCAATTGGTGAAGAACATTTTGAGTTTTTGAAGCGTACACAAACGAACTTAACATTTTTATATATAAAGATTTGTGGGCTGCGAAAAAAAGCCCTTAAGTCGTGCGAAAAAACACATCATTTTAAATGCTTACAAAAGCAGAGTAATGCTTACAAATTACAGAATAATCAAACGGCGTTGATTTCAGATGTTAATAAACTGCTAACGTAAGTAGAAGTTGTGCTGCTTCAGTGTACAACGTGATTCTCGAGTATGAATCTAATAATGAATTACGGTCTCCAAAGAAAACAATACCCTGCAGGTCAATTGAGAAAAAGGTGAGATTTTGATAAAAACGCGATTCGTAAAAAAATTACACGAATTTGAATTATTTGGAAATAGTTTAGCGGTGTATTATGTCCTTTGGAAGAGAATTCGGTTATTGTCTTCGACAACGCTTCTTATCATTAAACGAAAAGAATTCCAGCCGTGTTATAGAAAAACAATGATATCAAAATGTGGCTTAGTTCAAAAGGAATAATTTTTGAAGAGGTTTAAGTTAATGTTCAATCATTGCAAAGGGTTTCGCGTATTAAAAGTAATTATAGTCCGCATAAAATTGGTTTGACACGCAACGGCATATTTGTAAGTCGTGTTTTTATTCGGCTCCTAACGAATATGTTTGCCGGCCTCCGTGGCGCGAGTGGTATCGTCTCGGACTTTAATCCGGTGGTTCCGTGTTGGAATCCCGGTCAGGCATGGCATTTTCATACGCTATAAATCATTCATATCATCATCTGAAGCAATGCATAACGGTGGTTAGAAATAACAAAAAAAAACGAATACTTAGTTGTGTTGTTTCAGTGTTACTATTTGTGAATTTTGTTCTTTGCTTTTACATAGCAAAGAATGGCCAAAAAACGATTGTTTGGTCATATATATGTAAAAAAATAACCTAAAAAGGATTTTTTGGTCATTATGTAGGGATATTATTTTCTGTGTATTTGGTTATTTCGACTTTTTTTGTTTGCATAGTCTTAAGTCTATCTGGGCTATAAGAAAGTTGGGTATTTTAATTTATTTACTGTAAGTCATCCTTCTTGGTGGCTTTTCTTTTTGTTTTGGTGTTTTTTTTTTGTTTTTTTTTTTAATAAAATACAGATGTTTTAGCTGTTAAATATATTTAAAAGAAATTTGTTATTTAATCAGTTAATCAGTGATTTTGTTTACATTGGCAACGGCCATACGGGCTCTTTGTGATTGGTCGTTGTGTTTGACAGCAGCCATCTTGCATTGATCTGATTGGTTTTCCTTTGTTTACATTTCCATCTGATTTATTAGCCTCTTATTTATTAAAAAACTGTACAAATTAAAAATAGATAGATAGATTTATTAAAAATAGATGAAAACAATCTTTGATGCGGGTTATATATCGTGCTAATTTTTTTTTATCGTGTTTTTTTTTAAATACAGATGTTTTAGCTGTTAAATATAATTCAAAGAAATTTGGTCGTTGTGTTTGACAGCGGCCATCTTGCATTGATCTGATTGGGTTTCCTTTGTTTACATTCTCAAATTAAAAATGTACATATTAAAATTAGATAGATAGATTTATTAAAAATAGATGAAAACAATCTTTAATGCGGGTTATACATCGTGCTAAAATTTGAGCTCAATTGGTGCAGAACATTTTGAGTTTTTGAAGCCGTACACAAACAAACTTAACATTTCTATATATATAGATTTTTTTCCGTACGCATTACCTACATCTTATAAAACCAGCTAAATTATTCTACGTTTTCAAATAGGGAATATGAAGATTTGAAATCGACTTCTTAAACTAATTGAAAGTTTTGCTAGCTTTTTTAATTTTCCGCAGATATTAATGTTAAATAACAGTTATTCATTTGGAAAAAAAACTAAAATCGCATTGAAAATAAACTACTTCCAGAAAAAAATAATAAATACATAAATATTCATATTTAGAAAACTGATTATTTCATACAAATGAACTTTATAAATGTTTCTTTCATACTCCAATGCATCTTGGTACCAGTATAAAGAGGATTTTTCTGTTTTACTAAAACATAATTGTAACAATTTTCTAAAATAAAGATTATAAAATAAATCTTATAATTTTTGAAGTAATATTTACTATGTAATTTTATCATCTCGACTAAAAAAATTAAAATTACGACACACAGTTAGTTGATGGAAATATAAATAATTTTGTTATTTATTACCGTTGTTTTCTCTGTATGTTAATATTCCTTTTAAAATTTATTAAACATGATAAAGTAAGAAATGTAAAGATAAAAAATGATAGATGAGATTTTAATTTATTTTAAAGTATCAGGAAATGATAGAATCAGAGTCAAACATAAACAGGAGAAAGAATGAAGAATCTTTCGACAGAAAAGAAAGAAAGACATCATAAAGCCGTTACATGAAGTTGAAGAATGAATATTACATTTCTATACAAATTATAACATTTAAAAAAAATATATTACTCAGTCAGGTAAAATTAATCATATGAAATTATTAAAATACCTTGAAATAGATTTTCGATGTTTTGTTGAAATTGCTTGAAATGTTTCTCAAATAAATTTGCTGAAAAGGGTTTTTTATTAGTTATGAGTTAAGAACCAATATCTTAGCCGAAAACATAAATATTTTAGGCTAGATTGAAATACCTTACTTTTAAAGTTTATAGAGAAATATGTTAAGTAACAATTTTTATTTAAAAAAACTTCATTATATATTTAGAGTAAAATGTCACTGAAAATCAAAAGGTAAATTTTGAGTAAAGGAATAAACTAAAACGTTCTTCGTAGTAAACGCCCTACTTTAGAAATATTAAAATAGCATTCATTTTGGTCGATTTGAGTGTGGTGATATCGGTAAGCTGCTCAAGCATAAAGAGAAAGAGATGACGGCAAAGGTTGTGTATATTAGTAAAGAGTCAAACATAATAATCTAATCATTTGACCCTGTGCCGCGTCAGTCCGGTAATTTCGGCGGCTTATATTTGTCACCTAGTGATCAGATAACTACAACAGTACCCTGGTTATATCGGTAATCTCTTCCCCAATGTATTATGCTTCAGTATAATATTGTGTAATATTGATTTTTAAGAAAGAATGTCAAACATTCAAAGAATTTTGCTATGTCGTTATAAAGACTAGTATTACATAGTTCCATCGCTCCTATACCATATACATAACACAGTCAGCTTATCGATTGTCATGTCCTTTTGAATACAAGAATGTCTCTAGGATAGAGGAAGGCCATCATTTTTACCGATGAAAATTTTGTTTCATCAGATATTAAAATATTTCTAAAATTGAAAATTCTTCTACTGAATAAAAATGTAGAACTAAGCATTTGAAATGATAATTCAAACGGGGAACGTAAATGAACGGTAACGTCGCAATTATTTATATATTAATATAAATACGAGAATTTAAAATTATTCAACAATAATATTTATTTTTAAACTTTCTTAAATAAAATTTGAATTTCTTTTTTATAAATATTTTGTTTTAATCATTATAAAAAACATGTATTTTTTTACAAAAGAATAAGATACTAAACTTATTTATTTCACTAATATGTAACGGTAGAAATCTTACACAAATCTCATTAAAGTCTTAATCTAATTTCTCAATGGCTAATATAAAACCGACGACTCATTTATTTGTGGAATGTTTCAGCCATTTCATTTTTTTTTTTTTTTTTTTTTTTAATTGAACATTGGGGTATGATTTCTTGATACAGGTTATTTACACAGAACGAATTTTTTTCCAATTTTATTATAAATTATATGCCTCTTTAAAAATTTTAATAAACTGTTAATTTAAATTAATAGAATATCATCGACTTATAAGTAATACTTCAATGATCTATGAAGTAAAAATGTGATTACACTTTTCGGCAGTTAAGTAAAGAAAAAAGGCACCGTTTTATTTCAATGTATATAAAAACTTTCCCGATACGGAACATGTGTTTAAGTTAACTACTTTCAAAAGTTTCGTCTGGGTGATAAACCACCTTTATAAATTCAGGTAAGATTTTTGTGGTTATTACCCATGCAGAGGGGACACCACATACTGTCGATATCAGACAACTTTAATCTTTTCAAATAAATTGCATACCAAGCAATCTTTATCCTCCTATCATTTATATGTTTTACAGTCGTAGTATCAGTAAAAAACGTTATACTGTTCTTAATAACCAATAAATTATTGTTTAGTCGGTAATCCGAAGCGGCCTTGTCAGAATCCAATATGTTCTGTCGTCATATGTTAATACATCGGGTTACACCTATAGTGATGCAATTAAATCTTAGGCGTATATACAACCCCGTTAGTTGCCGTTGTAAAAGTGACTTTATCAGTCTTTGGTTTACAAAAAGCCAATAAAGAATTCGATTACGAAGCACAAGGATAATTTTTACACGTAAATATTTATTACTTATTTTTGGAAGATGTACTTAGGAAATTGGATGTTCAACATCCGGTTAATTTAATTATCTCTCAGTACCCAAATTCTTTGCGACATCATCATCTAAGCTACTGCACGTCGGCTTCATATTTCGTTTACCTATAAACTATCTCAATAAATTAAAATTACATTTAAAAAAAAATTAATTTCTTACGATAAATCCTGCTAGATACATTATCCTATGAAAATTATAATATTAAACGATGCGAATAGCTTTATCAGGATTGAAAAAAATTATTACAGTAGTTTTCTTTCTACGCACAGTGGTAAGTGTTCAACAAGTAAGTTGTTTTTACATGTCCTGGAAGTAACTGAAGGAAAAATCATTTGGTACAGTTAGGCAGCCATGGAGCAAGGAAGTCTTACGGCTCCCAATCTGGAAAGCTAAATATGTAATAGTACGTTCTAAAGTATTTTGTATTCTAAGCTCTAAGGTATCTTGTTTAATATGACCAATATTTTGTAATATTTAGAAGACTATATTTTGTATTAGTAAGGATTTGCACTTTTTTCTTCCTCTTTGCATCTGCATCTTCATGTATTTATTAATTATAAATAATGAATTAAGCAGTACGAAAAAAATGTTAACATTACAAAAGTTAATAGCTGAGTGAGCTCTGTGTTTGTGCAAAAAACATAAGTCTTTTGCTGGTCCGTAGCAAAGAAAGTATAATAATTATATTTTATATTAGTTTTTAAATTTTAGATAATCATGAACAGAGTATAATCAGTGTTGAATCACAATTATTTTTTAATAATAAATATTATTTTCAATCGATTATTTTTTATGAAATAAAATCTTACTTTTATTTTGTGAAAAATAAAGTATTTGGTTGGGTTTGTTATTTGGTTTATTAATAGCACTCGCATGTGTTTAATTAAATATATAATATAAACAAACACACACACACACACACACCCAACTTACTTTTATATATAATATTTTTACAGTTACATCGCTTATTCCTACGTTTATTTTTACTTCACAATATTACTTTTATTCTGTTGTCGTTACTTTTCCTTTTATTCCTTTTTTCTTCAAATTGTTAAACTTCACTCACGCTTCCTGATAGGTGAACTAAGGTTATTATTTATGTAAATCGCTGAAAGGATAAATTGAAATTACATTCCAACTTTCTATTTCAAAATTTCAGTCAATCATAATGCAAGTATCTGATGATACCTTCCTATCACCTGAACTCAGTAGAACTGTAAATTTAAGCAACTACAAGTTAATTGCTTATTTTAGATAAGCGATTTTAAAATAGTAATTTTTTAAAGGAACATTTTTAAACTGACCTTTGGATTGTGCGTTTCTGTTAATCTTACAAAACTCACTGCTATCTTTTTTCTTCATTTGAATACATAAAAAAAAGTCCGATGTGGACACCACACGAACTTCCGTGTACGGCTATTAAATTACATATAAAAATTTTTGCTACAATTCTTCAAAACATTGCATTTATTAAAAAATTATTTCGTTTGAAAGTGAGATACAGTGACTGGGATACATTATATCAAACCAAAGAGGAATTAAATGATTAGCAACAAAAACAAATAAACGAAATGATGATCAACACCGACTTGGCGGAGAATTGGAGAATATTGGTCGTCAATATCAGAGGAATAATGAAGTAAAAGATAAGGATTCTTTGTAATTTATTAAAGATCGGGCACGTATGCCTCAGTGTACTCGTACATTATTATTGTGAGGATCTATTTTTCACTTACTCTGTGGTTAAGTTTTATGTAGATTAAATTAAACAGAAATTCCAGAATAATTAAACAAAATTAAACAGAAATTTAACTAGAAATTCCAAAAATAATACGATTCTAAATTATAATTTTCAATTAATATTAAATAATCAGATGTTTCACCAAATTTATTACATATACACATCCGTAATAATGCCTTTAAATTGCATATACACATTTTTAAAAGTAAATAAAATTTTATTTTACTAATAACTTCGGATTTTTTTCTTTTTTTATTGTTATTATTGAATTAATTATTGTAATTTTTTTTTAAATCCAATTTTTTGGATTTTGGGCTGTTTTGGACATTTTTGGCTCAGTCGATTGCAATCAAAAGAGAGGTGCACAATTAAATGTTAACAATCCTAAATCCAAAATTTAAACATCCTACGGCTTATTGTTTTTGAGTTATGCGAGATTCATACGTCTCGCTGAAACTGTCAAAATGGATTCATGGATGGTCAAAATGAATATTTCCGTTGAAATCTGAAAACCAAAATTTTTGCCGATCACAATACATCCTTTACTTCTTACAAGGAAGTAAAACCGGAATATTTTTTGTTTTGTTTTTTATCGGTTTATACTTAGATTTATTGAGTCCATTTTTTCTTTTATTCCATTATTTTTCCATTTATTTCATTTTTTCCATTTATTTTTCCATTTTTTTCTTTTGAAAAAAAATGATTCATACCCTAATACTGCATTTTTTTAATATTGAGATGAATATAGTACTTCTTCTCATTATATTTTGTACTCAAAATCATATATCATTTTAATGGTTGGTAAGAGAAAATATTCAAGAAAGTGTAATATTTGGTTCAGTAGAGAAGCTTGCCAAAAAAGTTATTTATTGTTCAAATGTTTGTTAATAAAGTTGTAATAAATATATTGAACCTTTTTATAAACTATCACCTACCAGTTCCTAATTATATTTAATTTCAACGTTTCCCCCTTTTTTTTTGTCGACGATTATTTACTACTGTATAAAAAAATAAATTATCTATTATTTGACCTTTCGTTTATCAATAAAACTTTTATTTATAAAAACACGTGCAGGTGATACAGATTTTTAAAGTAAATAATATATTTAAGATAAATTTTATGCCGTTAATTACTTCATTTCATGATTAACTACTATGGCAGAGTAGTAAAGCGTAATTTTACCTTCGAATTCAGAACGTTTGCATTAACAGCCTACCATTAATTTTTTTTCCATTTTTCTTTCAAGGATATGAGAAAAATACGAAAAATTTTCTTTGATATTAGAACTGCTCTAAAAGCATCTGAGTAAATTTCATCGTCTACTTTTTGATCCCAAACATACAGGTTTATTATAAATTTACAACATAATTTAAATTCATACCGGGAAAATTTTCATACCTTAATCAAAAACCAAAGTAAGTAAATTTACTGGTGTAATTATTATCACGTATAATAATATTAAATAAGAATATTCTTCAAAAAAACTGCAAGGTAAGCCAGAGAGCATATAAAACTTTCTTAGGCAATTACATTTAATATGAGTATAATTAATTTTAAAAATTCAGAACGGGCTAACATACATCTCTTTATCGCTTAGTTTATAGTTGAATTATAAAACGTTTATCTACATTTTCTCTCAATTTATCGAACTTCTATAAGTGAAATTACGTTGGCCTTCCACTAAAAATAATGTGTATAACTCAGTTATTCTAAAAAGGTTAATTTATACTTAAATGATAATTTATGGTTAAATATTATCTGTAGACCAATATTCATTTGTAACTAATCAAATAATCTTTAAAATTCATTTCTATATTTCCCTGAAAGAATTTTCTAAAAATAAAGTATAAAAAAGGAAGTTTTTCTCGATAATATGATTAAAGAATTTAATTTTTAGATCTTTTTGTGTAAAAAATGTAAAACACCACTTTATTTAAGAAATTTTACAAAGACTATACAAATGAAAGTTCACTACGTAAAACCAAATATTCTTGTTGTTGAAATCATGTTTAGTTTTCAGGTACTCTCTAATAGCTTTTAAATTCGTTCATTGCAATTATCAACTTCCTAGCTGTAAACAAGCCGACCCTTTTAGGTTTAATTGTGAAGTTTGAACAAGACACTCTATGAAGAAATTTTGTTTATAAACTTAGAACATAACCAATTAAAGTATTTATTAATTCGGTTTAAAAGTAAAGTTTCTTCAAATTTATAGCTTTAAAACATTTTTTTAATGTAAATTGTTTGTGCAAGACTGTATTTAATTAAATTAATTCAAACCGGCTAATTATTCTTATTTGCTTACTTCATAATTTCAAAATTGTTACATGAAAATAAAAAGAAAATAAAAATATTATTAAAAGCTGAATAAAAAAATTTAAAATTCTCTTTAGTATAACTTCCTTATTAAAAAATGTATAATAAAGATAATCTTTGAAATACGAGGAGAAAATTTATGACTAAATTAATAATATTCATTTAATCAAGTTTCTGTAACCATATATTCCTTAAAGCAACCGTAAAACACTTAGTTGTAGACATATCAACCATTTTTTTAATATTTTTAGTATGAATTCTTGTCTCAAAAAGAAATTGAAACATAAATAAGTATTAAACTGGCGTTCTTTGCGAAAAAAAAATATGAGAAATATTTTGCAAGAAAATTTCAAAATAAGGATAGTATTCGATTTTAAACTATTAGTATCTTTGTAACTGTACATGTCTTTTAAGTAGATCTCATAAGAAACTACCTATTGTAATGGGTACCATGATTCGACTTCCGGAAAATTTCAACATATCTTCGCATTTCACATCCTCCAGACTCCAAAACCACTCAGTTCTAAAGTTTATATATTGTATATATATATATTTCACTTTCTGTGGACACGATAACTGCCGTAATTTTGTGCCAATCACTTTCAAATTTATATATAAAATATAACGACCCATAATCGTGGTCGAGTTCGTTAATGGGAAAAATCGATCCATGGGAGTGGAAATGCGGGGGCTTTTCCGAAAAAAAATATCGCTGTAACATTCTTATTAAGTAAAATATCGAATTCGTTTAACGTTCGTACTATTCTTTGGATAAGGACCTAAAACTTGCATAAGTAAAGGTTTTGATATCACCAACCATTCGCCCAGGGAGTTGGAAAATTGGGTTTCGAAGACAAAAAAGTATCATGCCTCCCTTAATAGACACAGTATCTAATCGGTTTAAAGTGGTCGTTAGTCTTCTAAACATTACCAAGACTTTTTTCTGAGACAATTTTTAATATGACCAACTCTTACGGCAAGGGATGACCAAAATGTTGCTGGAATTGTAAGAAGATGGGGCTTGTCGTGTGCTAAATATTTGAAACTTTTTTCACATGCAACCATTGTCGTATTGAGTAAATTGTTTTTTCTTAACTTTAAGATGGAAACCTTTTTTATCCCCTACTTAGCACCGGTGAAATCTATCTCCGCCTTCCGGCGTGCCGAAAAGGGATTTTTCTTTTATTTTATGTTATCATAAAAATTAAGTATTTTATGATGGACAAAATGATACCTTTTTCTTTGTTTAAATGAGATTAATAGCAACTGATTTGTGGCGGAAATCGGCCAGTCTGAATTATGAGGGATTTTTTTCATTTCTTTAATTAAGAAAAAAAAAGTGTAAAAGGATGAAGTTAAAATAGAATGTTAGAGAAGAATAATTTAAGATTTATAATTTAACAGTATCTTTACTAAATAGCAGATTATAAATAATAATATAATCTACATAAAAATATTTAAAAAACAATAAAATTACGTATTACTTGTAATTAAAACTACGATTTTTTTTAATTATGTGTAGTAGCTGGTGTATAAATTTATTTTAAATATATGGTTTACCTTACCGTATCCTCAAATTGTAATGCCCTCTTCTTTAATAAAACGAATGTGGTTTTGTGGGTGTGTGTGTGTTTCGGTGTGTGGTGTGTGTGTGTGTGTGTGGGGGGGGAGGGCGAGCGCGCGTAGGTATGTTATTTGTTTATTGTTAAGCGATACTCAACCTAACCTATTTTGATTCTGAAATCTTAACATTGAATCTGAAATGTAAATCCACTGCGTAAATCTATTACACAGTGAGATCTACTCACATTTATCGACTGTGTTGTCAACTTTTAATTTAACTAATAGCAGCAATAGTCAATCTGAATGTAGAAATAAAGAAAGTAGGCAGTAAAAAGTAATTAGATAAGTTTTTACTATCAAAAATTTATCAAATTAGGTATATATGAAATAAAGTTAAAATAACCTTATTTTATAATAACTCCTAACCCTTTTTATTAAATCTTCAATAAGGTAATTTGATATTTTTGCGCAATTCAGAAATTTAATAAATCAACAGATATTTTTCATTAGACGAGAATTTTTAAGAAATACGATTTACAGTAACACTGATTTTCATTGTAATATAGAATAGGAATAACATCATAAAAATGTCAGTAATATAAAGACCCATAAATAGCTTACATATTTCAAATAAAGAGAAAGCAATTTAATTCTTTTTATTATTAAGAAATTGTGTAGAGCATTCGTTATCCAAACAAAGCAATCAACTTGTCCTTTCTTTTTTTCCATTTTCTTGCCTGGATTTGTTTTATTGTCAATTAATGTAATTAAATCCCATTATACTGACTACTTACTCATCCAATGAAATAAAACTAAATATATTTTTTTGTGCGCTATAAAATCTGAAGTAACTTCATACATGTGTAATTCAGTATATCTTACCTCACGAAATCAGTGCAATTTCGGATTAGTGTATACTCAGATAAAAACGTACCTTTCACCTTTTTGTGCTATTCCGAATCAAAGCTGTAACTAACTTACAAGTTATAACCTAACAGTTTGAATGATTTTGATGCAGTTCTAGTAAAAATTTTAATCATTTTAAAAATCGTTGTTTTGCACACGTTTGAAATCATTTTAATATATTAAACCCATATCAGTTCCAAAATAAAGTATTGTAAAATGAAATAAAACTTAAAAAGTTAAAGATTGAAAATGTAAAATTTTATGTCACTAACGCCGAAGTTTTCCACAATTGGCAAAGACATATTACTATATAATTACGTGTTTATTTTTATACGATATTTATTTGGTCGCATTTACTGTAGATTTTCTAAAAATACAAAAATATTTCTGTTTACAATTATTCTTTTTAAGTCATCGATTTCATCCTTTCAAGGAAGCGGTTGTTAGAAATTTTATTTTAGGTGTAATACACCAAGAAAATGTTTAAAAATAAAATAATATGTAGCAAAAATGATTTTTAGATCACTGTGCACATTATTTGTCAGGAGCGCATAAAACATCATACACGTCACCATTCTTTGTAATACTTACCCAATAACATTGTCAATTAACTAGAACTTTGTTTACTCATCTTCAGTAATTACATTTCTGCTTCGCAAATGTTATTTTACATTATGCAAATATACGTTATTCTACTGAAGTACTAATATTTAAACAGTACTTACAATAATTACGAGTATGTCGAATTTAATTATGGTATTGAAGTTAAAGAATAAAAATACATTTATATTAAGGTTTTCTTATATTTTGCATACTCACTGATGCAGATAGAAAGTATTGCTGCTGCCACACACAAGAGTCCTTAGCCAATGTCGTTCTGAGTTCACCACCTGAGAAAATTCAAATCAATACAATGATAGTTAAAAAGATTTTATTAAAACACTAAACTAATAATTTTTCCTTACCTTATATTTGCCATCTAGTAATTATTTTTTTTACATATGCAGCATTTTTAATGAACAAGGAACAGCTTAACTTTGCAAAAAAAGATATGTTTTTGTCAAACAGTGGTAAAAAGACATCGCATCCAACTGCGAACCCTTAATTTATCACCTGCTACTAAAAGTCAAAATTTACTGATGAATTAATTGTAAAAGTATTAGTTTTAAAGTAGACTTTTTGTAAATCGATTTAAATATTTTTTTAAGTTCATTTTGTTTAAATTTTTTACTTTTAATGTTACTTTTTTACTGAGGAATTAGTTTAGCTGCAATAAATACTGCCCGTATTAAAAAAAAAAAAAGTTGGAATGAAACATAAAGGCAAGGAACCCGCATTTTAGAAAAATATGGAAAATAATGCAGAGAAATTACATAAAAAGATTGCGACCAAGTTTAAAATAAGAATCTCAAATGAAGGAATGTGTGTTATATTTTTAATCTATGATTTCCAACTAATATTTTTGAATTTTTTAATGAAAAAATGATCAATAACAAAATTATATTAGTCTATACGTCATTATTCCGTAAAAATCATCAAAGTCGATCAATCTGTTGAATAAGTAACAAAGTTACAAAAAGAAAATTCTCGTCAGCCTGATTATCTCCTCATTTTATTAAATATATTAAAATTGAGAAAAACTTTGAAAACGAGATAAAAAATATAAGTGAATTCTCATTTATATCGCGTACAGCAACCAATTAAATTTGTATTGCACTGTTATACAGAAAAAATTCTCCACGTAAAGTGAAAATACAGTTTGGTTAACAATTAAAAAAAAAAACATTTTTGTCTTTTACAGCACTGCAAAAACAAGACTGAATAATTCATATTTTATTATCCTTTTTGTTGGAATGTTGACCCAAGCAGCCACGTCCCGGTTATTGCCTAGAAATTAATTTGTTTTGTTTTCTTATTTATCTATTTATTGTTTACCGATGGTGTAATCTTTTTGCTAAGTCGACTTGAAATTGCAGTTTCTTTTTATATATGATTTTTCTATGTTGAAAAGTACAAAAAAAATTTCGGGAAGGGAAAGATTAATATATGATAAACAACAGTTAGATGAACAACGTACAGTTAGAGTTGGCATTATCAAAAGAACGGCAATGCTTCTCACCGATTATCTCAGGAATGAGAAATGAAATTTCTGACTCTTCTTTATATTTAGTAACATCCAGAGTGCAGTTTGGAAAAGATTTAAAAATCTGTATGTGACAAAAATGTCTTTACAATGCATTTCCTTGTTATACTGAATTCTAGACACATTTTTGTTAAAACATTGAGACTTATCTATACACAAGAAAAATAGGAAGATTCACTGCTAAAGCATCAATAGATCTTAAAAATTTCATACGGTTATAAGAGCAATTTCTTAATTTTCGTTTGAGAAGCCGATAAATTTCGAGTAATTTTTATGTAATTTTACCTAGTGAGAAGTAACAATAAAGTAAATAAAAAATTGTACACTTTCAAGGATTCAATATTCAGTAGGATGCACGCATTTTCGTCTGTATTGAAGAATTAGTAGGCTCGTATTTACCGGATATCCTGATCCCACAGGAGAAGACACCCTCCATATGACAGTTTCGGTCGCCACGCTACCCTCTCCATATTTAGCCCTTATGGGCTTTACCGGAGATCTTCTTCAGTACCACGGCAATGACATCTTTCAGTCAAGTTTCAGCCAGGATGCCACGATGCGAATGCCACAAGCGACATTCCCATCGGACAGTCATTATTCTTAATTTTTAGTTACAGGACAAGATACCGACTCCCCGGGCGGTCTGCAGGTATCAACCGCTCCATGCAAATCACCACCGAAGGCGCAATGATTTTAGCCGTGGTTTTGAATTGGAGAAAACAGTCGCGATCAATGATTTTACTTTCATCAGATAAAATTCACTGATCTTCAAAAACTGCAAACTGATTATCCTCTATAAATCAAAGAACCGTACCAGAATGGGTCAGGCTTCCTTAAGGATCCAATATAGCAAAAAAATATGCAGGATTTTTTTTTATTTATCTTACGAATTACTTAAAATTGGGTTTCAAATTTTATCCGGGCTGACAATTTGTTTATCATTTAACATCACTTATATTTCAATTAATTTTAGTCGTAGGTAGAAATATTTTTAATTACTGATAGTTCATTCCAGTGGAACGAGTTAATGTTTGGTTCGGTTTATAATTCATCTGAACCTCAAATAAAAATTTTTTTGAGTTACACTGTGATGTAAGATTTATTTATTTATTTTACTAGCGTGTGATTAAATAAGCTACAGAATAAAATTCCATTAATCTCAGTTACTCTCGGCCGGGCCCAGTTTACAATCTGTATTAATCATATATTGTATATAAACGCCAACAAGGGTATGGTTTTTTTTTATTATTGTAAGCTGAAATAAGAATTAAAAACGGTAAAATACTTTACAAAATTAAATTTATGATGAAAAAGCAGAGAAAACATTTTCGCTGACCTAGCTGATGTGAACAAAATAACATATACTTTTTCCTCGTATATTACAAGGCAAAAAAGTGTTTATTAGAGAATAAAAACCGATGAAACAATCCTTTTCAAACCTAGTAACAAAAGGTAAATGCAACTTAGCAAAGGTTAGTAGAAACCATTAGCTTTATCGTAAAAGAAGATACGGCAACATTATATTATACTTGCGATTTTTACGATTGTTTCATCATTATTATTAATGATGAAACAATCGCAACTTATTTTTTAAAGAAAGATTTTTCTACATTAAGAGAATGTCTATGATTTATTTTATTAAAGCGTATTATTATAAAAACACTGACAGTTTATAAAATTGGAATTAAATCCTGTTATTTCTCCTTTCTACATTATTTGTTTTCTTGCTGTATATGTTTTTGTTGAGTAGCGCATCTAAGTTTCTGATGACCTCTTTATAAGTACGTAAATAAAATTATCTAATAGTCTTAATGTGATTTATTTCTAATAGTCAACTGCAAAGAACGTCTGTTAACACATTACTTTGTCTATCTACAACGAACTACTTTTATAATAGTCTAAAAGGAAAAATAACTGTAAATTAGTTATAGTAGTCAGTCTGGCTCAACAGGAAATAAAACGTTTACTAAATATTTGTAATAATTATGTCTACAGGTTTAAATGCATTTACAGAGTTATTTTATTCATTAGATAAACTTAAACACGGTTGAACCATTTCTCATCCTGGTTTTCTATCGTTTTTACTGTTTTAGTTACCTAATTTAGATCAAAATGTTATATATATATTTTTTTTAATTTATATATATTGATTGAAAGTAGTTCCATCAGTCTTCTGTTTTTAAATATCTTAAATACACAACATAAAGGATATTTTACTTTTAGCAATTTTAGTAGTTTATACTAGAATAAAAATTTAGATGTGGTTTATGAATCACTTACTCTTAACATTTCTAATATCATTTAGAAACAACAAGAGGATAAAATAACAAAAACGTTAATAACTGAGTTGACTTATTGAACAATAATATCATAAGAGATATTAACAAAAAGATGATCTTAGTAAAAACTAAAATCCTATTACGATATGATAATCAGACAAGAATGCCTGTACGCATCTTTAATTTGCAATGCACCTTTCGTTTGAAATTAGATAAAATGAATTTATGAGGAAAAAATCTTGAGAAAAATCGTAGGACCAATAAAAGTTAGTGAAGTCGAGTAAAAATTCGGAAGTCATGTGATCTTTACAAATATAATTAAACTGAAAAAGTATCAAATTTCACCAGAAAAAGGAGAGCCAAATTCTTCGGCTATCTTATAAGAATGAATAACAGGTTCACAAAACAAATCTTCAACCACATTTTACAACAAAAATAATGAAAATTAATGAACATCCGTGATTTAAAATAACCTAAAAGAAATGAAAATATCTGAAGAAATACTACAAGATAAAATAATGTTCATAAAACTGGTGCAAGATTTCAAGGGTTTCCAAGAGAAGAAGGAAAAAGAGACCAACATCATTTGGTCAGAAGAGACAAAGCAAAAACAAAGCCAAAGAATGAAGAACTATTGGAAGACCAGGGAATAAAAAGTCCAGAATAAAGAGAAATGAATCCAAAATCTTTGTCTGCCAAAATAGAAAAAAAGCTTAGTTGAGTTAAATATCTCTAATTATTAAACTTTAGTAAAGGAAAATTTTTGTAAACAAAACAATATCAGAAGCATATTTAATTGAGATACTGACATATTAACAAATCCTACCGTATTCAACAGATGAAGTTCACGTTGTTTGACAAAGGTTTAACTACTTAGTGTGTGAAATATACGGGAAATATATTCATGTTGTACCGCGTCTATGTTAATTTTGAAGATTTGCCAAGAATTAATAGTTACCGCCCCAAACAAGAAACAACTAAATTTAAATACATATCGTATTAACGTAGACTATAATAATTTAACCTAAATGTAAATTGTACGTAATAAAATATTAAACGTATGTTTAAAACGTAATGAGAAGAAAAAAATTAAGACTTGTTTTTAAGTTTCGGTTGAAAAAAAAATTAAGTTGTGTTAATAAAATTAATATGAATATGGAATGTGACATAATATTTTACTTGCTTCAGTTTGATCAATAATTATGATGATTTAATTTTTTTTTTAATTAATAAAATATCACACATATAATTAATTTTTCGTAAATTATATTCAGAAATATTAAATACATTATTTATAATAGGTATCAATAGATATTGTTAATAAAGAATAAAAATCAAGTGACAGACAATCTCATTGTTCAACAATAGCGATCCCTCAATAACTTGAAGTGCTAGTTTTATTATTTTGCAATTGAATACTAACTTTATTTAACAAGTAGTTAGGTTAAATTGTTGTAATGATATCTGTTCCTTTTCACATTTGACTCTTATGGAGATTCCAAAATTAGAAATATGAATTAAGTTCAGCTGTTTAGGCTCTAGAAGAATGAGTAACCCGCATACTTAGATATCTACATTCATGAATTGCTGAAACCATTTGTTAACAAACAAGGAGGGTTTGTGAGCCACAATTGAGTAATAATAATCACTCAAACTCAACATTTTCTTTATTTTTACATTATTTTTATACTTCAACCATACTGTTTTTTATATTTTTTTTTTTATTATTTGTAAAATTGATTCTGATGATAAAAAAGTCTGGAGAAGGTATTCATATTACAGAAATTGAATATTATCTGATGAGTAATTTAAAATCCGCTTACCTCAATTAATTTCCTTCGGCTCCTAATACGTAGAAGCAAAATCTTTGATGAATTTTACGCACAACTGAATAAACATGAACACTAGTACTTTTATTTTCAGCAATGTAATGCAGCAACGTTCTGTGATTAGCTGGCACAAATTAATTGTTTTTTTTTTTTCAATAGAACAAATTATTCGCTAGGATTTTTGGTTACCTCACTCATCCAACTTCTGTATGCCTAATTTTCTTATCTCTAGAGATTCCTAAAACGGACAATTTACGTTATTAACTCAACTTCTTTGGATGAATTGGAGAAATCAATTTTTCCAAACTATCTTAAGCATACATAAAAATTATTGAACGAGGACAAAGTTGGATTGTTGCTCATGGAACCTCACTTGAGTATCGTTCTTAAAAGTAAAAAACAATTATATGCTTATTTTTATGAAAATGGAAACTTTAAAATGTCAACTTTATTACTTAAAAATGTCAACTTGTCGCATTTATTGTCTTTTCTATTATATTAAAAAGCCTGTGAATTATTTGAAGAAACGTTCTTTAAAATGCATTATTCCATACATATTATAAATTCACAAAATATATGACTTTACATACCGTGAAGAATAATCTCTCGAGTGCTAATGTTAGATTTAATAGTCTCTGTTAACAGAGGGCATATTCATTTATAGTATAAAATATTGTATGTTGCTGAATGATATCAAACATCGCTGTTATAAACTTCTACCAAAAGTAAACTAACATATTTATGTCATACGCAAAATAATTTAAATGCATGTAAAGCTAAAATCTCATGAATTTATTTTTATATTAATAAAATTTCTCTCTCTAAAAACATTTTCTCACCTTCTTAATCAATTATAAAATTTACAATGATTTCTTGAACACAATTTTTTTTTGTTTTCCTACTTTTCAATATGCTTACAGTGTTTCTTCTCATTTAATTCACTTAATTGTTATAAGTTTTTTCGAATATCATGCTTTAATGCTTAATTTTCGTATACCATCGTCTTATTCTACCATACTTCTACGCCAAGCTCTGAGATTACAGTTTATGTGAGTTACCTTACAGGAAATTCGATTATCACAGGGAATAAAGATCGGTATGCTCAAGCATATACTTTGGAAATATCGTAAAATATTATTACTTCCTTGAAAGAAGTAAAGGAAGTATTGTGATTGCGAAAAATTTCGGTTTTCAGATTTCAACGGTTATATCCATTTTGACCATCCCTGAATTAACTTTGACTGGTTTCGGCGTGACGTCTGTACGTACGTATGTATGTGTGTATGTATGTGCGTATGCATGTGCGTATGCATGTGCGTATGTATCTTGCATAACTTGAAAACGATTAGCCGTAGGATATTGAAATTTTGCATTTAGGACTGTTGTAACATCTAGTTGTGCACCACCTCCCCTTTTGATTGGAATCGACTGGACCAAAAGTGTCCAAAAAGCTAAAAATCCAAAACATTTGGATTTTGGACTTTTTCTTAACTGCAGCCCTCATTAAGAACTTTTCAACGATATACGATAAATGATATTATGATTATTTTCATTGGTTCCAAAGTTATAGCTAAATAAAATTTTAATTAATGAAATATTTGGATCGTACAAGGGAAATGAAATGAATGCACATCGGTTCAAATCTGATTTCATCTTTTTTTAACATTTTTTTTAAATTTCAATTTATTGATTTATTAATAATTATTAACCTCTGATTGTAAGAAAAAATTACAATAAATAATAATTCAATAATAGCAATAAAAAAAACATATAAAAAAATATCAGAAATTATTAATGAAATAAAATTTTACGTTCTTTTCATTTAAAAAGAAAAATGTGTATTGGTAATTTAATAGGCGTACAAGCATGTCGTATGGTATCCACATCTGATTTTTTTCTCTTTTAAATTCGAAACAAACTGAAACATTTGAAAATTGTAAGTTATAAATTAGTCAATATTTTCCTGTTACGTTCAGAAATTTAACTTAGCATAAACACTTTCTCCCGCAGAAGAAGATGATAAGTACAGCTTGTTTTCTAACTGAAATGAAAAAAGGTTTTTTGATACAATTGTATGAATACGACAGAGAGATTTTTAGGTTTATTAAACTATTAGCTTTCTTTTATATCAAAATAGCTTTAACCTATTAGTTTTAATTAATAAATTAAATGGCTTGTATAAAACTGAAATTTATGGAATTAGCTGTGCCCAAACTGCATTCTTTGTTAAAATTTTCTAGTTATGCTACTGGTCTACTTCATTAAAAACGTTTTTAAAGTTTTAACATTCGAAATATGAAAAAGGGTGTAAGTAGCTCTTTTGTGGTGAAAATCTTTCTTCAGTATTTGTTGTATAAAGTTATTTTATGTAATTTTTTGCAACTAAGAAAATGATTCTGATTGCAAACATAGTATAAAAAAATGCGGGTACATTTGATCCTGCAAAACTACTTTTCAAAAGTAAATAAAGAAATTTAATTAGCATGAGGTACACATACCAGTTGCATGGTAAGTTTATTTATAATTTTGTAATGCAGTGCTTTTTAAGATTATAATTCATTAGTACCTAATTTAATGCACTAATGCTTCCAAAGGAGTTTTCTTTATACTATGTAATAATGTGGGATCTCTCTAAATCATATGAAAGTAATAGTAATTAATAAACCGTAATCTCTATTGTTTTGTGTGCACTATTTGTTACCGAAGGAGGATACGTGAAATAGGAAATAATTTTATAATGAGCAAAGAAAAATGTACAACATTATTATCAAACGTGTAAATTTTCTAACTTTCCTCTATGTGCGTTAACCTTTATAAACATTATTAAACTGTTATTTAATGTGTCCTAATATATTTACTTATTTTTTAAATTATATATGACTTTATATTAAAATTTATATATATTAAAATTTCTTTATATTAAAATTTCGTATATTAAAATTTACAGTTCTCATTTTTTTATGTAGCATTAGGTATATCGTCGTGGAGGTTTCTATCTCTTCAAAAATATCGTGGTAAAAACTATAACCAAAAAGAGAACAAGTCCAAATGTTAATTGATACCCCACGTTTCTGCGTAACTTTAAAAGTATTTTCACTATGTTCTCATAAATTTGATTTATTGACTCCCAAAAAAATCTTTCATGACTTTAAACGTTATTTAAACGGTAAATTCTTTCTCATTATTCAGAATCCTCATGTAATCTTTCACCTGCTTCCTTATTTGTGGACCTACAAAAATCACTTTTTAAATTTTGTCGTCACTGAAAAAGTGAAACTACTTCCTTATATGTGAGAATCATAGGTTACAATTTATAACATACTCAATTTATCAATTCTGATTTGACATTAATAGATTGTAAAATTCTCTTATTCTGCCTGGCATTAGCGCGTTATTTTCCCTTTTGAGAAATAATAAACGCAATGAAATGTATCGACATATAAGTATCCTGGAATGTATATTCCAATTTCATACTTATAAACTATTAATCTGTAATTTTTATGTATTTCCCGATTGAACCTATTAATTTTTCGATTACAGATTTCATTTTGTCACATGCGTCTATCCTAGAAAGTATGTTTTTTTTATAAAATTTAATTTCATATTAGGTTATTAGCTTAAGTCATCATATATGTGTCTAGCTAAATTGTAATTTACAGACCAAATTGACGTTTTCTTCTTTCATAATGAAGTTGTTTTCTTCCTGAAAGACAGATTTTCAGGAGTGTCTGAAACTAAAAGAACTGCACTTACAGTTGCATGTCTTCGAATATATGAATGATACTTATAGCATGTTTACATTTCTTAGAAGTTCCAGACGCGTAAGTTAATAGAAATGGCAAATTATGTTAATCATTTTCTGTTTTATATCGAACGACAATGAAAAAGTAGAACTAGATCTTTTTTATATTTATAAAATAGTATAAATTATAAGTAATTTCAAACCGTGGATATGAATATCGTTGTCGAATTTACTTTACTTCATGAATTTTATCTAAGGATTCATTCACCAATACTGTAGGAAGCGTTCCGCTTGATAAAGAAAATAGTCTGCCTTTAAGAAGCTCATTTTTTACTAACGAAGGGAAAATCGGCTAGTATTTGGGAAACGTTTACAGTTTTTAACATGACGGTAATATTCTGTAATATCTTTCTCGAATTTATGCAGTATAACTTAAAAAACCACTGTTTATTATAGTTATCAATAGTGTATTAATTTATATTTTCTGGAGGACCACTCTATTATTTAGAGAATTAAGATTTTAAAAATAACATTCTTTCCCTTCTTGCGTAAGTGACTAGGTTAATCAACACATTAATTAATTTATTTTAATTTGAGAAATTAAAAAAACGTATATATTCACTTACTTACTCCTAACGAGTTGGAAGCTATTCTTCTTGTTTTATAGTCATTTTTAGAATCCTTTCAAACGAACTGAAATGAAATAATAGAGTAAGAAAAATATCGGACACTTCAAATCGCCTGCGAACGAATTTTTCAGTATAATTTCAAAAAAAGAAAGTGATGTAAGAACAAGTGAAAACATGTAAAGAAATAAAGACAAAATATGCGATTAAAAAGTAAAGTAACATAATTATTAGAGAATAAGTGGTATTCCTGATGTCTTTTATAACTGTAATAAAATTAGCGGTAAGACGATGAAGTGCGCAGTGGGGAACATGGACTGGAAGATAAAGGAAAACTCATAATTAAAATCTAACTATAGGAAAGGAGATTGGAATGCATAAAAGAAAATGTGTTCATGTGTGTGTGCGCGCGCTCGCTCAATCACGGCTGAAACCAACCACAAATTCCTCAGTTGTATCAACTACAAATTATATTATTATTCGTAGAATAAATTTTCTTTCATTAATGAAATAACTATTTTCAACACCATCTTAATTTTTTTTTTTAACTTCCGTTTCCACCGTTAGGCATTGCTTCAGAGGATGAGATGAATGATTTGTTGCGTGTGTGAAAATGCCATGCCTGACCGGGATTCCAACCCAGGATATATTATTGTAATTACAATCATTAAAGTATACTGTGCTAATTACCTTTCCATTATTAACTTAAATTATTAATCCATGGCTAAAAACAAATTTCAATAACAAAAAAATAATAGTTTTATTCTACAGTATCGGAAAAAATCTCTCTAAAGTATCACTTTGTGTGTGTGTGTGTGTGTGCGCGCGCGCGCGCGTGTTTGTAAAAAAATTATTAATATTGTAAGGTTGGTTAATCATGTAAATATAAATAATACATTGTGTTATGAGTATTTATGTAATAATTACACATATGGTAATTACCCTACAATAACACACCTTTTGATGTGTTGTGGGTAAAAGCGCTAATTAAAGGTAGATTAATATGAATAGTTTACATTAATGAATATATCTATAATTTTAATACAGTATTATTATTTGATCATATGAGGGTTATTGTCAGAGGGGTATTTTAGTTAATATAACGGTTGATATGAATATTGACATTAGACTTTGTTCATAATCCAAAATCAAAAATAATACAAAATTTTAAATATATATATATACACACACACACACTAGTCGGGGCTCGCTTTGCTCGCCCGACCGTCTAGCTAGGAACCCTGCAGTGTTCGTTACGCTCATGTTTGTGTGAAAAATATTGATATAACAATTAAAGTCTCCAACTTATAGAAACCTGAAAAAGAAACTAAATTACAAAAGACAGAATATTAGTAACTAAAGTTTGCATTCTTTTGACGAGGAAAACTTAACTATTTATTCCTGTTATCATGATGAAAGAAATTAATTTAACTTTTAATTAATTATCTTCTTTAATGAATATTTTTAGATGACAACTTCACCTCCGGGGCGGGGGGGGCTAGAATCTCGATCTATGTCTTAAAACCATTTCTGGGATAACACGAATGTATCCTGAAATTTTAAAGCAATCTGTCGGTTGGTTCTCACGTGATGCGAGAACATACAGACAGACAATCAAACAAACTTTCGGCTTTATCTTTAAGATAATATTTAAAATTAAAGTAACAAAGATTATTTTATCAATCTTTTATTAGTTACAATATACCGGCCGAATATAGATGGTTGTGATGAAACAGGCCAAAAGCACTTTACAGCTCGATATTAATATTAACTCCCCGCAATTTATAGAGGAATAACAACCCAACTCCCGGCAATTTACAGAGGAATAACAACCCTACCTAGTAATATAATAACAGTACCAATATTTTAGTAATACAATACATGCCTCAGTGTTAATTTTTTTTTAAATAATCAATTACAGACCTGATTTTAACTATCAGAATTAATAAATTTAGAAATTACTCGTATAATTGAAAAAAATCTTGATTGTTTTATACTAAGGTTTTTTTCATATCAAATGTAACTTTATCAGTTTTTTTTTAAATTTCTAATTACTAAATTAATCTTATTTAAATCTTCGTCACGGACAATCCTTCTGCATGTTCATTGTTTTTGCTATTTTCTTTAGAACAGTCAGTCATTTTCACTATCACTCTCACAATCTTTAACATTTTTTTTTTTTAAGTATAATAATTTTTTTTGCCATTTCATCTATTTGCAAGGTTAAAGTTTAAAATAATCGTACTCTTTTTTTCTCATTTATTTTGTAAACATTTCATATTCAAAAACAATTATTATTTTTATTTTATTCAAATTAGAATGTTAAGGTAGAATTCCAAGAATATGGTGTTCTTTTTTTCCAAACGTTCATCAGTTATACTTCATTTATTAAGATATCACATCTGTTGAATAATTGTTTTATCTATTATGCGGTACCGCTCTTTGTAGTTTTGTGTCATTTAATTACTCCATTTATTCAGGGTTTTAACCATGAAGAAGTAAAGAAGTATTAATTTTTTTCGAAGTTAGAATTCAGTCCTTTATCAACTAGTGAGTTGTGATAAGGGGCATTATCGAAGACTGCTGTTGATTGTGGGTGAAGACTGGGATTTATTTTTTACATGCCCATTTCATAAAATTATTTACATTCATACTGTCATGATAGTCATCGTCAATTAAAATGACTATCCAAATTAACATTCGAAATGAAAAGAACCCCCACTTCCCCCTCGGCTTGGATAATTATTACAAAGTAACCGTAAGTAACACTTACACTTAAACAACAATCGATATTTTAACTACTTCGCCACCATAACCTTTGTTTTCTAATATGAAGTTAAAATATAACATTCGTCCAAGTGAATGATTGGAACATTAGATTTTCTATGATTGATAATTACTTTTAAATATTCTTTTCTTTTACCGAACTTCAGTTTTCTCAATTAAGAATTTCCAGTTATTTTCAACTTTACGCTACTAGAAACCTAATGTTTTCATAATAACCGCTAAGAGGTTTCAGAACCTTTAAAATCAATAGCAACTTGAAGTTTTGACGCAATTTTTTTTAGGAGGGAATTCCTTCTTTACATGAAATCCATTAATATTTCTTTATATTAAGCCTTTATCAAAATCTTCAGGTTTTGAGCGTTGTTTAAACGAAAATAACTGAGATATTGATTTAAGAAGCCCTTGTTTTCTTTTCCATGTTTTCGAATCCGTGATCTTAGCTCAAACAACAGCAGTAGTTTATTCTTTGCATTTTTTATTGGCTATTGTTATCTTTTAATTTTTTAATAATAAGTGTAGATAAATCCGTTTATAAAATTATTAAATGATAGACTAAATGTAAGTAATAAGATGTTACTAAATAAATTATCATTTTTATAAGCATTTATCTAAAGTGTAATAATTTGAGTACAAACATAATAACACTAATGCAGTGAAATTTTTTTTTTATAACATTAATTTTAAAATAAGTGCTTATGAAATTGATATTTAAAATGAATAAATATAAATGTAAAAATAATTAAAATAAATTTTCAATAAGCGTGACGAAATCTCTTACAAATGATAGAATAACAAAATAATAAAAATTAATAATTCATTACATTAATTTTGATACTTTTTAGATATATACAGTGTTACAGAAAGGGCAGTAAAATTCTCATCGCAGCAAATGCCTGCCTCTTATAGCCAAGCTTGTATACTCACCCGACGAACTGTACATAAGCGTACAGCTCAGGCGCTATGTGTGAGCCAGAACATTTTCGTCATTTATTGATTATAGCCTCTTTAGTGTTATAGTTGGAAAATTTCAAGTATGTAGTGAAATTATAATATCTAACTGGAAATACAAACCGATACAAAAAATTATTTTCGCGGGACAAAACCTGCTTTCATTAGCAAGAAGTTGCTTATCTACAGAAACTACAGTTAGTACAATAAGTTGCTTATCTATAGAAATGTTATTTACAGAAACTAAGAAATAACATTTTAAATTGGTAATTATTTAATTGAATAAAACAGAGAAAAAACGTTTTTTTATGTTCTTTTTTTCCTTTCAAGAATCACATGTTCTACTAAGATAACAAAATAAGATTTAAATAAAAAGTAACCGGCAAAAAGATTTTCGTTTTAACTATAAAAAGTAAAGAGCAGATGTTTTTTATGTTGGATGATAACTTCTAAAGCTCTTATTAGAAAGTAGGAATGACCGATGGTTATAAAAGTAGATTTCAAGATAATGATAAGTTACAAGTTGTAGGCCAGAATTCTAATCTTAATGATAATTATGACTATATAGATTAAACCATTCCTTACCTATAAATAAATGGCCAAATAAAAAAGTCAACACCTCGAATCAAGAAAATTGCACTAAATATCTTTCAGAAAATCATACCAATCAATCAAACTATGATTCTTCCAAATTCTTCAATACTTGACTCAACACTATTGAGTTCTCCTTGAACTTATCTTCTACACCTTCAATGAATGAATGGAATTATATATAAGAGAAACTAATTTATTTTTAAATAAAATTAAAAAGAATAAAATTAAGCTTTTCATATATCTTAGGATTCATTTTTAAACTTTTTAATTTATTCAATTATAAAATTTATGTGAAAGTTGACCAACTTAACAATGTTTTCTAACTTATCAAATACCTAACAAAATTAACTAATCTATCCAGTTTGTTTTCCTGTCTGCATTAAACAATGCCTTTCAAAAGACAATATATCAGAAAAGTAATTCTTTTTTTGCAGCATACGAGTATTATTAAACGTTTTTTCACAGTAAAATTTTTTTTTTTTAAGCACGCCACTACATTTTGATTTATTTGTATAATATAACAATACTAGTGACTTTGTTACTGCTATAGATTTACTTTTTTATAAAGTAGGACGAAGAAATACACAGAAAGAGGAAGCGACCCTTAGAAATAAGAAGTATATTTTTATATTTTCCTATAATCTTTAACAAACAGGCAAAACAAAGGATGTTTCTCTTCCTTCAGGCCTACTTTGCCATTTACGAAACAGGCTCTATTGTTTAAAATTGTAAACACTTGCAAACACAATTTGTTTAAAACAAGTTATCATTTCCTGAATGGAGAATCTAGTTTACTTTTTTTTATTGATACTTCTTTTTGCAGAAAATTTATTCCTTGTTCGTTACGATAAGGTTCAAATAAATTTAGCAGTACATGTCACCTTTCTGTAAAGATTCGAAGTACGATATTTCTTATCCGCCGTTAAGAGTACAAAATTTAACTTACCATTTAACTACTCAATGACTGTTTTTCAATATTTAATTTTATTTTGTTTAATTAGCATTTTTATCTTTTATTAAAAAATGTTAATTACATTTTATTATTTTTGTATGTACCTTATTTTTATTATTAATTTAGTAATTCGTTTGCTGGAAAATTTAGTAAATATGTCATTGATTTCTTGTCATAAAATACTTCGTAACGGATGTTGTCATTTATAACATGAATAAGTTAGTATTTATTGGCTCATTTAATCAGTCAAGCTCATTGATTTCTGTTTCAGTCCCCTACAGAGAAATTTTATACATTTGAATAAATTTTTATTTTTTTTTTATTTCATAAAAAGGAGTCAAAGTAAATTCGACTCAAAGTAAACCACTAAAAATTGCAATTGTCACGACTTATCACGTTCATGAAAATAAGTTTTCTACAAAAAAAACAATGAAATAAACTGTTATAAAATGTGTTGGTTGGTTTGTATTTTTCATTATGCAACTCCTTAAGGTAACAAAAATTCCAAATTCAAATAATTTATGAACAGTTAAAACTACCATTTAATTTCAAAAATGCTATTATAAAATTAGAAATAATAAAATAATTAAATAACTGAGGATTGATGCTACATTTTTTAAATCGTTATGTAGCCCGATTTAAATTTAATCGCATAATATTTTCTCATAATTTTTTTTTAAAATCTTTACAGATATATTTTTTCGAACATTTTATTAAATAATAGCCAAAAACCTATTTTGCTGCGAATGTCTCAGAATGACGTATAGCCCTAGGACATCTTTCAAGTAAACTTCAGTTAAAATTAAACCAAGATTATACTTAACTCTATTTAACTTTCAGTTATTAAATAAATATCTATTCAGACTAAATATTTACTACACTAATATATCTCTTTCACTAACTAAATATACTAATTTTCTTTCCTATTTAATTACAAAGGATAGAAATACAGGGGCATATAGGTAGTATAGATTATTATACCGTCAGACGACAATCAGTAGTATATTCGGTTATAATTTTCAGTAAACCGTGAAAATGTGGTTTGACTTTTAAATTTTTGAAAATATTATTTTTTGTTCTCAAAGTCATAAAGTACATTAATTACTCTTTAGAAAGTTTATTTTCTTAAATAAAGAAACATTTTTTTGTTAAATTTAACGTTTAATTTGTTATTTTCGGATGATTACTAATTAAATTAATATAACTAAAGCTAAGAAGTATTTTATTATGTAATAAAAAATTAAATAAATCATTATACGTGATGACTTTTATTTATCTATTATTGTAGCCATTGGTTACGTATTAATTTAAGTAAAAATAGCTTTATAAAGTCTTTTTTAATTATTTTTTCCATCATTTTGACAATTCTCTTTCGGAGTTACTTTTAAAGTATTTTCTTATCGCTTTATAAGCAATGAATGTAGAATAACAAAATGTATTTATTGTTAGAAACGAATACAATTTTAATTATCATAAAATTTAAATTACGGTATTCTAAAGCCATCATCTGCTCTGCAAAACCGACTCGGTAAATCTTTTTATAATAGCAAACTACTTTACAAGTAAAGTAAAAAAGTTAAAAATACTAAAAATAATTATAATTTTGGAGAAATTAAAACAGTCTCTCATTTACGATTTCATTATTAACCCTATTATACAATAAAAATGAATTAAACTACTTTGTTGTGAAATAAAAAATTGGTTTTTACTATAATCCTAATTATTATTAAAAAAATTTGATACGGACACCACATAACTTCCTTGTACGCTTATTAAATTATATATACACATATTTGCTGCACTTCAATTAAACTTATTTCATTTGAAAGTGAGATACGATCCTCCAATTCTTTAATAAAGTGGACAGTTACAAAATTGCTGAAATATTAGTTTTTATTAACGCCAAATATTTATACAATTATTAATTCAACAATCTTACTTGTAATATTAGGATAGAATAAAAGTCTCTTTAACATTAAGAGAAGATGACAAATATAAAGAGGAAGAAAATGTTAAAACCAAAGAAACAATAAAAAGATTAAGAGAAGATGATAAATATAAAGAGGAAGAAAACGATAAGATCAAGGAAAGAATAAAAAGATTAAGAGAGAATGATGAATATAAAGAAAGTGAAAATTTAAAAACTAGAGAACGTGTACTCAAATTAAGATCAGAAGAATTATATCAAACCAAAGCGCGATTAAATGATTGTCATCAAAATCAAATAAACCAAATGATAATCAACTCCGACTCACGGAGAATATTGTCCGACAATGTCAGAGGAGTAATGAAATAAAAGATAAGAATTTTTTGAAATTTATTAAAGATAGGGCGTGTGTGCCTCAGTGTACATGTTGTTTTTGTGAGAATTTTTTTTTTTAGTCACTATGTAGTTAACTTTAATGTAAATAAAATTAAACAGAGATTTCAGAATAATTAAATAAAATTAAACTAGAAATTCCAAAAATAATACGATTCTAAATTATATTTAATTGATATTAATTTATATATATTTGATATTAATTGAAATTAATATCAAATAATCAGATGTTTCACAAATTTATTACATATACACATATGTAATAATGCCTATTAAATTACATATACAGATTTTTAATAGTGCATAATGCCCTGAGGTAGATAATCCCCATGTCCTGAACATAACACCAACGTTCCAGGTCCAAAATGGCAACAACTGTACTTACGTACAATACATGTAGCTGGCTAACGGGGCTTCGCGTGTTCTCGGAGATGCAATTTTTAGGCCAAATTACATCTACAGGCCGTATTTAAGGACTGGATTTCACGGTCACCTGCAGGTACGAAACTTTTAACGATTATGGACATCGATTGATACCACCTTTAGAGATGGCGATATGGCGGCCACGGTTGAAGTTATTTGCAGTTATAACGGAGGCCTTTCGTTGTCCACATGCCCCCCGCGATGCCAAGCATGTAGTTAAGGTGCCCATATTGTTCGGGGCATGGGAGCCCTGAAAACCTCGGTGTGTAAGGGCCTAGAGTCAGTGCAGAGACTGCGCATCCGCTCTCTGGCAAGACATATGCCGGTTCCACCGGAGTTCCGGAACGGACCTGCAAGTTTGGTAGCTCTGGAGTAGGGGTGTACCCCGGCGGCTAGCCTTACTACAGAAGGGATCAACGATCATGCAAACTGATCAAACAACAAACGTGGCAAAGGGTTCACGTAAACACCCTCGTCTAGAACCGGCCGTTTTGCCTGAGGCAAAACGGAGAGAGAGTGTAGAGTTTAAGAAAATTGAAGGTGAGGCCAGAAAAAGCTTACAAAAAGCTTTTTGTAAGAACAGCAATGTTCCAAAACCTAAGTATCTGGTCATTACAAAGGAGGATGGTAATTTCTCGAGAGTGAGTCCTTTTCTCATTGCTCGAGAGATAACTAAATGCGCTGGAGGCCCTGTGAAAGAAATAAGAGAAACGTTTACTGGACTTCATGTGGAGACTGTGAATGATGCACAGTCTCAGAAGATCCTAGGGCTCCAAAAGATAGGAGATTTTGCTGTACGAGTCGATCCCCACTCAACACTTCAAGGGGTGTTGTGGTCTGTCGGGATCTTCTTAACTGCACGGAGTAGGAAATTGTGGAAGAATTACCACCGCAAGGAGTACTAGAGTGTCGGAGGTTGAACATGAGAAGGAATGGCGAAGTCCTACCTTCAGCCTCTCATGTACTTACTTTTAACCGGCCAACTTTGCCGGTGAAGATAAGAACGGGCATACATCGATTAGACGTGCAAGCATTTGTCCCGCAACCAATGCGATGTTTTAAGTGCTAACGCTTTGGCCACATCGTTCTTAGATGTGAAAGACCGCAAATATGCATGTGCGTTGATGAGGTGCATGAAGGAGAGCAATGTAAGGAGCCTCCTGCACGTGTCAATTGCAAAGGACAGCTATCATGTAGATTCAGAAACTGTCCTGTCTACAAAGACAAAGTAGCTGTGCAGGAAGTAAAAACCCTGCAAAAAATCAGCTACCTTGAAGCTAAAAAGATTGTAAACACCCGCAAACCTAGATCAACGACAACTTATGCTCAGACTGCGGCTGCTGTGCTTGCTCCCGCTCCAGTTGCTGTTGATGAAAGTCAGCTTATCAACAAACTTGCGCCCACTTGAGCTAGCATGATTGAAAGGATTATAGAAAACAAAATGAAGCCTTTCAGTAGTAAAGAACTTGTCAAGCCAAAGGTACAGCCTCCTGATGATATATCTTCGAAACAGAAATGTGCTCTTTAACAGAAAAAAATCGGACGCCAAACCAGTAGGCCACGTCCGTCTTATAGAAATTTTGGATGATGACAGAAAGTAAGTGACTGCTACGCAGATTTTTATGGAGGCTCCCAAGCCTCCTGCAACTGAGGTGGCTAAACCACAGAAGCCACAAAAAATCACACAGGGGGTAAGTGCCCCCCCTTCCAGGGGCGGTGACTGGTGCGATTCCCGTGTCGGGGGTCGGCCAGGTTTCCGCCTCTCAATCGGCGCCTGAAACCGGCGCCGATCCATGTCCGTCGTCGTCTGCGGCTTCGATGGTCTCTTATTTGGAGGCCGGGAGCTATACGGGCGACGACGTTCTCCGCGAACACATATTCTCCGCTGTTCGTAATATGGTGAAAAAAGTAAGAAAGGGTGGCCGAAAGGTAAACTAAGACCTTAAGTTAATTTAAAATTAGCAAGTCGATTCTACAGTAAACATTAATGGATGTTTTTCAAACATCACAACACACATTTCTGCCGAAATGAAAATTTTCAATTAAGAGGTTATGATATATTTCGGCGAGATCAACCGCCAAATATAAGAGCCTATTAACATCGACTACAAGCGATCGCCATTAGACTGAAGCGTCCGCTTCAGATCACTATCTGCAGCACATACTTGCCGAATTTCGATTGGAAGGAGGATGACATAGCGCGATTAATTTCTGAGCTTCCCCCACCTGTCTTACTGGTGGGTGGTTTAATGCTCATAATTTTCTTTGGAGATTGGATCGAGTAGATCCCCGTGGAAGAGAATTGGAAAGGTTCCTGATGAATTCTGAACTTATGCTTTTAAACGATGGGTCAGGAACCTTTTTCAATGCCAGAGATGGATCGACGTCCTCTATAGATCTTGTACTTATAAGCGGATCGATTGCACTGAGATACAGCTTCCATGTTTTTGACGATTTGCATGGAAGCGATCATTTCCCGGTGCAAATTGTAACTGATGTTACAACAAAAACATACCCCATCTCTAAAAGATGGTTGTTTGATAAGGCAGATTGGACGAGCTTCACAGCTAGAACGATACTCCCAGAAACAACTGGAGTTATCGGAGACGATGTCGACGCCATAACAAATACAATAATTGAGTCGGCATCGAGATATATTCCCAAAACATCTGGGAAACTTACGAAGCGACCCGTTCCATGGTGGAACGATGAAATAAGTGAATCTATAAAAAGAAAGAAAAGAGCGTATAACGCCTTTAAGAAACGTCCCACTGCAGATAATCTAATTGCCTTTAAAAAATACAGGGCGTATGCAAAACGACTTATGATAAGACTCAAAGAAACGACCCTGGCAGCAATACGTGTCATCCATTGACACAACTACTACTGCATCAGACGTTTGGAAGAAAGTGAAGGCGATTTGTGTGCGTAAAAACTTTGCTCCCATAACTAGTCTTCAAGATGAAGATGAAATTAAGGACACTCCAAACCTAATTGAAGAGTTATTAGCCAACTAATTCGAAAAGGCCACCAAAACGTCTAATTACGATAAAGATTTTCGGACAAAAAAAGCAGAACATGAAGGTCTACTAAATTTCAGAACTGGATATAATTACTCGTACAATGTACCCTTTAAAATGGAATAATTCCTGAAAGCGTTGGAGAAAGCAGGCAACACAGCTGCTGGTCCGGATGAAATCCATTATAACATGATCAGGCAGCTGAATACCACTGCAAAACGCAGATTGCTAGAACTATATAATCGGATATGGCGAGATGGAATGTATCCGCAGCAGTGGAAAAAAGCATAAATTGTTCCAGTACCAAAGAAAGATAAAAAATTGACAGATCCCAGTAATTACCGTCCTATTTATTTGACGTGCGCTATGGGAAAAATACTTGAAAATATGATAAATAATCGACTCGTTTGGCTTTTAGAAAAAGAAAACCTGA